>NW_024081183.1:345609-931736 GCF_003009895.1 Hyaena hyaena | reverse complement strand
GCCCTTGGGGCGCCTGGGTGGCTTAGTCGGTTAAGCGTCCGACTTTCGCTTAGGTCATGATCTCGCGGTTCGTGGGTTCGAGCCCTGCGTCGGGCTCTGTGCTGACTGCCAGCTCAGAGCCTGGAGCCTGTTTCGGTCTGTGACTCCCTCTCTCTCTGACCCTCCCCTGCTCACGCTGTCTCTCTCTCTCTCTCTCTCCTAGAAATAAATAAAATATTTAAAAAAAAAAAAAGAGGGATGGCCCTTGAGTGGCAAGATGAGGAGCTTGAACTTGATCCTGTTAGTAATGGGGGTAGGGGCATGGAGTCTTTGTGCAGGATGGAACAAGAGTTAGGTTTGTACTCTGGAAGGATTACCCTGACTGCTCTGAGTAGCATGAATTCAAGAGGGGCGCAGTGGAGAAAGGGAGGGGCTGATTCAGGTACAGATGAGCACCGCAGGACACATGGTGGCAAGGTGGGGGGCATGGGAGGCATGGTAAACACAGAAGGAATGAGACTTAAGAGAGATTTGCTTTGAAAAAGTCTGGCACACAACGTCTGGTGTAGATAGACCCTCTTGCTGAATGAACTGTGATTTAGGATTATTTAGGATTAGGTGTGTGGCTTTAAGTGCCAGGATAACATCAGCTTGAATAGAAGAAACCAGGTAGGTGGTCCCAGTGTAGTTCTCATAGCATCACAGGACCTAGGCTTCTCTACCCTATTGCTGCGTCACTCATGGGTTAGCCCTCGTGGTCCCAAAAGGCTGCTCCGACCACTATATCAACATTCCAGCCCGAAAGGAGGAGGAACGAGAAGGAGAAGGGCACTTTCTGGAAGCTACCCACACCTAGCCACAAAAGAGTCAGAAATGTTGCCTTTGTTCTGAGTGGCTGGGATTTGGGGTTCTAGGAAGGAAGTGGGAATGAATATTCGGGGTGAGCTAAAGTCTCAGTAATGAGCTACTGAAGTGGAGGCTAGAGGAAAGAGAGGCGCCAAAACGATTCCCAGGAGTGTGGCTTGGAGGACAAGGTGGCTCTTGCCAGAGGCGGGAGAAGGTTGGATAGCAGAGTGTAGGATAAGACCAGAATGGACATGCCGAGCCATCCGGGGTTGATGGCCATCTGGAGGAAGGCTGGATAAACGGGCCAAGTGTTCAGTAGTGAGGTCTGGACTGAGAATAACTCTGTTTTGGAGTTATTAGCATACCAGCGATTGGCATAGGAATGGCCATGCAGAGTAATAAAGAAAGTGGCCAAGGAAATAACCTTGGGGGAACGCAAACATTGAAGAGAAGGGAGGGATGTGGGGCGCCTGGGTGGTTCAGTCAGTTGAACGTCCAACTTTGGATGATCTCGCACACAGTTTGTGAGTTCAAGCCCTGCGTCAGGCTCTGTGCTGACAGCTCAGAGCCTGGAGACTGCTTTGGATTCTGAGTCTCCCTCTCTTTCTGCCCCTCCCCTGCTCTCTCTTTCTTTAAAAAATAAACAAACTAAAAAAAGAGAAAGAGAAGGGAGCAACAGACTGAGAAGCAGCTGGGGAGGTCGGAGGAGAACCAGCAGAGAAGATGTCACGAAAGCCACCAAAGGAGATGTGGCCAGCAGCGTCTAATGCTGTTGAAATATCAGACAGATAAGGGCTGAAAAGAGGCTGTTGAGTTTGGCAACCAGGAAGAGAAAACCGACTTTACCAACGCAGTTTCAAGGGAATAGCGCGGCGTTAGTCATCAGGTCAGCAGAAGGTGAGAAAGAGGAAGGGTTAAGGGTCAGCAAAGGTCAGTGGCTTGGTTGGGTCATGTTTTGGACCTCAGCGTTTTTCATGGGTCAAGTGACGCATGCCTGGGGCTTCTTGGATGGGTTTTTCCCAGGGTTTGACCCAGATAGTGCGATCCGGAGATGGGATGCAATACCCCCTTTTTCTCAAGAGGTGGCAGCACCACACCACGTGACACAGCCAGGATCAACACATTTCACATAAATGTATTCTTGGGGAAATGAAGCTTAGTTCCCAGAACAGCAAAACTTTGGGGGTTTTCGCCATCTTGTATGAGAGCCTCGAGCAAAGAAAACTTAATGGAATTTTGGGTTCAAATCCTGAGTGTCACTTACTGTGCTGTGTGACCTTGAGTAAGTCCTATCTCCTAGCTGGCAAGCTGGGGGTGATAACACGTCCAAACCTGCATTGGGGATCACTGGGTATCTCTAAATGGGTGTGGTTGTGTCTTATAGACAGATTCAGGGCAGGGATGGACAGTGGGCACAGGTTCAGAAGCAGAGGGAGGGGACCCCAGCCAGATGAGCTCAAACAAGGACTGGACGGAGCAATGGTTGGGGAATCAGGAAAGCTGGGCTCAGATTTTGCAGAGGAGGGAACTGAGGCACACAGAGTGGGGAAATGACTTTTCCAGGCTCATGCCCCTCACACTGGCAAAGGCATCAATACCAATATTTGAAAAAAGAATGTTACTTTAAAAATATTTTCAAAGCATTGAAATTGCATCATGGGGAAATCAAAACTCTGTGGGACTTCTTTGCCACCACACAGAAGTGGTTTTGTGTTTTCTGCACTTAGGGCTTTGGAAGGCGTCCCTCTCTTCTGGTCCCTATTTAACCAGCACGTTGTGAGAGAGTCCCCGCATCTACTCTTTGCCCAGGTTAAGGACCTGAGGGGAGGAAGACCACCCAAAGACAAACCTGGGGCTCAAGAAACTTGGTCTTGGCTCTAGGCTCCTCACTGGATTATTGGGTCTCAGTTTCCCCATCTGCAAAATATGACGGTTGGACCACCTAGCCGTGGGAGCCTTGGAAGCCCTTACTTTTTCTCAAGACCCTGTTTCCCTTTGAACTTCCCTGACACCCTCCTAAAATTGCCTCCCCTCAATGCCGTCACTTCCCTATTCCCAGTGTCTTGTCTTCATAGCACTTAACACTCTCTGAAATTATCTTGTTTGGCTTTTGTTGTTTAGCTTTCTTTTTTTCTTTTCTTTTCTCTTCTCTTCTCTTCTCTTCTCTTCTCTTCTCTTCTCTTCTTTTCTTTTCTTTTCTTTTCTTTTCTTTTCTCTTTTAAAGTAGGCTCCATGCCAAATGAGGGGCTTGAACACACAACCCTGAGATCAAGAGTCACATGCTCTACCAATTGAGCCAGCCAGGTGCCCTGTTTAGTTTATTTTCTGTCTAGACAGTAATCTGCTGTCTACTCCATGTGAGCAGGGACTTTGTGAGTTTGGGAGAGCCACTATGACTTTGGCATCTAAAAGAGTTCTTGGCACATGGTTGAGATGAACAAACAGTTGTGGAACAAATGAATGAAGGGCAGAGGACACAGCCCCTTACTCTCTGAGGCAGGTCCTGGAGACCCCATTTCTCAATCAATGAAGTGCTCAGCTCTGCCACACCTCTCTCTCTTCCAGACATGCTGGTCCTAACTAATGGGTCTTCATCGTGGTGTGTCCTGCCCCCAAAATCCAGCCTCCTTCCTGGCTCCAGGCGGGAGCTACAACACCAAGCCAAGGTCTCTACTGACGCCTTGTGGCCATGGAGACATATAACAGGGGCTGGGAGTCTTCCCAGGTAGGAGATGGTCAATCTCAGGTGGCCCTTGTTCCCTCCCTGCCTGCAAACCAGCATTTATCCATCGCCTGTGTCTCCAGGCCGGTGGGGGGGGGGGGGTAGTGGTGACCACAGGTAAGAAGTAGATGTGCTTCTTGCCTTCCAGGAGCTGAAAAGACACCGGGAAAGGGAGGGAGGGCATGAGTCATTAGGTCCAGGAGAGGAGCTAGGGGAGAGTTCAGTGGGAGGGAGGGCAAGAGGTAAGGGCAGAACCCACCCACGTGAGCAGGCAGGGCAGCCTGGGTCTTGGGCCTCAGGAGTCTCCTCTCAGGGTATTTGGGCAGCTCCTCCTGCAATCTTCCTCCTTTCTTCCAAGAAGTCCTCCTCATCTTCCGCCCACTTTAGAGGCTATGTGGGAAATTAAAAGAGGACGACGAGAAGAAGGAGGAGGAGGAAGAGGAGAAGGAGAAGGAGGGGCGCCTGGGTGGCTCGGTTGGTTGGGCGGCCAACTTCGGCTCAGGTCATGATCTCACGGTTTGTGGGTTCGAGCCCCGCGTCGGGCCCTGTGCTGACAGCTCAGAGCCTGGAGCCTGCTTCAGATTCTGTATCTGACCTTCTCCTGCTCATGCTCACTCACTCTCTCCCCGCCCCCCTCAGAAGTAAATAAAACATTTAAAAAATTTTTGAAGAGGAAAGGGAGGAGGGGGAGGAGAGGAGGAAGTGTCTTGATGCCCGTAGAAGTAAATGGTACAAAAATAAATGTGTGTAAGGAGAGTTTAAAGAATGTTCTGCTTTGGGCAGCTCTTTCTGCCCAAGTGTCCTGTCCCTGTGCTCTAATAAAATCAACTTTTTTTGCATGCACACACACACAAAAAGAATGTTCTGCTTTTTTTAAGTATTTATTTTTTAATTTACATCCAAGTTAGTTAGCATATAGTGCAATAATGATTTCAGGAGCAGATCCCAGTGATTCATCCCCTACGTATAACACCCAGTCCTCATCCCAACAAGTGACTTCCTTAATGCCCCTCACCCATTTAGCCCATCCCCCCACCCACAGCCCCCCCAGCAACCCTCAGTTTGTTCTCTGCATTTAAAAGTCTCTTAAGTTTTGTCCCCCTCCTTCTTTTTATATTATTTTTGCTTCCCTTCCCCTAAGTTCATCTGTTTTGTATCTTAAATTCCTCATATGAGTGAAATCTATGATATTTGTCTTTCTCTGACCAACCAATTTTGCTTAGCATAATACCCTCCAGTTCCATCCATGTAGTTGCAAATGGCAAGATTTCAAGGCATGTTCTGCTTTGCAATCTGCATTGTAAACCTTCAACCTCACTGCTTCCTATAAAATCCACCTTACGAGCTGTATTAGTCAGCTCTTGCTGTGATAATGCTGTGAGACAAGCAAATCCAAAATCTCAGTGTCCAAGAAAATCGAGTATGATTCCATAGTCCTGAGCCTGTAGATCAACTGCAGTTCAGCTGATATTGGCTGGGTCAAGCTGGACTCCTGACTTTGAGTCTGATTCAGGTCTGCTCGTGTCTGCATTCTGGACCCAGGATGAAGGAACAATAACTGTCTGAGTCTTTCATGGTGGAGGAAGGACGCACCAAGGGGTTTGACAGAATTTGCTTTGCCTCTTATGGACTTCTTTTAGAACAAGCACTCTGTCCTTCCCCCCGGCCCCACCACATTCCACTGGCTAAAGTAAATCCCATGGCCAAGCCCAAAGTCATTGGGGTAGTGAAGTGGACACTGTGATGCACAGATACCTTCAAGGCCAGTGCACCCATTCTCCAGCTGCTGGTCCCCAACCATCACTTACCGGGAATTGCCCCTGGCCGTTAAGGAACTGCCTTGCCCAAAGTCATGCCCTCCCCGGGGCAGCTCATGGCCATTGGCTGAAGCACAGAAACAAAGATCTGTCTCCTTTCCTCAATTTGGCAAAACCCTGAACGGCTACCAAAGCTCCAGAGCTCCTGAAGGTCAGCAGATGCCTCAGCTGAAATTACACTGCAGATCAAACTCTGCCCAGCCCTGACATCCCCACAGATGACTCCCTTGGGAGCACTCCCCAGTGAACCTCCGCCCACCACTCTGTCCCAGAATCTGCAGGAAAGCCATTGTAAGACAGGTGGGGACGTACACTCCGCCCAAAGGTAGCCATGGCAACAAGGAAGAGAGAAAGACTTTTCCGACAAATAATACTCTCTACTACAACTGTTAGAGCATCCTGGAGACAGATCTGATTTATTTTGGGGCTAAACAAAGATTCCGGGGCTAGGATGTGTTATGGCAGCGTTCACAATCCTGTTGCCCGCAAGATGTGGGCGTGAAAGGGGAAAATGTGTCCGTCAACTTCTCAGAGGGAAGACAAGTTGTTTCAGCAACTGGGCCTGTTCAAAGTACATCAAATAAGCTATCTAAATTGGGACATATGTAGCATGGGTTTTGTTTGTTTGTTTGTTTTTGATCTGCAAGAGTGTAAAAATTGCAAGAGTCAGAGCACCGCATAGGAACTGAGCCCTTGTGGCATGGCAGTCCCAGGCTGCTAGGGACAGCTTCTGAGCCACAGCCTTTCAGAGGCGCTAGCTTCTGCTTTTGCCCTCTGGTCATATAAAGAAGCCCAGCTGAATCTACTGGAGGATGATAAGCCACGTGGACCAAAGACAAGCCATCCGTCCTGTCGGACCAACCAGGGTGCTGACAGCCAGTGAGTGAGGTCATCTGAGACCATCCAGCCCCAGCCAAGATGCTAGATGATTGCAACCACGTTAGTGATCCCAGGTGAGACCAGCAGAAGGGCTCGGCTGAGTCCCCCTCAAATTGCTGACCCACAGAATCAAGAGCAAATAAAACCGTTATTGTTTTAAGCTGTTAAGGTGTAAGGTGGGTTGTTACACAGCAATAGATAAAGACACACCAAGCTAAAATCATATCTGCTCTCGAGGCCATGTTTGATGACTGTTTGGGGACTTGCATAGCCACCTGCAAACACTCCTTGCTGAGCCAGACAAACTCGGAAGATAAAGAGCGGCGTGTGCATTGGGTAATTGTGCATCTGTTTCCCTCAGGGGCAGGATGACCTCAGGGCCCGACCCGGGTCTCCTGCGTCTGTTCATCTTGTGTATTGTGCTGAGCCAGGACTTGACATACGGCAGGTGCTCTGTAGACATTTACTCAATTAGTGAAATGCTGTGGGACTTGTCTAGGCTAATACATCTCCTGCTTGGATTACCGCGGCAGTCTCCAAACTGGGAACAGCCGGGCTTGCTCCCTCAAATCCATCGTCCAACCTAGGAAGAAAACTTTCTAAAAGTGGAAATCTATCCTGGTTTCATCCCTGGTGAAAATCTTTGGGTGGCTCCCAAATCCCCTCATGGTTAAGTCCTATCTCTTTGGAATGATTTATGGAATCCTGAAGACCTTGATCTCTAATTTTTAAGCCCCATCTTGTACCACACTCTCCTTTGCTCTCTGAGCCCAGCCACAGGGATCTCTTTCTGTTGCTTTGTACCATGTTCCCTGGTGCCTCTGGACCTTTACACATGCTGTACTCTCTAGCTGGAACATTTACCACCTCCCAGTTCCTAAAACTGAGTCCTACTCACCCTTCAGTACATTTGGTACGGGATCAACACTGGTTTCTGGGTGGTGGCTAATGGTTTGGCTGCATGGTCAGGGACTTGGAAGGCACAGAATTGGAGGATTGATGACAAGGAGGACTTGGGATGAGGTGGACTTCTTTAGATGGACTTTCAGAAATGGCACAGAGTGTAAAGATATTCCTATCCCAAGTGAAATCTCACCAAAGAGCATCCCATGGCAGACAAAGCTCTTGATAATCAGATGGCCAAGATGGTGCATCCCATGGACACCAGTTGGCCTCGATCTGCAACTCCTCCAGTGCTTGCTCTACATGCTCTTGCACAATGTGGTCATGGTGGCAAGAAGGGAGACTATTTACAGGTTCAACAATATGGACTCATCCCCTCCCAAAGCTCGCCTGCTTAATGCCACTACAGTATGCCCAATCTACCATCAGGAGAGACAAATGTTGAATACCCAATATACCACAAATCTGCTAGATTCCTCTAGCCACCTGGTGCCAGGTTGATTCCCTGGATCCTTCCCATCATGGAGAGGACAGTGACTTATCCTCATTAATGCTGCTAAAATACACAGTCCCCGGCGTCAGTGGGAGGTAGTGAGAATAGCTTCTAGTCCTATTACACCAAGTAACTCACGGTGTTAGTTTCTTGTAGTGAACGTAACAAATTACTATAAATTGGGTCACTTAAAACATCAGAATTTATTCTCTCACAGTTCTGGAGGCCAGAAATTCACCATCAGCTTCACAAGGTGCCTAAATCAAGGTGTCAAGCAGAGCTGTGCTCCCTCTAAACCTCTAGGAGAAAATTTATTGCCTCCTCCTCTTCTGTGTGTGGGAGATTTCCCTCTGCCTCTCTCTCTTAAAAGGACATTTACAATTGGATTTAGGACGCACCGGATAATCCAAGATTATCTCCTCCACGTCAAGATCATTAACTTAATCACATCTACAAAGATCCTTTTTCCTTATAAGGTAACATTCACAGATTCCAGAGATTAGGATCCAATATCTTTGGGTGGTGATTATTCAGCCTACTGCACCCACTCACAAAGCATTTGCTTCTTGTCCCCGCAGCGTTGGGCTCCACCAGGCTGGAGGTCTTAATTCTCAAAGGGAGGGAAGAAACAGTTTTCACTGACCTGGAATTTGAAACCTCTAACTGGTCATTTTGGATTTCTCAGGCCACTAAACCAGCAAGCACAGAAAAAAGTTACTGTGCTGCCTACCCAACTGGTCCTCATCACCAAAGGGAAATCGGGATACTGCTACCCAGTAAGAATGAGAACTACGTCGGGGCGCCGGGGTGGCTCAGTCGGCTGAGCATCCAACTTCAGCTCAGTTCATGATCTCGCGGTTGACGAGTTGGAGCCCCACATCGAGCTGTGTGCTGACAGCTCTGAGCCTGGAGCCTGCTTCAGATTCTGTGTCTCCCTCTCTCTGTCCCTCCCCCACTCATGGTGTGTCTCTGTCACAAAAATAAAATAAACATTAAAAAAAAAAAAGAATGAGAACTACGTCTAGAACCCAAAGGTCCTTCAGGGCCCCACTTGGTACTTTCACGGGCAATAGTAAAAGTTAGCAAAGAGCTATGGCACCCCCAGACTGCGCAGGACCACGGAAGATTCAGACCATTCAGGAGTGATGATTTTTGGGGTCACTCCACCATGTAAAGAACCCCAACTAGCTGATGTCCTGGCTAAGAGCAATTACATATAAGGGAACTGCAAATACATACACACTCACACACATATTGACCCAATTCACTCAATTAACAAATAAATATCTATCAACTCTGGCAGTGTGATCCCAAAGGAGGTTGCTCGCAGGTATGCATATCTTCTGTGCCTGGTGTGTGTACCGTATATTAAGTACTTAATTTTTGCCTCCCTCCTCCTTCTCCCCTATTATTTTATATAAGGACTGGAAGGATTGCTAACTTTACAGTTTACTGTTTAGTTGTAGGTGACTTAATTAGAGTAGTAATTAACATCATCCAAATACGGATTCAACAACTAACTCCTGGAGATGGAGAAACCTATTGGACAGAGGGACTTTGTGTCTTCCTATTTGGGGAGAGAGGGTTAGTGTCTTCATTTGCAAGGCAGTTTCACGTTATTAGATGGAAGCTACTGTTGTTATATGGAGGTTCAAGTATTTGTGGATTGATGTGTGTGGGTACCAAGTGCCCAAAAGGGTGGACTGTACCAGTTACGAAGCTATTGTCTTAGTGTTCCAAACACAGCCTTCTATACTCAGCTCTGTGCTCCTGGGGCTGGGACTCCACAAACTACGTTACCTTGTTAGCTGGCCTTGACAATAAGGGGTATTCGGGAAGGACTGGAAGGCAGGAGGAGTGGAGACTTTCTTCTTCCTTTGCTCACTAACCCTAACAGCAACAGCCTAATAGCAACAGTCGATGCCAGCCCTTAGCTGTTTTCTGCACTCCCAGACAAGCTTCACTGTTTCCCCTAAGAAACAGTGGGCAGACACTAGCCTCCAGTGTCTAGCACCAGCCAGACAACAGCCTCTCTTCAGATTTCTGAGCCCTAGCACTACAGGACTCCCCCAGTCAAGCCTGTGGGTTCTGCTAACCCCAACCTCTCCCCTCCATTCCTGCAGCCTTAGGAGAGGTAGCTGCTTCCTGCAGGGATTTCCTCTCAGTTATCTTAGTCTTCTTTTTGTTCGTTCAAGCATACCTGCATCAATGTAATCTGTTCCCTATTGAAAATTCTCTTTGAATTTTTTTTAATGTTTTATTTATTTCTGAGAGAGAGACGCCGCGAGCAGGGGAGGGTCAGAGAGAGAGGGAGACACAGAACGTGAAGCAGGCTCCAGGCTCTGAGCTAGCTGTCAGCACAGAGCCCGACGTGGGGCTCGAACCCACGAACTGCGAGATCATGACCTGAGCTGAAGTGGGACGCTCAACCGACTGAGCCACCCAAGTGCCCCTACACTAGGTTTTAACAAAGAGAATTTTGGGGGCGCCTGGGTGGCTCAGTCGGTTAAGCTACCCACTTCGGCTCAGGTCATGATCTCGCGGTTCGTGGGTTCGATCCCCGCGTCGGGCTCTGTGCTGACAGCTCAGAGCCTAGAGCCTGCCTCGGATTCTGTGTCTCCCTCTCTTTCTGTCCCTCCTCCACTCACGCTCTGGCTCTGTCTCTGTCTGTCTCAAAATAAATAAACATTAAAAAGGGGGAAAAAACCAGTGTAGTTTCTCTTTTCCTAATCGGACCCTGACTGACACAAACAATTAGGAAACTGGGACTCACTTTCCACTGGGGCCCTAAGCCAAGAGAAAGTAAATTTGTAAGTGCCAGGGGTCACCGTGAAAGGGCAGCCTGCCTGGGAGGGAGGATGAGACAGAAGACAGATCCCTGACATGTTAAAGCACCTACATCTAGCTGTGCCCAAAACCATTCTATCCTCTGGACAGTTTAGTTATCTGAGTTAGTAAGTTCCATTTTCTTTTTTTTTTTTTTTTCTTACACTATCATGGGTTCGATTCATGTTTAAAAGCAAAAGGGTGCTGACTAATCCAAATTTCTTCATCCCCACCCCCAGATGAGGTGCCCCCACCACAGCCACTGAACAGCCAAAAGCAACCACCTCCTACTGAAAACTTTAATGAAACCAATAAGTTAATAAGTTAACAAAGTGAGGTACTTGCATATCTGAGAACAGGGTTGGTGGGGGAACCTTGATCGTGGAAGGAGAGAGGGCTTCATCCCAGGTCTCCTTTGGTCAGAGGGTAATCCCGCTCTCCTGCCCCTCTCCACAGCTCTGTCTCTGAGGGGATGGGGGTGGCTGTCTGGGGGCAGTGTGGTGCAGGTGAGGTGAGCCAGGACAGGCTCCACCCGGGGCATGATGGTCACATGCAGAGGGTATGTTGGGGCGGAGGCTGGGCACCGTGGGGCTGGGCAAGAGCCAACCCCAGCCCAGGCGCTGGTGCATGCAGGTCCCCGGTCATGAGATGCAGGTGGCTGGGCCTGAGCCCCTTGGCCCCTGGCACCCCACAGAGGGTCACCATTGGTCCCCTACTTGTCCCCCTCCTGCTACCTGCATTGGCTTCACAAAAGAAGAGCGGGGGGGGGGGGAGGGAATACCAAAGAGGTGCTGCGGGCCTGGAGTGGATGGGGGAGGACTTATGCCAGTGGGGGGGTGCTGCCCACTGAAGTGGAGAAGTGGGGTGCGGACCGAGGGGAAACAGTGCATGTGAGGGCCAGGGGCACAGCTGGTGCCCGACCAATAGTTGCGAAATGCATTATTCTTCTCACAGGGAGTGAGGGAGACCAGGAAGGGGACAAGCCTAGGTGGAAGGGCCTGGTACCCACCCTGGGGAAGGATCTGGGGTCATTCTAGTGCAGTCCAGGCCCCAGGGCTCAGGGCTGGAGTTGTGCTGTACAGACGCCAAGGAGGGCCCTTGGGAGCAGAAGCAGCAGGTAGGGCTCCTGGACCAGTGAGTAGATCTTGAGAAAGGGGAGCTGGTAAAACTCTGGGGTGAGGCCTAGAGAGGCCCGGGGTCCCTCCCCTCCCCAGATGGGGGGCTCCCTCACCCTGCAAGGCCCATCCGCTGGCATGAGCCACAGGGGCCCAAGAAAGGCTGAATGGCTGTGTGCTCATGTCACCAAGGTATGTGGTTGTGTGGGTCACTGTGAGTGTGAGACTCTCTGCATGTCTGGGGAAACTTTGTGTGACCATGGGGCACTGTCCATGAGAGGTTTGGGGGCAAGTACAGAAACTTGTGCTGTCAAAGGTGGCCGGGGGGCGGGGGGGCGCCCAAGGAGGGAAGTGGACACCCAGTGGAAGGAAGGAGCCCCTGGGAGGGAGTAACTGCAAACTGGAAGAAAGGCCCAAGCACTGCCCTTGGGGAGGCAAGGGAGAAACAGGCCCCATGCGGGGTGAGGAGTGGGTGATAAGCCAAAGAACAGGGATGGGGATCACGGCCAAGCAGCCTGAGACCAGCTATTGCTGGAGGCCCATCTCCCAAGAGGGAGGGGCAGAGGGACCCCATGGGGGTCCCCAAAGTTGCATATTTAACATAGTTTGCATATATGGTGCCCAACTGCCTTGTGGCAGGGTCCTATGCTAGTCGGTACCTATGGGCACCTTGGGCCCACCCCCACGTGGGGCGGGGACTTGGCGGGAAGGTTTCCCTGCTCTGTCCGAAGGGCGGGCCAGAGACCTCACCTTGCATAGCTGGAAGCTGGGCCAGGGCCCAGGACCCCAGCGCCCCACTCTCACTCCCGGGCCGGTGCCCTTGCCAGGTGGGCCATGTCGGGCCTGGCTGGAACGGGCAGGGCACTGGGCGGGGCCCGAAGGCCGCGGGGCAGCTGCGGCTGCTGCCCTCCGTGCGGCCTGGCATCTCACGCTCCTGAGGTGGGGCGGGTCGCTGGCACCCCCACGGCGGGTATCTCGCCCACTCAGGCAGCTCAATACTGCGTGTGGCCTCTCTCCCCACAAGGGAGCAAGTTCAAGTAAGAGAGGAGTCCGGAGGCCTCAGAGGGCGGGTCCGAGCGCCAGGCCCAGGGGCTGGCCGTGTGCCGCCCCACCCCTGAGAAGCCCCTCAGTCCATGTTGGTGCTGACCGAGCGGGAGATGCTGAGCGTCTGTGCGGAGACGGAGATGTCCTCGTGGTCCACGGGGCTATGGTAGTCGGAGGTGATGTCGGGGTCGAAGAGCGGCACCTGCACGGTGCCCAGGCTGGCCGACGTGCCAGAGCGCAGGCAGCGCGAGTAGAAGCCCAACAGCAGGTCCAGCTTGTGCTCGATGGACTGCACCTGGGGGCGGGGCGCTGCTGGAGGCGGGGCTTGGGGCGGGGGCGGGGCTTGGGGAGGAGCGCGGGGCCTGGACGCGGGGCTCGGCCCGGGTCGGGAGATTCTGGGAGACGCGGCTCCTCCCGCTGGAGATTGCGACAGGAAAGGCGGAGCTTGGCAGGGGGGCGGGACGAAGGTGGGAAGCTGCGGGTTTATTCCCGGAGGGAAACTTAGTTGTGATTGGTTGGAATAGTCCGGGAGCTAGAGACAGACAACTGAGGCGGGGTTATATGGAAACAGGTGACGTTTAGACGGGTTTATCTGAGACCTTAGCAACTTGAAGGCGGGGTTTATCGGGGTCGTCAGGTAGGAGTGGGCGGGCTTCCTGGGAGGCGGTGCTTATCCGTGGGGCGGGGATCCGTGGGGCCCAGGACTTGGGGTCTCCCTGGAGGGTGCTGTAGACTGCGGCTAAGTGCACCCTCCCCTTGTGCTGGACCTCGCGGTCAACGACCGGCTCCGCCATACGAGCGAAAACTCCATCCCATACTCACCTGCTTCTCCACCTTGACCACGCGTCCCATCATACTGATCTCATCAACTGCCTCCGTGTCAGAGGGCCCCTTGTCTCCCTTTTCTCGGGCCTTCCGGTCCCCGGGCCCCCGGCCCACGATCTGGTCCACCCTGTGGAAGAAGGTAACCTGTCAAAGCGCCCAGTCACACGCCACCTCCCTCAAAATATCTAGATTGCCTGCTGAACGGGGAGACACAGCCTGCACTGGGAGAGTGGGCCCTTTTGCCCCTGACAAATGGAGACAGCTGGATGCAGGGCCCCGGGTCCCTGCTTTAAGGGTTTTCAGAGTAGCCGAGCAAAGACATCACACACAAGCGTGACAAGTAAAGCCACTGCCTGGTGGGAGAACAGGTAAAGGAGGCAGAGACACAAGCCAGGGTGTGGGTTATAAGGTGGACAGGGCTGGAGCTGGTCCCACCTGATTTTTCTGCTCTCCTTTACAGCATGATTCTTGAAAATGGCATCTCTGTCCGCTTCTCCAACTTCTCTCCTCCCTTTCTCTCTTAAACCTCCTCCAGTCACGCTTTCATTCCCACTATCTCACCAAAACTACTGCTTTCAAAATCCAAATGACCTCCATGTTGCTAAATTCCATGATCAAGTCTTAGGCCTCATTAAACTTGACCTTTTAGCAGCATTCAGACACACCTGATCACCCTTCCTCCTCCACTTCGTTTGGGGTCGAAAACACCACCTTCTCCCAGTTCTCCCTCCTCACCGACTTCTCCTCCTTTCCCTCCACAAAACATTGTAGGGCCCAAGGCTCACTCCTGGGACCTCTATTCTCTATTCACTCTCACTAAGCGATGTCTTCAGTTCCATATTTGCAATTCCTCTGTGCACTGGTGATACCAAATCTGTATCTCCAGCCCACAGCTCTCCTGGAAAGTCCACACTCCTCTAGCTGACAACAGCCAATACTCCACTTAGATGTCCGATGGGCGTCATAACCCAACACCCCCAGCTCTCCTGAGTGAAACCTGCTGTATGTATTGCCTTCTCCATGTCAAGAAACAGCAGCTTTTTCCTTCTGCTCAAGCCAAAAACCTTGGCTTCAGCCTTGACTCTTTCATTCTCTTATACCCCATCAGAAAACCCTGTCAACTCTACCTTCAAAATATATCTGGAATCTGCATATTTCTCCCCACTTCCACTGCTGCCACCCTGGTCCAAGTCCCCATCATCATTTGCCTGGACATCTGAAGAAGCCTCTTTACTGGTCGCCCTGCTTCCACCCTAGCTCCCCTGGAGGTCATTCTCAGCACAGCACTTAGGGTGCTCCTTTTAAAATATAACTCAGATCTTGTCAGTCCTTTGCTCAAAGCTCTCCAAGGCTTGCATCCCCCACCCTGGATGAAGGCCAGGGTGTTTGCGGTGGCCTACAGGGCTTTCAACTACAGGGTGTTTGAAGGGAGCCTGGGTGGCTCAGTCGGTTGAGCGTCCGACTTTGGCTCAGGTCATGATCTCCCAGTTCATGGATTCGAGTCCTGCATCAGGCTCTGTGCTGACAGCTTGGAGCCTGGAGCCTGCTTTGGATTCTGTGTCTCCCTTTCTCTCTGCCCCTCCCCTGTTCATGTTCTGTCTGTCTCTCTCTCTCTCAAAAATAAAAATTTTAAAAAATTAAACTACAGTGTGCTTGCAGTGCCCTACAGAAGTGCCATTGGCCTTCTAATCTTGCCTACTTCTCTCGGGCCAGAACAGACACGCTGGGCTCCTTCCTGTTCCTAAAACAATACCCCAGACACCTGCCCAAGCCTTTGCTCTTGCTGTTCTCTCTGAAAACTCTTTATTTTTTTAAAAATTTTTTAAATGTTTTATTTATTTCTAGGAGAGAAAGAGAGAGACAGCGTGAGCAGGGGAGGGCCAGAGAGAGAGGGAGTCACAGACTGAAACAGGCTCCAGGCTCCAAACTGGCAGTCAGCACAGAGCCTGATGCGGGGCTCGAACCCACGAACCGCGAGATCATGACCTAAGCGAAAGTCGGACGCTTAACCAACTAAGCCACCCAGGCGCCCCTGAAAACTCTTTATTTAAACAGCCACAGGGCTGGTTGCCCCACCTTGATTCTTTTTTTTTCAAATGTTAGCTTCTTACAATCCCCAACACCCTAACCCTTATTTTTCTCCTTAGCCTTTATCATCATCTTATATTGCCTAGCTTCACTTATTTATCATCTGTTCTCCTTCCACGAGAATGAAAGCTCCATGTAGGCTGGGAATTTTGCTTTCCACCAGAGCCCCACTATCTGGCAAGTAACAAAAACCTGACGATCATTTAACAGAACAAATGAATGAATGGGGAGTGAGAATGCAGCCCACAACAGGAGAAGGGAAAGGTGTAAGTGATTAGGGTCTTGGCGCAAGAATTCTTCCTATATGCTAGGTGGAGAGAGGAGGTGCCAGAGGGTTCCAGAAGCAAGAGGTGGGTAACATTGAGGACAATCTGACAATCTGCCTCTCCCCTGGAAGATGGGAGATCCCTGATTACTTTAATCCTATTATTTGAGGACCAGGAAACAGTCATCTAAAGACGCCCCCTGAGGAGTGCAGGTCAGGAGGATTCACACAGAGGATCTGCCCCTGGGCCCTTCTTCATGCTCAAAACAGGTGTGGGGGTTCCCGCCTCAGTGGCGAGCTGCAAGCTGGAGGCCTTGCCCAAGGCCCCAAACTCCAGCTCCCTTTGCGGTCCCTAGGGGGCGCCCTGGGCTCTGTTCGGGCGTGAGCGGAGGGGCTCCCGCGAGCAGTCCTCGCGTGGGTGCTGGGGCCACGGCCTCACAGCCGGCACACCCACCGAGCCTGCAGGCTCTTGATCCGGCCCAGCATGTCCAGGTGCCCAGCCGAGTACTGCTCGATGACGTCCTTCACGTCGTAAGGTCGCAGTGTCTCCTTGAATTTCCTTTTGGCCACCAGGAATTTCAGGATCCTGTCGGAAGAGGCGGTCTCAGCAGGAAGGGATGGGCCCCCTTTCCATCCCTTTGATAACCATTTGCCTGATAACCATGAGGACACCTTCTGCTTGGGTCACTGCAAACAGCTTCTCCCAGCCTCCTTCCCAACCCACCGCGTTCCACCCCCAGCCCGCATAGGTCTGGTAGTTGTTTTTTGTTTGTTTGTTTGTTTGTTTGTTTGATTGATTTATTGACTGATTGATTTTAATGCGCCTGTATCTGCCCCGGGGGTCAGGAACTGGGCCTGGCTTCTCTCTGCTAGCTTGGACACGGGGTAGGCATCTGTGAACACTGGAGATCAAGATGGCTTGGGGGAAGACATTTTTGCATTCACTCCACAAATGCTTGTTAGTGCCACTGTGCTGGACCCCGAGCACCCAAAGGGGCATCAGATCCAATCCAGGTCTCAGGAGCCCTGGTCTGGGGTGGGAGACAGGACACACAGTTATGGGGAGACCAGGGCTGCGTCAAGGAATGGAGAGACCTCTCATCATCTGGCACGATGAGAAGGGGGATCTCAGCTGGGGACATCAGAGGACAAGTTTTGGGAGTGATACTCTCCACCCCCAAGGCACGAGAGGGATGAAGGGAGGCTCTTTGGACACAGACAGACACGGAGGCCTGTGGGTGAGATTCCATTCAAAGTAGCCGGAACAGAATGTGAAGATAAGGGGTCAATTCCCACCCCCACCCCACCCCCCAGGAGGTGGGGTGGCATATAGGACAGGGAAAGAGATTGGCCTTGCCAGGGAGACTGGTGGGCAGGGGGAGGAGGGGCTCTAAGAGCCCTGACTCCCTGGCAGAGATCAGGCGATGAGCAGTTGGGGTGGTGAGGAAGGGGCCCTGTGGTTTCCTCTGTGTTAGCATCACGGTTCTGCCAGCCTATGTGGAGAACGCCTTGGAAGGGCAGAGTCTTGGGCAAGAGGACCAGACCCAGGGCCGGGCTTCAGCAGGGAGCTGCCAGCTTTGGAGCAATTCAGGACACAAAGGGACTTCAAGGCGTCTGAGTCCAGAATGACGCCCATGGCTTAGGCAACAGGGTGGATGGTGGTGTCCCTGCCTGAAATGGGGACACGGGAGGAGGAGCAGGTGTGGGGCATGCTGGCCGTGAGGGCTCTGGGGGGTGGCCAAGGAGAGCTGAGCTGGGTCACATGTCAGCCTGGGTGATGTGTTCCAGAAGCCGGTCACTTGGAGGGGAGAGGCAGCATGTACACAGAGGATGTGGGGAGAGGGCTCAGACTCTCTGGGGAGGAGAGGGGGACCCAGCTGAGTCTGGTTTTACCAAGGAACACAAAGGAGGCTGTGGGTAGGTGCATCCACCAGAGAGGAGAGGAGGTGAGTCTGGAAGGCCTGGGAATGAAGGGGGCTCCCTGGAGCTAGAGCCGCAGGCAGGAGACCGAGTCTAGGCCAGGACTCCACGCCAAGAAGCTTGGGGGCTAGATGCATGGCTGGGCCATGGCTAAAGGGCTCAGGGTACCCTGGCCCACTCTTGACAAGGCAGAGCCAATATAGCCAGCAGGGCAGGGGCTTTCAAACTTGCTTAACCAAGAACCACTATAATTGATACATTTTACATCAGAAACCAGCACACACGGGCGTGGGCGCACGCAACTGAAATGTAGGTTTCATAAACATTATTTATCCTTCCTACCGGGGATGCCCTCCGCTATTTTCTATTCTTTTTTTCTTTAAATGCTGAGCGTGACCCACTAAATCGATTTCACTAAGTTGCCTTCAAAGTGTTGTGACCCGTGGTTCGAAAAGCTTGAAAAGTGCCGCTCTAGAGGAAGTCCTCTGGGGGAGACAGTCAAGCTGAGGTCAACACACCCAAGGAGGGACAGAAACCTCGAGACACAGATGCAAAAGGGAGATGAAGCCGAGAAGCAGAGACGGAGGGAAAGAGCACACAGGACAGACGCAGGGCGAGTGGGTAGCTGGTACACAGCTGGGGGCCGAGAGGGGCGGGGGGACAGTGGGGGGATGGGAGAGACACAGAGAGGACACCTCAGGGGTAGGAGAGGGACCGCGGTGGTCAGCCGAGCCTACCGCCCTACTGAGCCCTCCCTCCAGACATGAAGAGCATGACCAAACCCTGCTGGGAGCCATATGCCACCTCCCACCCCACCCACGCTCCAGGGTCCCCGCCAGCCAGCACCGCCAAGGGTGCCAGGCGGGCAGCAGCTGGTGTGCCCGGGAGCTAGGCCGGGCCTGGCCATGAGGGCAGGCCCCAGACGGGGAGCGGCAATGGGTGGCAGACGGAAGGGGGGGCCGCCTCAGGCCCCAGTCTCACCTGACGGAACGGATGACCGTCTTCACGGCAGGCATGACGTCGTCTACTGTCAGCTCACCCTGGTAGCTCTTCTCCTCTGCCACTTCCTCCGAGGGGCCCTCTGCAAAGTCGGGGGGGGGGTGAATGGCGGCAGCAGAAGGGGGCCACTCTCAATCCCTACCACCACTTGCCGAACCACCCTTAGAGATAGCAATAAGGAGAGGCTCAGAAAGAGTCCAGAACCTTCCTCGGGGCACAAGGCAGACCAGCTCCGGGCTCCCTAGCTGCCTGGCCCGGGGTGGGAAACCCTGGTTTGCTGCATGTCCACCTGCCCTATGACCAGTCAGGGTAAGGGCCTGCTGGGTGGCCAGGTGAGTGGAAGCTGGTTTAGGGCACATCCGGTTTGGCCAGAGGCGAGCTGCACACAGCCCCGGAGGAAGGCCATGGTCCCACCAGGACAGCGAGCCCCAGAGACAAAGGGCTTGAGGCCTCTGCACATAATCCTTCAGCCAAGAGGGCAGGAAGCTTAAGGGGCTGGCTCCTGTGCCCAGCTCCGCTACCCAGAAAGGCCTTGGAAAGCAAGTCATTCTCTCCCCGGGAGAGAAAAATGCTTCTCCCAGGCTGCTGCACTGCATGGAGAGGGGTTACTATCCTTGTTCCTTGGGGGGGCAGGACTGGGCGAAGGCCAGGCAGCTTCTTGGGCAGGGAAGAGGAGGCCCCGGGAACCAGCCATGCCCAGACTCCCATAGGTCAGCACCTCCCAAGACCGGTTTGTGGGATTCTGTAACTTTCCAGTAAGTGGCAAAGTCAGGATTCAAACTCAGGCAGCCTGGCTCCGAAGCCTGTACTTGTCACCACTACCAAGTGCCACCCTCTGAATTCTCATTTGATTCCGGAGGCCAGCAAAGCAGGTGTTATGACAACCCATTTCATAGACCAGAAGACCAGAGCCCAAAGACAATCCATCAGTTATAGAGCTGGGATCAGAACCGTCTTTCCACCCCCCAGCCCAGATTGGGTCCCCACCCTGCCCCACCCCCCACGCAGGTAGGTCCTGGGCCCCAGACCCTCAGGGACTCACCCTCAGCAGAGGTGCGGGGTTTGAGTCTCAAGGAGGCCCGGAAGCGGGTGCGGTCATTGAAGCTCCAGCTCTTCTGTACCTTGGTGGGGCTGGTGGCCTCACCCACCTGCTCACTGCTCGGGGAGGTGGGCATTGGTGGAGGCGCCAGGTGCTGCTTGGAGGGGCCCGTCCGCCGCTGGGAGCTGCCCATGCGGATGCGGTCCTTGATGCCCATCCGGCTGCTGGCGGGGGGGGGGGGAGCTAAATTAGCCGGAGCTGGGGGTGGGTGTGCGTGGGGACACAGCTGACTTAGGACTTGGGCGTGGCTACTGGGTTTTGAGTCTCCACCAAATGGAGACTTCCGGATGGAACAAGGATGTGGCGAGGGGGACCCTGACTCCTACAAGAGGCTGTTGCAGGGTCAGTTGGAGCCGATCCCCTCCCTACCCCCCACCTCCCACCCCTCATTGCACGGACAGATAAGGGGTGCACAGGAGACAGATGTCATAGCGGAAGGAGTGAGAGAGACCCAAGAAGGGAGTCAGAGACAGACAGGAGGAGGAGAGAGCTGGGTCTGGCTCAGGTGAGTGGGTGGAGGTGGAGATGGCCACCCCTTTGGGCACAGGCAGGCTGCTGAGGGATGGAGAGGCTCACCTGGCCATGCACAGAGAGAAAGGCCTCCGGGCCCTCACTATACACAAAGGCAGGTTGTGTGGAGTTTAGGGTGTGTGTGTGTGTGTGTGTGTGTGTGTGTGTGTGCATGCGCACATGTGACAGCGTGGGTACCCAGGTACCAATGTGTGTACGTGTCTACATTTTCTTCCTTTCCTGCTGGAGCTCTCTGATCCCACGCGGGTTGGGTCAGGGCTTTAGGCTGTGCTTTGCAGGCAGTGCAAAGGTCTGCCTCACACAGATTTCAGAGCAAATAGTGCCCCTGGGGGTGCAGCGTGCCAGCTACAGAGGGTCCGGCTACCAGGCCCTCATACACGCATGGGCACTTGGCACATGGGCACATGTCTCTGGTGCCCAGCCTCCCAGTGAAGGTCTCTAACCTGTTCTGTGGTCTCCCCTGCCTGGGCTCTGCCCACCTGGACTGATGTCCTCTCTCCCATATACGCAACCCCCCTGCCTAATGAGCCTCCGTTTCAACAACACCTATACGTGTCTATGCGTGTGCTCAGACCCCCCTTCCCCCACCCCAGCTCCCCACCACACCCCCCAAACCTTGGAGGAAGACAGATGCGGGGAGGCCTGAGGCTGTCCAGGACAGGCCCTCATTAGCCCGTACCTGGTACAGTAACTCTGTGTCCAAGAGTTTCAAGGACCATGTTACCACTGTCTGAATAGGACGTATGCAAATGTCCCCCATCCCATGCCCTGGGGGTGTCAGCACTGCCTTCCTGCTGTGGGGACCTTCCCAGGCTGGGGGCCCTTCCACCCCAAATGTCTGGGGCCCTGGCTCAGGAGAGCACCAGCCAGTCTTGGAGGAGGCCTAAGGTGGGGCAAGGGTTGGGGGAGGAAACTGTGTCGCCTACCGTCAGGGACTTTCGGGTCAAGAGTTAAGCAGAGGATGGATTCTGGTTTCAGGACTGGGTGGGAGCTAGGGGCCTCCATGCCCGGGGCATGGGGTGCAGGGTACAGAGCCAAGGTGCTGAGGTGAGGAAAACCTCGAAACCAGGGGCACCTTCGGGAAGGCAGCCAGGATGTAGGGCCATCCTTAGGCGTCGGCGCCTCTGCCCAGAAGGGAGAGGTCGTAGGTCATGGATCGGGGCCCTGAGGATATCGGAAGGGAAGGACGAGGCAGCCCCCACAATCCAGCATGCTTTTTGCTGGCCCAGGATCCCCTCAACATATCCCAAAGATTCCAACCAAAGTTTGAGGTGGGCTCTCCCAAACTTTCATCTGCAGAGCCATTCCTTCGGGCTCTCCTCATGCTGGCAAGCACCCCCCACCCGCCCAGCCCGTGCAACCCCTCCCTTTGTCCTCCACTCTTCCAAGAGGGAGAGTGAGAGGGGGGTGGAGAAGTCCCTGACACTTAGCCAAGGGCTTGGAACTCCGAATCTCTGCACCTGGTACATCACTCCAGTGACATTCTGGGAGAAGGGGGTGACCTCCCTGTCATGAGAAGTATGCAAGCAAGACTGAGCTTGCTCTCAGCAGGGCTTAGGGAGGAAGGGGTCTGAAGGCTTGCACTAGAGGCCTTGAAAGGTCCCTTTCCAGCTCTGATTCTGTGATGGTTGAAGGAGCTTCCAGCCTGGTTTGTGGGGTTCTGTAACTTGCCAGCCAGAGGCCCCAGGCTCCTCTGCAACATAAGAAGGCCCTGTTTTCCCAGGGGTGGCCCTAGACTCCGGCTCCTGGGGCAGGGCCCAGGAAATGGCTCACATCAGCCTCTCTGGAGCCTAAATGCTCAAAGTGGAAAGAAACCTGGCCCACGGTGGACATCAGGAAGAGCTCCTTCCCTTCCCAGGCTCCTGAGAACACTCGAGACCCTGTCGGAATGCCTTGGCCCTCCCAGCTCTCTCGGCCACGCTGTATGCCGGGCTCCACGTTTACCGTCCTAAGTTTACAGACTGCCAAGGAGGCAAAACCACCTGCTCCAAGTCACAGAGCCCCTGTGGATGCAGCCAGGACCAGACCCCAGGCCCTTCTGACTTCAGAGACTGTGCGATTAGGAGAGCATCTAGGGCAGTGGCTCTCTGAGGGCAGCGTCGCTCTCGAGGGGACGTTTGGCACAGTCTGGAGACATCTTTGGTTGCCCTACTGGAGGGTGCTCCCGGCATCTAGTGGGTCGAGGCCAGCGAGGCTGCTAAACCACGCTACCTAATGCAGGTGACAGCCCCCACCCCCGACCAGTGAAAAATTATCTGAACCAAACTTGCATGGTGTCGAGGTTGGTGCCTGGGACACAGGTGGGGTAGGTAGGCTCGACGGGGGCTATCCTGTGGGGCAGGGCAAGCTCTGGGCACAAGCTGCCCTCTGACTGCCTGGCTGGACCCACTCCTGTGCTCGCTTCCACAAGGAGTGACTCTAAGGATTCTGACACCAAAGGCCAAGCTTATGGGGGGAAGAGGCGGCCCCTCTCCTCGGGACTGTGGAGGCAGCCTCAATGCTGGCCCCTCTGCCCTGGCCCTGCCCTTCCTGCCCATCATGCCCACATAACTGAAGTCACCGTGCAAAGGGGGAGATCTAACCTGGAGACTTTTTGGCTTAACCCACCAGTGGTATCCCCATTTCCTTCAGCCCTGGTTTCCAAGCTATTTTTTAAATAAGTTCTTAACTGCGCAACATACCACATCGAACAAGGCAACCATTTATATAGCACTTCCTAGGAGCCAGGCACGGTTTGAGCGGAAGCAGATGCTATTACTGTCTGCATTTCACTTCGGGAGAAACTGACGCACCCAGGGCTTATGGTCACGGGCCCCTAGCTAGTGCGTGGCGGCCGGGTTCAGATCCAGAACGCTAGTTCCTAAGAAGCACTGCTTCTTGGATTAGAAGCCAGGAGCTCTGTCACCTGTCTACTCCCGGGCCCCTTGACCCACAAGGCTCCAGACGCACTTTTGGGAAACTGGAGACTCAGTGAGCCCAGGCTGCCAGGCAGGGCCTACACGATGGTGCTCATGCAGGGCTCTGGGGTTCTTGGTGATCCAGCTCTGCCCCCAACCTCACTCCTGACCTCCGACTCTCAAAGGTGGCCATGCTGGGCTGCCTGCTCCCTTCCCATGGCTGTGCTCTCTCTCCCCTCCTTAGGTGCACGCTGCTTCCTTGACCTGGGATGCCCTCCCTCACGTCCACTCCTTTTTGCACCTCCTCTGGGAGCGAAGTGCCTGACGTTGGCTCCCAAGCCCCTCTGCTTCCTCCCTTTGTTTCATTCATCACACTGAACAGCAGTTGCTCTTTGCAACGCTCCAGGCACCATTTTAACCATCACTGGGTCCCCTAGTGCAGGGCCCGGCACAGGGTGGGTGCTAAGGGAGGTAGTGGTGATGCAGCTATAAGAGTTGGGCTCTAAAGTTAGCAGAAGAGGTGCCCATACCAGCTCCTTCAGGCATCTTCTAGGTCCCTTCGTGGGCAGTGGGAAGCCAGGAAGCTAAACCCAAAGCCCAGCTAAAGTCAGAGTGGGAAGGACCCTCAGAGAGCCTCTAGTTCAATCTGCCCATTCCACAGATGGGAAACTGAGGTCCAGAGGAGGGAAGCAATTTGACCGAGATCACACGGGGGTCAGCGGCAGAGCCAGAACTCATCCCAAGGCTCCTACAGATGTCCTTCCTGCAGAGTCCCTCCAGAGTCTGCCCCCCAGACCTGGCAGAGGCACCCCCAGGAAGGCAAGAGGCTCTCAGGGCCCCAAGGCAGACGGCAGGCGGCAGGCACATGCACCTTGCCCTTGGCCTATCCTGTCCCCCTCTCCAGCCCCCGAACTGGGTGGGGCAAGGAGGAGTGGGGACAGGAGGAGCAGGCGAGGGGGTACCTCGGTCTCCAGCTGGCGTGGATCCGAAAGAAACTCCGTTTATTACTAAACATCTGGCTGGAAGTTGAGAACAAGACACAAACAGGTTAGTGGGGAGGGGGCACGTGGGCAGAGCATGGGGGGCTGCCAGGATGGGGCTGGCTTCCTGTGGCTGCTGGGAGAGAAGAACCCCCACCCAAATCATCCTCCAGACCGCAGCCCCAGGATGCAGACAGAGATTCTCAAGCTCTGCGTAAGGATCTCCTGGGGAGCCTGTTAAATATGCAGAATTCTGTGCCTCTTCTCCAGCGAGTCTCTCTCGTTCTGTGGGTTCGGGAAGACGGCCCGGGTATCTGCATTTTGAACAAACCCCCCACAGGTGCTGATTTAAGAAGTCAGTGGACCATGCCTTGGGAAACACCATCTTAGCGCCTCATCAAGAAACCTCAAAGAGAGGAGGTGCTGACCCTGGCAGTGCCATCCCCCAGGAAGTCCAGCTCCTGTACCCCAGGACCGTGCTCAGCCTGGGTCCATCCACAAGCACCACTAAGGGTATGGCCAACCAGGAGGTGTGTATATGTGTATGTGCGTGTGGAGAGGGGGGTCCTGTCTGGAGCACCCACCCCATACGCCCAGACAGCCAACAGAGAGGGTGTGCCCATTTGGCCTGAGCCTAGAAGTCACAGCTCAAACCCCTGGGGTCCCTGGGAAGAAGGGACACTCCACCACCATCACCATGAGCCCCGGCCGCACAGACACTCCAGGGTAGACAGACACAAGGCTGGGAGTTAGTGATGGGCACGCCCCTAGCAGTCATCTGGTCCGAGGCTTTGGGGGCCCCAGAGCCTGGAAGCAGCGGTGGGAGGGAGAGATGCTGTGCTCCAGGTTAGTCCAGAGCAAACCGCACCCTCCAGAGAGCACTGGCTCAGGCCCTGGGCAGGGCTGCTCAAAGACCACCACTTTTGAGTCTTACGCATAAGCTGTGGTTGGATGGGGTGGGGGAGAACAGTGAAGGGCCGTCAGGCAGAGACAAGAGACTCTGACTAGGGCCGCACCATGCACTCTCTTCCACGGAGCTCCCAGCCTGGTCTGGCCAGTCATGCTTCCCCTCCCTCTAGCCCCTGACCTGGAGGACACCCCCTGCTTCCTGTTCACCCCTGGCCAGAAACGCTCCCACTGAGAACAGGGAAGAAATGCTGTTCCCAGCATCCTTTGCACGAGCACCCCCTCCTCCCTGTTCCTCAGGCTTTTTAAGTCCAGAAACCCAGAGCCCCTGATCATCCTAAACATTGCTGCTGTTCTGCCTAGGACCCAGAGGCCCAGAGTCACTCAATGACTTTCTCAAGGACACACAGCGTCAGGTGTCAGGTAGCAGGGATGAACTCTCATCATGCCACCTTCTCCTGATCGCTGAGCGGCTGGCTTCTTGTCCCCTCCCTTGTTCTGAGCCCAGGGCTCAGAATCACAACTGCGCCCCAACGCCCAGATGTCTGCCTGGCTGACCTGGGATGACGTGTGAAGATGAAACAAAAGAAAGAGATGGGTAGGGGGCAGGGGAGGAATGAGGGGGGGGCTTGGATCCTTGATCTCAAAGCTATACCTCTACGGTAGCAGCCCCTTTCCCATACTGTGAGTTAGTGAGCTTCCCTTATCCAAAAACGCCTGAAACTCCGCTACTCTGAACGTTTATGTGGGGGTAAGCGCTGTTCTTTCTTTGTTCTTCTTTCAGGACGCAAAGGCTCCGGAGAGACAGGTCAAGGGGAAAGAGACTGTTAGGAGCAGCAAAATGTCCCTCAGTAAGGAAGAAAGGCATTGTGGGAGCATCCCAAGAGGACCCTCTGGGATTAGCCAAGCTGTGGACGAGGGCTGCACAAGACAAGAGCATTAGTCACTGGTTACGCAGATCCTAGCGCGGTTCTTAGTCACAGAGCTCTCTCTGCAGCTGGCTCCTCATTCCCGAGGGTCAAGTCCAGGGCCAAGCCCCTTCTAGAGGAACATGCTGGGGGGGAGGGGGAGAGGGGGAGGGAGATCCCTTGCCCTCATGCCCCAGAAAGGGGCCCACGATTACCTGAGCCGTAAGCACCTGTGGCCCGCGGCCTCCTCCTCTCTCCAGCTGCCCAGGAGGGATGGGGGTGCAGGGATGGAAGAGTGAGGGGGACGCGGAAACAGAGAAAGAAAGAGGACAATGGAATGAATGGAGGAGGTGCTGGGCAAGGACAGTGCGGAGAGCTCCCCCACTCAGACCCTTAGAGCCCCAGGTGACAAACAGGTGAGTCCAGCCTGGCCTCGGCAGAGAGGCTTTCCGTCTGTACCTGTCAGGCCATGCGGCCTCATGACGAAGCCGGGGGAGCCCCCAGAACAGGCCCAGACACCCACATGGTGGCTGCAGGCAGGTCTGAGAGAGGATGAGACAAAGAATGGAAGAGGAAGAGGAGAAGCAAGAGGAGGTGGCGGCCCCGGGGGGCCCCTACCTTTCCCCAGGGCAGAAGGAGGCGCTGCCCGGCCGGTGGCAGGTGGCAACGGGCGGGTAACGGGAGGGTGCTCCATCGGGTACCGGCGCCCGCCGCACCTCCAGGGGCCGTAGGCCCCCGTTGCGGGCCCGTTGCACGTGCTCAAACAAGAGGGCCAGCTCTCTGCAGGAGAGGGCGCCGTCAGCGGCGGGCAGGGCCGTGGCACCGCCCTCTCACCTGGTGGGCGCCGAGCTCCAGAGCGCAGATCCTGCCAGGCTCTGCCTCTAGAGGTGCTCAGCAAACACCCCAAGCCAGAACAGGCAGGGTCGCAGGTGGGACAGACTAGCCTCCCTCCCTCCCTTTCTGCACACGGTTCTTGGGAAATCCTCAGGGCTGCCAAGTACGGTTTTGCAGGCTGGGCACAATGTGAGGGCACCCTCAGAAGGTGGCCAAGTGGAAGCTCAAATCTGGCCCATTCTCAGCCCATCAAGCAGAGTGCCCAGACATGAAGCTGTGCCTCCCTGGAGGCCAGCGGCAGCCCTGAAACCCTCACCCTCTAGACCCAACTGGATTGTAGGGGGAAACTGAGTCTCGGGAGAGAGATTTGATAGGGTGGCTAGCCCAGCTTCCCACTCCTGCCACTGTGTTCTTGGAGACTAGATTGGGGCTCAGCTTCTTCCTGACCCTCCAGGCTATTTCCTGTTTCCATAAGCCAAGGAGGACATCTCCCCTGTGCCTTCCCATTGTATGGATGGGGAAACTGAGCTCCAAGGAGCAGGAGGCCCATGGACCTAGAATCTCCAAACCAACCTTTGTTCCTCTTGCTGGCGGGCCCAATTCTACTCCCAAATCTTCCCTCCCCCTCACATACATCATATTTCTAACAAACCAGCCCCTGCCCCGCCCCCCAAGGCTACCCCTGGAAAGGGAGGCTCCTTCTACGACCCCGGTGTCTGAGGTGGGAGCTTGCCTCTGTCAAGCGGAGATGCAGGGGCGACCCAGTGTGATTCTGGGAGGCCCCCTTCCCAGCCCCTTCTCTCCCGTTCCTCCCTTAGGAAGCCCCTGGAGGCAGGAGGAGCGGGGAGGGGGAGGAGGGGTGAGTAGAATCACGCAACAGCTGCTCTTGGAGACTAACAAGGATACAGCCGCCGCCCGCAGGAGCGCTGAGCACAGCAGCCTAGCCCAGCCTTGTGCTTGATGCCCGCCTGCCCGCGGGACTGAGCCACATTCCGTGGTCCCCACTCCTGCCCAAGGGCCTGGCCAGGCACCTGGCCACACAAACCTCGGCGATGGCTACTAATAACCTTCTTCGCGGAGCCACCCCCGGGTGCAATCCTACCCTGGCCTGGGCCGGTGGGACAAGCCCACTGCTGGGCCAGTAAAAATAGGGACATATTCACACACAGGGGTGCTAGGGGTGTGCCTGCACCCTGCTCTGGCACACGTGTTCTTGCCCATACCACCCTTCCTCTACCCAGCCGCAGTGTGCCCGGCCGGCAAGGGCTAACCCTACCCTCAGCTCAGAGGGGAGAGGAGCTGGCTGTCCACCGCCCTGAACGGCAGCATGTGGGTCAGCATGCGGACTGCCAGCCGGGGTGCAGCCCCACGGGGCAGGGCTCCGTCGCTCGCCCTGCGCCCAGTGTCCAGCGCCTCCCTGGGGTAGAGCAGAGTGCGAGGGAAGACACTCTGGGCTCTGCGTTACATTGGATTCGCAGAGCCAGCCCAGTAAGTCCTCTGGGAGCCCTCACCCCTTTCCCACTCTCCAAGGCTCTGTCCCAGCCACTAGTCATGGCCAGCCCACACCCGCCCATTTCCCCCGGGGGCAGGGCCTACCTGAACGATGGGAGGATGCTGTCATAGTAGTACCAGGTGGCCGTCAGGTAGGCCCGGCTCGTGTCGGTGGAGTACAGGCGCCACGCAGCCTGGTCGTATTAAAGGAGAGGAAGGTGGGGGCGGGGGGGGGGGGGGGAACAAGGCACAGGCATCAGGTAAGCCTCTCAGCCCCTCACCGGCCCTCTGCCCTCCAAGGAACCCAGTCCTTGGGTCAGCTGACGGAGACTCAGNGAACGATGGGAGGATGCTGTCATAGTAGTACCAGGTGGCCGTCAGGTAGGACCCAGGTCTGTCGGTGGAGTACAATGCTCATGTTCTTTCTATACATTAAAGGAGGGGGAGGTGGGGGGGGGGGGGGGGGGGAGAACAAGGCACAGGCATCAGGTAAGCCTCTCAGCCCCTCACCGGCCCTCTGCCCTCCAAGGAACCCAGTCCTTGGGTCAGCTGACGGAGACTCAGCTCCAATTCCACAGCCACCAGCAGGGCCCGACAGACTTCCCCAAGGCGGTGAGCCGGTGTGGCCCGGCAGATGTGGCTGTCTGGTCCCGGCTTCACCCCTTACTGGCATGGACAAATGAAGAAAAGCAGCTGAACCCCCGTTTCCTCATCTGTAAACTGAATATACCACTCCTTACCTAACAGGGTGTTATGAGGACTAAAAGGGCAAATGTCTCTTAAATGCCAAGTGCAGCGCCTGGTACATGGAAAGCGCTTAATACCAGGCTCCCCTGTCGAACACTCCTGTTTCCTCCTATTCCCGCAGCTAGTAAACATCCATTCATTGTGTACTTGGTTAGTGACTTCCTCTCCCCCTAGACTCTAAGCTGTGTCTTGGTCACTGCTGTATCCTTTGGCACATAATAGGTGCTCTGCAAAGATTAGGGGAATAAATACTGACTGAGCGGGTTATAATTGCTAATAACGCGTCCACCCCATCTTCCGCAGCTGCCTGTCGCTCACTGCCCACGGGGTTGAGGAGGGAAGGAGAGAGTGTCACAGCATCACCTACCAACCCCCTCAGCATCCACAGACTCACAGAATCTCCTCTGCAGCAGGAGGGAGGAGGGCTGGACAAGAGGAAGGATTGTCCCTCTCCCTCCAGGTAAGGAGAAGAGCCAAAGAGAGGCTGTGAGTGGCGTGATGGGGGGAGCAGGGAGGCGTGGACAAAGGATAACTGAGCCCTGGATGCCCCCCCTTCGGGCGCCTCTTGTCCTTAAAGGGACTGCCCACTGCTGACCTCACTGGCCAGGCACCTCCTCGGACAGGAATATTTTTACTTCCTGCTTGCCTAGGCCCCTGGCTTGAGCTGGGGGAGCAGCTGCCAGAGCTGTCTCATTAATTATGGGCACCACAATGCCAGCTGTCTCTTGGCATGGACAGCACCAGCCGCCTGCCCCTACAATGCCCCTTGGAAGGCCAGCTCCCAGGGGACAAGGGCCATTGTGCCCCAAGGGAGGCTGAGAAGGAAAGGCTGGGCTGGTGGCCGGAGATAGCAGGGATGGGGAGGGGGTTCTACCCTGGGGAGGAGAGATAAGTGGGGGTGAGTCAGACTTGGCTGCGGGAGCTCGAGGCTGGCACACTGGGAGCAGGCCAAACGGGGATGTGCCAGTATTCCCTGAACTACTTCCCGCAGGGGCTTCTCCTGCACACACCCTCACTAGAGAGAAGCCAGGGCTGAGTCACAGAGTCCTATAAAATCGGGGACCTCGCCTCAGCCCATGCCCTATCAGAACGCTTCAGAACAGTGGGGGAAACCGAGACCACACGCTCCTGGGTTTCATCCCCCTCCTCCCCCACAGTCCTTCTCTGCGGGCCCAGTCACTAAAGGCCGATGAGGTTCCTAAAAGCTTAGTTTTGGACATCTTGTCTCCTCCGTCTTTCCTCTCCCTGCTGGGTGAGCTCATCCGTGCCCTGGGCTTCGTTACTGTGGTAGTGCAATGGCTCCGAGCCTTCTCCGCCCTGCATGCCCCTCTCCATTCAGCTGCACCCCCGCACGCGCAGCTGCCCCCCCCCCCAACATTGTCAGACTCCACGAGCTCCAGCCCAACTCATATCCCTCATGTCCCAGATCGGGTCCCCCTCCACTGAGGAAGGCCATCGATCGTCCAGCTGGGCAAGCCAGAAACCTGGAAGTCACCCCCACACACACCTCCCTCACTCCTGAGGCCACTAATTTCACCTCCTAAATACGCAGAATCGGCCCACTTCTTCCTATCTTGTCTGTTGCTATGCCAGTCTGAGTCGCCCAACGCCCTGCCTTGCCCACACTGTCGCCAGAGCCTCTTGTCGTCTCCCACATGCACCTGGGTCACCCTCCAATCCATTCACCTCTCTTCGAAGCACAAATCTGATCCTGTCACCCATTCTTCCTGCTTCATACCTGTCCGTGGTTCCTCAGTGCTCTTAGGAAAATGTGAAACCCCTCCCCGTGGCCCTCAGATCTGGCCTCACCCACTTACCCAAACCCTTCCTCCTTGAGCTTTCTGTTCCAGCCTCCCTAGCTTCCTCCCAGTTGACCAAACACGCCATGCTCCCTTCCACCACAGGGCCTTTGCACATGCTGTTCCTTATATTGAATGCTCCCCCTTTACCTCTACACCTAGTTGACTCCTACTGGTCCTCCAGCTCTCAACTCAAGTGTCAATTTCCCTGGGTCATCATCCCTGAGTTCCCCCTTCAAGGTCAGATCAGGCCAGGACCCTGTTAAACACTCTTCAGAGAACTGTTTCTTTCTTTCAAAGTGTTTACCTCAGTCTATAGCTACAACATTCATCGTGTGAGTGCCTGTGGAAGGAACCAGAGTCGGGTGCAGCACAGGCTTACTGATGGCTGCACCTTTGGGCAGCAGGACAAGGGGCCCTAGGCCCCTCTCCACTGCGGGCCATCTAGAGCTGGGGCTGGAGCTGGACAGCGGGGCAGCTCTGGGGAGTCCTGAACTGGGCCCGAGGAGTAAGGGAAGTTTCTAGTAGTCCCAGTTAGCATCCAGTTAGCATCCCAGCTCTGCCACTGACTTGGCACGTGACCCCAGAAGAGTCACATCTGCTCTCTGAGCCTCAACGTGGAGCCAAGATCGCAAAACTGGGACACCTGGGTCAGCATAGAGTTGACACACCAGCTCATGTCATGCCTCCTTGGCGTCTCGCACCTGGATGAGGTTAGCTGCAGGCATCCGCCTCTTCTCGAAGTGCTTCTGCCGGTGCTGCTCCTGCACCTTAAGGGCGAAGCCAGAGCCAAGGATGCCCTAGGGGGATAGGTGTGGTTGGGGAAGGGGATGTGGGGGGTAGGGACAGCAGAAGGCAGAGAAGGTCTCCATCACTGCCCATCTGGGATGTCCCCTTCCCATCCATGCAAATGCAGGATAGGGGCTTAGCAGGCTCTACACCCAGGACCTCTCTCCCCAGGATGGGAGACCCTAGGTGGATGGGGACTCACGGCAGGCAAGGCAAAGAAGGAGATGCCTAGTAAGGCGAAGCCGGCAGCCAGGACCCTGCCCAGCCATGTGTGCGGTGTCTTGTCACCATAGCCAATGGTTGTCAGTGTGATCTGGGGACACAAACAGTTTACCCTCAGGGCTGGTCTCGGGAGCCACCCGCAAGAGCTCGTTGGGGCCCGTTGGGGCCCGGCAGGTGGGAGACTGATCATGAGGGGGGTGCCCTATGGCCGCTCACAGGGGCTGGTTAGGGGCATAGATGGACCCCTCCCCATCCCTCCACCATGCTGGTCAGGGGTAAGGTCACAAGGGCTTCCCGTGTGGGGAACTACACGGAGCTCAAGCAGATCTACTGGGGCAGGTTGGGGACTAACACAGGGGCTGGTCACAGGGGGCCCCAGCCTTAGCAGAGAGGACAGAGACAGGCCCACTCTACCCTGAGTCAGGGTCACAGTGGTCACACAGGGGAAGGTCCCAGGGAGAAAGGGAGACCTGCACAGACCCTCACGCACCGTCCCCCACCAGAGCGAGTCGGCATAGGAGGAGAAGTCAGAGTTGGCGTCTTTCTCGGCCAGATACACCAGGAAGGAGGCGAAGATGAGCACCAGGAACCCAATGTACCAGGCGGTGATGAGCTCCTGCGGGGGAAGCAAGGGTGAACATGTTAGGAGGGCCGAGCCAGAGCGGAATAAGGAAGCGCCTAACACTGTGCCTACCTGGGAAAGGGGGGAGGGTGGGAGGTTCCCCGAATGGCCCCTGAGAGGTGTTCTGGAGGGGGGATTAAGGCTCCCCACCACTCCCCAGAGCCTGGGGCGTCTCTGTCTTTCCCAGCTCCTCCTTCCTGGGAGACCCTGACCCGCCTTCCCGATGGCCGGGCCCTCACAGAGCCTCAGGGTACGCCCCCGGCCCCGCCCTTGACTTCCCCTCCAGGTTCCACATTCAGACTTCAGTCCCCAGGCCCGCCGCCCCCCAACACTCCACACACCAGACATCTAGTCCCTCCCCTCTCTCCCCGCCTAGCTCCCCACTTTGCTGTGCACATAGACTCCCCGAACCCAGAAGCTTCCGAGTTAGCCCCTCAAGCCCCGCCTCCTGGCCTGCACCTGCCCTCCTCCCCTCCCCCCCGCAGACCCGGACCTTTTGGCCTCAAAGATCTTCCCCTGCGGCCTGGCCCCTGCCGGGTCCACAGTCTCCCCTACCCTGGGGGCTGGGCTCGGGCCCTGCCCCCGCCACTTCCGGCGTCTGCCCTCAGCCCCGGCCCCGGGAGACGCCCCGCCAGCGCACCTTGCTGTGCGCGTAGACCACGGAGCCCAGCAGCTTCCAGGTGCCGCCGCGGCGGTCCATGCGCACCATGCGCAGGATCTGCAGGAAGCGCATGCTGCGCAGCGCGGACGTGGCGAAGATGTTGCCCTGCGTGCCCGCGGCGATGACGGCCACCGAGGCCACGAACACGATGAAGTCTGCACGGGCGGGACAGCCGAGGTCACAGCCTTGCTGGGGAGCCAAGTCGCCCACCGTGCATCGGGACCGCGGTAGGGGCTGGGGAATCCTGGGTCTGTGGGTGGGGGGTGGGGGGTGGAGGGAAGTGGGAGGGGCGTGGGGGCGTGGCGGGGGAGGATCGGGAGCATCCGTGGAATCTCTGCCAGCAGCCAGGGTCTGGGTCAGGGGTGGCGTCAGGGCGTCAACCCTGGGGTTCGGGGTCAGGGGTCAGGCGACGGCAGGGCAGGCCTTATTACCGATGACACAGAAGGGTTTTCTGGCAAAGCGGAAGCGGCCCTGCCATCCTCGGTAGCGGCAGCAGCATCCCGCGGACCAAACGCGAATGATGTACTCCAGGCCAAACACCACGATCATCACGAATTCCTGTGGGACCAGGGGCCTGAGTTCTCGGCTCCATCCTCCAGGAGCGAGGGCCCAGGTCCCAAGGTACTGGCCCAGCCCGGGGTCCTTGGGTCAGGGGTACCAGGAGTTCCTCAGACCACCTCTCCTGGCTGTTCTTACACCTGGCTGGACCCGAGGAGAGTTCCAGAAGGCTCGTGGCCTCTTCCACAGACCCAAAGGCCCAAGTCTGTCTTCCATTTCCTGTCCACCAGCTGTCTGGCTTTTTCTGACCTTCACTCTGCCCTCCCCCTCCCAGCTATCCCAGACTCAGTAACCCTGACTGGGTGACATAAGGGGTGGCTTGCTGTCAGCTGTCCACTTCCAAGGTGCTTCTGTTTAGAGAGAGAGAAAAAAAAATCACACCAGGGGTTGAGTTAGTGGTTGGAGTCCTGAGAAGGAGTGGGGCTTTTTCACCTCTTATCTGAGCCCAACATCAGCCCTGGCTTTGTGGCAGGGCGTCCCTTGGCACTTGCTATGAAGCAGGAGACGAAGTCCAGAGAGGGGCAGCCATCAACTCAGGGAACACAGCACAGCAAGCCACTCTCTGAGCCACAGGATGAGAAGCCTCTCTCTACCTCTACCCTGAACCAAGGTGCTACCCTACACAGCCTCGCTCAGACCTGGCACTCACCAAGATGAGGAGACATTCGTTGGCAAGTTCCTGGTGCTCCTGAATTGTGGACAGCACGGACAGCACCAGGCAGCTGAAGACCAGCAAAAATCTGCAATAGCAGCACGGGGAGGGTTAGACTGCTGCACAGACAAGACAGCGGAGGAGCCCCTGGCGGGGGGCCGTGGCGTCACAGGAGGAGAGAAGCATTATTTGGGAAGAATTATCTGGAAGGCAGAATGAGAATGTGCTAGGCACCAAAGGGAGAAGAAGCCCCAGGGTCTGGGCTGCTGAACTCACAGACACCTTACAGGCCTCCCTGTTCCCTTCCATGCAGGCTGCTGCCTAGGGAGGTGGTCACCCCGCTGTGGGGGGCCGCAGGTCTGTCTGGGCTGGTGGTTGAAGGCACCACAGTCAGGAAGCGCCTCCAGGCTCAGCCATTCACAAGTGGCGCCCTTACTTCTTAAGAGAAGTATCTAGGGGCGCCTGGGTGGCTTAGTCGGTTAAGCGACCGACTTTCCCTTAGGTCATGATCTCGCGGTTCGTGGGTTCGAGCCCTGCGTCGGGCTCTGTGCTGACTGCCAGCTCAGAGCCTGGAGCCTGTTTCAGTCTGTGACTCCCTCTCTCTCTGACCCTCCCCTGCTCACGCTGTCTCTCTCTCTCTCTCTCTCCTAGAAATAAAATAAATTTTAAAAAATTATTAAAAAAAAAAAAAAGAGAGACAGAGAGAAGTATCTAGAGGTCGGCTGGGGGGCCAGGGACGGTGAGAAGCTGAGGGAAGGGTCCCTGTTCCCTATGAACTTCAAGGTTGGCAGGAGCATCATTTCATTTGCAGAATGGGGACAACTGCCTCTGCCGTCGTGGGCTCTTAAGTAATTAAATAATGAGATAACTATGAAAGGAAAGGGCACTGAGGATAAGGAAGGAGGGAAGGATGCAGTGGGGTAGGAAGGGGAACCGGGCCCCATGGAGGCCTGGAACTCCCCTGAGGGCTGTGGGAAGCCGAGAGAGAGCCCAGCTCATCCAACTCTCCCCCCAACGCCAATCGCACACATGAGGAAACTGAGGCCCAGACAGGGAAAAGGATTCCCCCAAGGTCACTCAGTATGTCCCGGACAGAGGTGAGAATAGAGCCGAGGTTCCCCACTTCCCAGTGGATGGGAAGATGCGGAAAGGGCACAAGGAGGGAGGCTGGCGGCCTCAGTATGTGATCACGTGCAGGGGCAACACGAGGAAGCTGGACTCCCGGAAGCGGAAGCGCGCCTCTTTGGGAGGGGGATGTGGCGGACACGCAGGTGCCCCGGAAGAGACTTCGGGGTGGGGGCATGGGCGTCTCGGGAAACACAACCCTTATGAACTGACCCACAGCCTTCCCCAAAGGGCCGCAGCGTCTCCCCAGCTGGAGCCGCTGAAACATCCCAGCGTTGGAGCCTGCTGAGTCTCTGCTCACCCTCTGCTCTGGGAAGCCTCCGGGGTGCCCTCCACGCTACTGTTTCTTCTTCAGGGCGCCCCTTCCCGGCGCTTGCTTGAGTGTAGTGGCCCACGAAACTTCCTATATGGCTTCATTTGTGTTCATGTGTCATGGCGCCAGGGGCATGGGCTCAGGGGCAGAGAGACCTCGGTTCAAATCCTGGGCCAGCTTGTACAGTCCCCTCCCTTCCCTGAGCCGGTCTCCACATCTGCACAGCGGGAGATGATGGGAAGATAGACCTGTGAAGGGCATGGATCTACCTCCCTGGACAGGGGCTCCCAGCCTGCTTGGAGGGCAGGCTTAGGGCTGCATCCCAGCACCCGCTCCTGGGTAGAGGAGGCAGGTGGCAGATGTCAGGAAAGGGTTTTGAATGAATGGGTGAGGAGGAGGCCTCCTTGGCCAGTTCCCGGCGAGAGCTGAGTCAGCGAAGACAGAAGGCACAGGCAGAGGCGGGGGGGAGAGCACCGGCTCCTCGTGTTCAATAATTAACCACAGAAAAGGCAGCAGCCACAATCCCCCAGGGAGGGGGAAGGCCGCTGACCCAGGGCTCAGGGGCAGAGGGCCTGTCCCCCCCACACACCCCGCTGATGTCATCTCATTCAGCCCCCTCTCCTGGGAAGGGCTGCAGCCAAATCTTGATGGTCCTTCACCCCAGCCCTGGACAGAAATCCTTCCTTCCCAGGGCTCTGCTGACGTCAGAGCCTCAGGTGAGTGGGCCACGCTAGGGGCTTCCTGCTGAGACCTTCAGGGATTTATTTTTCTCAACACTGTTCTTTCTATGTCTGTAGTTACATGTCTATAAAATGGACACATCACAGTAGGCTAAGTGAAAGCAGATTATAAAACCTGAAGGGCCATGTGCTCCCAATTTTAATTTTAAAAAATTTTTAAATGTTTATTTATGTTGAGAGAGTGTGAGCAGGGAAGAGGCAGAGAAGGGGGGGGGGGGGAGAAAGAGAATCCCAAGCAGGCTCCACACTGTCAGCACAGAGCCTGACACGGGGCTTGAACTCACGAACTGTGAGATCATGACCTGAGCCAAAATAGAGAATCAGACGCCCAACTGAAGAGTCACCCAGGCGGCCCCAAAATATCTACATTTTTAAAATGAGGAGGATCCCTGCTTGGGGTTCTCTCTCTTTGCCCCTCCCCCGTGCATATGCACTTTCTCTCTCAAAATAAAAAATAAAATATAGAGATTTTTTTATATTCATACCAAGAGTCAGCAGGGCTTATCTCAGGGTGGCTAGATTAAGAGTGATTTGGCTTTTGTTTTGCTTTTTTGCTTCTCTGCATTTTCTCATATTTTATGAGAATAAACAAGGGTAATAACAAACTAATGGGAATTTTTAATTGCCTTTCCTTAAAAATACAGAGAAAGAGCCACCTTCAGTCCTGCCCCCACCTCTTTGCCATAACCGCCTTTGCCATCTTGCAGGAGTCAGGGGTGGCAGCCTCTCCCCAGGGGTACTGCTCACATGTCTAGCTGTCTACTCAGCTTCCCTTCTCAGAGGTCTGGTGGCTTCTCAGACCAGACATGTTCAAAACCAAATTCAGCTTGCCCTTGAATCCTGTTCCCCTCCCATCTCCCCATCCCACTTCATGGCACCACCTGCTGCCCAGGGGCTCAGGCCAAAAGCTAAGAGTTGCCTTTGATTTTCCCTTTCCCTCACCCTCCACATCCTGTCCTTCAGCAATTTCTATTGGCTCTACCTTCAGAATAAATCCCTGCACAGTCCACAGCTCACCGCCCTGACCAAGCTGCCACCACCTCGCCTCTGACTGACCTCCCTGCCTCTACTCTGGCCCAACTGTGCCCGCTCTCTCCAAAGAAGCTGGGGTGATCTTCCTACAATGCAAAGCTGGAAGCCATCACTGTCCTCAGACTCAGTCTACTGACTTCCAAATTCCCAACACATTTGAGAGTGAACATTAAACTCCTCCGCATGTGCAGCAAGGCCCTGTGAGCTCCAGCCCCCACCCCACCTCTCAGACTGGATCCCCTCGCCTCCCCCACCTCCATCCCTTCGCTCCCGATGATGATCCTGACCTCCACGCCGTTTCTGGAACACCAAACTTATTTCCACCTCTAGGCTTTGCTCTTGCTTTGTTGCTTCCTCTGCCTATTTATTGCTCCCTTACTCATCCAGGTCCCTGTTCAAACATCACTTCTTTGGAGAGGCTTTCCCCAACCACCCCCTCTCCAAAATAATAGCCCCATCCCCACTCTCTCTCTCCTTGCTCTGCTTTATTTTTTCACAGACTGAGTAAATGAATAGCAGAAATTCACATGAAACAAACATTAAAGCACCATGTTGCCAAAGCCCCCGATTTGTGCCCACTGAAAAGGGTCCCAAAGCTCTAAGCACATCCATCCCTGACCTGTTGGACACTCCCCCCCCCCCCCCCCCCCCCCCCCCCCCAGTATCCTCAGGGAAGAGAAGGCAGGTCTCTGACCTTGACCAACTTCATGTGGTAGACTGTTTAAAAAGCCCCTGAACTTCACCTCCTCTGCCTTCATACACTGGATGGGAGTCTCTCCACCCTAGATGCTCAATACAGTGGAACAGATATGCTAAATCTGATAAAGAACATCTTTGTCCAAAATATCAAGGCACCCGAATGAATAATTATCCCCATCTTCCAGATGAACAAATGGGGCCCAGGGAGGAGGGATAGACTTGCTCCAAATCAGTGAATCAGTGTGATCTCTCAGGCTACGTTGGTCCTCCTGAGGGGTCCTCACACAGACACCCACTCTTGGGATAGCAGAAGGGCGATCACTGTCTGGAGATTAGGCAGAGAGGAGACAGGGAGAAGGAGCCCTAAGCCAGAGTCTCATTGTGTCTCCTAGAACCACCGTGTGGTTTCATTCATGCAACAAATAAGGACTAAGGATGGTCTCTGGCCCCCTGTGGGACCCCAGTTTCTCTATGTCTAGAATTATCGGTGGTATGCAGGAGCTGGCTGGCTTGGGCCATCTATAATTGCCCCAACAGAGAGGTAGGACTGACAGCCTCCTTCTGGAGCACCTTTGCCCATCATGTGTGGCTGCGATTGGGGCCCGTGTCCTCCCTTGCCCAGCCCAGGAGGCAGGGCTGGGACAGGTGGGTGCTGCCTGGCTGGCTCTCCCTGGCTGGGCTTATCCTGAGGCTCATCACAGCCCTTCCACACCTCCACCCCCATGCTGTGACTATCCCGCTCATTCAGGAGGGCAGCGAGGAGATTAGGGACTGAATAGGTAGCTGGTTTGCTTACTTCTGTGGTTCTCGAACCACAGCTGGTGTCAGAATCACCCAGAGGACTTGTTAAGATACTGACTTCTGGGCTTCACTCCTAGAATGTGAGTATGAGGCGGGCCTGAGGATTTGCATGTCCACACAGTTCCCTGGTGATACTAGTGCTGCTCCTCCGGGAACCACACTTTGAGAATCACTGGCTCAGCTGGTAGGCATGCTTGTGGCGGACTCGGTTATTAGCCAACTCACGGCTTTTTTAACAACTGCAATTATTGCCTTCCCCGCCTCACCTGCCCCCACCACCTTCCTGAAATCATTGCCCAGAGACAGCCACAGGGCAGAGGTAGTGAGGAAAGCCCTACTGGGGAGCTGGGTCTCATGCCACCATCAACATCACCACCAATTCACTGTGCGATCCCCAAAAACTGGGCCAAGCCCTCCCCATGCTTGTTTTTTAATTACTCCTCACAACAACCCCGTGAGAGCAGGATCATAATCACCCAAGGCTTATCAGTGAGAAAACATAGGCCCCGAAAGGCACTCTATGATGAATTATAAGGGAAGATTTTTACGGCATGTGAATTATAGCTCAATAAAGCAGTTCTTTAAAAGGAAAAAAAGAAAGGCACACTAGATTGTCCAAAGGTCATAAAACCAGGACCTAAACCCAAGTCCACCTGGACCACCAAGCCATACTACCTCTCCGGGCCTCAGTTTCCCCATCTGTAACATGAAGCAGGGGACGTCAGCCTTATGACTCTCTATCAGAGGGGTAGAAGGGAAAGGGTCAGCCATGAGCTCAGTTCCAGATTCTCTGGGGATGTCCCCTGAGAGACAGATGCTTGGAGGCTAAAGAGGTGGGGATAGGAGGTGGGGGTCGCACAGCAGAAAAGGGTTTATCTTCTAACCTCTGAGCCACGTTCACTTAAGAAATGTTCTTTGCTATCTATACCCAGCCAGGTTGATTGTAAAGCCAGAAATGAATAACCCAACCCCCCCCCCAAGAAATTAACAACTATTACCAAGCGGTGATAGGATGGAACAAGGGGATAATAGAATGCCACGGGAGTTGGGGGGACCCTAAGACAGCTTCCACAGAGCCAACATGGAGGGATCAGTGAAGACTCGAGGGGGTGACAGCCACTGCCCCCAGCAGGGGAAGCAGGATATATGCGGGCACCTGAGGCATGGGGCCCAGCAGTTCTGGGTGATGCAGGGCTGAAGTGAAGGGGCAGTGGACAAACCAGAGGGCCAGATCCAGTGGGTGCTCCCTAAGGCGTTATGAATGTTATCCTCAAGGCAAGGGGGAGCCATTGGAGCCTTTCAAGGGAGGAATGACGCTGTGTGCGATGTGCCCCAGGACCACCACTCAGGGGTAGTGTGGAGCATGGACTGGAGGCGGGGAGACTGATCGGGAAAAGCAGGTATAAAGTCCCCCAATAATTCAGATGAGAGATGAAGGGGACAGCGCCCAAGAGAAGTGGGTGGGTGGAGGTTTCAGGGAAGAGGATTTGGTGATTATTTGGCAATGGGGACAAAGGAGGGAGAATGACTCTCTTATTTCTGGTGCAGGCACCAGGTGGGTGAAGGCACCGTGAGAGAGCAGACAGGAGAGACCCCGCTGAAGGGGCAGCTGTGGGCGATGAGCTCCATTTGGGACGCGTGGAGACAGACAGGGCTGCGGCACCCTGTGCAGACACTCCCGGGCATGAAGAGAGACCGAAGCCAGAAGTGCAGATGTGGGGCACCTCAGGGTAGAGGCCCTGAGAGTGGCCAGGACAGTTCAGAGAGCAGGTGGCACCTTTGGAGAAGGACCCAGTGGGAGCCCAGAGGCGCAGAGGGAGGAGACACACTCCACCCAGACTCGGAAGGAGCTGCCAGCGAGATGGGAGGGAAACCAGGAGAAAGAAGCGGCAGGGATGCCAAGCAAGAGGGTTTCAAGGAGGGAGCGAATGCCGGTGTCAAATGCTGCCAAGAGGTCAGACAAGATAAGGCCTGAAAAATGTCCACTGGATTTGGTGACAAGCCGGTCCCTGGGCACCTTGGCAAGGGCAGCGGAGACCAAGGGGAGGCCTGGCACAGGCCCAGGTGGGACGAGAAAGGGAGAGGGGCGGCGATAAAGAGGAAACAGAGAGCATACGGGTGGCTAAAGAAGTCTGACGGCACAGAGTAGAGACAGACAGTAGCTGGAGAAGGATGCGGAGCACAGGGACTGGGCTTTGTTTTTTATTTTAAGATTCAAGCCAGAGTGGAGCCAAGAGAGGGAAGTTGAAGATGGGGGAGAGAGAGAGAGAGTGATCAATGGAATGAAGTCCCCGGGGCAGCGGGGAGGCTGGGATCCAGACCAGCCAGGGCTGGTGCTGAGCAGAAAGGACCCCACGCCAGCTTGCGACAGGCGGCAAGGGGGAGGGGCTAGGTGGGACCCGAGGTTGGGGGCCCGGGAAGCCAGAGAGCTCCCTCGGGGCTTTGACTTCACTTCCTCTGTGACAGAGGAGTCAGGCCTCCTTGCAGGGGGAGGTGCGGAGCATTTAAACAGCTGGTGTGGAGGGAACTGACCAGGCCCTGGAGAGGGGTCTCCTTGGGAACACAGGACCATTAGTCCCTACTGTGAGAATGGGAGAAAAGATCCAGAACAGCACAGGTGCTCCACACGTGCATGTTTGGTTTGGTTTGATTTGGTTTGGGAGTTGTTGTTGTTTTTAATTTTTATTTAAGTAATCTCTATACCCAATGTGGGACTCAAACTCGTGTCCCTGAGATCACAAGTCACATGTCCAATGGTTGAGCCCACCAGGTGCCCCCTTTGGTTTTGTGTTTAAGGCTTGATGCTCCTGAGGGAGGAAGCAGCCCTGTGGGATGAGGGGACACCCAGCCCCCAATCGGGCTAAAGTAAGTGCAGAACCAGGCGGTGCCCCTTCCTTCCTCCTGGGCTTCCTTCCTTCTCTCCAGTGTCCCTCCTCCCAGACAGCTCTGCCAGTGTCTGCCCCCTGCTTGGCCACCAGCTGGCTCTCTCATTTCTTCATGTGGCCTTGGAAGTATGTGACCGCTTCCTCACCCCCCCAGACTGGGACCCCAAAGGCAAGCTTCTGTCTTCCCCCCGGGGACAGCTAGGGCCAGCCTGTCCCCATTCAGCCAAGGTTCCTGGAGGACAGAGGCCATTACCCCACCACCTTCCAGCAGAAAAGGGCTTCTTAAACCCCAAACCAGAGTTGATACTGAAGAAGGGACCTCAGCCAGACCTGACAGGTTCCCCCTGACATGGGGGTGGGGGGTACCGTGTGGTCTGGAGGACCCCAGTCTCCTCTGGGGAGAACAGGCTCTTACTTTCTCTTGCAGGGGGATCGAGGGGAGGGGCAGTCAGCCAGGCCTCAGAGCGAAGCTCTTTCCAAGAATCCTCAGGGGCTGGGACGAGAAGTTTCCCCTGATCCAGCGATTCTAAATATGGCAAAGGGAGCAAAAGCACGTGACCCAGGGCCCCACACCAGGGCTGCTGCTGCGGCCGCTGCTTCTCTGGGCCGGGAGGCCTATGCTGGGGGCTCAGGCTTAGGGATGAGGTCTTAGTGAAGCCTCAGTTTCCCCGTCCATCATATGAAGGTGGGGGTCGCTCAGTAAAGGGGGACAGTCCCTTCAGCCTTAGCACTCTCTCGAGTGGGGTGGAGGAGAGAGGGCTGAGCCCTCAGCTCAGTTCCAGATTCTTTGAGGGTGTCCCGGGAGGGACAGCCGCCGCCAGCGCCCAGCACAAAATATGAAAAAAATGCCCCTCTTGGAGGAGCAATTAGAAAAAGGCGTTCCCCTTTAGCCTGAAAAATTATAAAAAGTTGACCCCTCTGGACGGACCCACCAGAAACAGGCATCCCTTGCTCCAGGCTGACCCAGCCCTAAGCACGGGCTGGATTTCAGTGCCACTGCCGTCTTCTCGGCCAGGCCCCTTTGCAGTCCCCAGGATGTGGGCAGCCCCAGAGGTGGCTCTGACAGCCACCACAGCCCTGGAGGGGCCAACCCTACGTGGGACCACATGGCCCCACTCTCCTCGCCACCACGGATTCCTCTAGAGCTAGCGACTGACCCAAGCAAGAAAGGTCCCCCTAACAGCCCAGCCAGTCAGGGTATCTTTCTCAGGAACAGAACTAAGAACCACAGAGAAAAGTTGGCAGGGGTGCGGGGAGAGATGGACACGAGGCCACTGTTCCAGAACCTCAACTCCCCTTCTCTATTTGGTGAAGCCCAGGAGCGCGCCTCCCTCCACGATGCCACGAAATTCTTCCCTTTCCTGGCAGGAGGTGTCCTCCGCCTCCACATGCCAGTTTTTCCTGAGCTGGTGTGAATGGTATCGGTCCCACTAGGATGTGGAAGGCAGTGTCTTCTGGACAAGGTGTTTAATGAGTCATAGGCTCGTCCTCTCCCACCTGGGCTGGCTCCAAACCCTCCCACTCGTTCTGGCTGCTTCCCTCTGTCCGTGCCAGCCAGACTACCTGGTGCACCAGGTAAGTGGGCTGAGCAACATGTCAAGGGCGGGAACAAGGAGGAAGCAGGGGCCATCCATCTGTTTAGGGCTGGCCAGGCAGCGCCGACTCCTCAAATAAACAGGGAGCGTGGGCTCCCCCGGCAGGAGCCCAGCCAAAAAACCGAAAGTGAAGTAAGGGGTGGAGCACAGGCAGCCTGAATTCTGAAAACTTAAACAAGATGGCCAATGGAAGCCTTCCCCAGTTCCACCTGAGAAAGCTCCATGTGGATTTGGGTGACTCAGTCACATTCTGGGCTTGGCAAAAGATTTCACTTGAACGAAGAGCTTTGCTGCTTTTTTAAAAAGTGTGAAATCCACCGACTTACAGGCTCAGGCCCAAGCTCCTAAGCAAGGAAGGCCCTCACCACCACCCCCCACCTCACTCTCCACCACGCAGAGCCCAAGCTGGCACTTGACGCTCCATTGTCAGAGCTCTACCCTGCAAAAAGCAAGCAACGTTTCCCCTCCCAATCTTCCTTCGCTCACGTCTGCCCCTCCACCAGCCTGGCTGGGTCAGGTGGGAGCCCACCTCGGGCTCCCTTAATCCCCCACCCCCATCTCTAAGCCTACCTCGGTCGTGGCCATGACTTCAACTCAAGAAAAGCTGTTTGAGGAACTGCCTCCTCCCACAGGCCAAGAGTTGGCTGAGGTCTTGTCCTTTTGCCCCGGAATGCCCTGTGCCCAACTCAGAACGGTACTCCCTGAGAGAGGGCACAACCTAGGCGCTGGACCCCAGGGACCACCCACCCTCCAGGGTGCCCACGCCACCCTGCTGGCCACTCCTGGCTGCACATCTCGGCTGCGGTAGGTGGAGCGAGTGACCCAGGGTAGGCAGCGGCTCCCAGGCCAGCGCCACGGAGTAGTCACTCACTGGCTGATTCACTGCTAACTCGGTAAATATTTACTGAGGGCTCTCCATGAACCAGACAACAAAAGCAGACACGGTCCCTGCCTTCATGGGGTGTTCAGTCTCCTGGGGGAGGTGGATAATAAGCAAGTAAAGGTTTAAAATGTGAGCTGATGATGGAGAAAAATTAGGTGGGGAAAGGGGAGAAGGAACAAGGGTATGGGAGTTGGGGACTGTTTTATAGAGGCTGGTTGGGGAAAGTAGCATTGAGAAGGTGACTTTTCAGCAGAGGGCTCAAGGAAATGAGGGGGTGAGCCATGCAGGTACCTGGGCAAATCGGGTTCCGAGGAGAGGGAAAAAGCAAGAGCAAAATCCTGAGCCAGAGGTTGCCTGGGATGTTCCAAAACATCACGAAAGGAGTGCCCCCGGCGCAGAGCTAGGAAGGGGGAAGGTGGTGGGCAGTGAGGGCAGAGGAGGTGGGAGGCAGATCATCTACTGGCTCCTGTGAGGATTTTGGCTTTTACTCCAAGTGAGATGGGGCGTTCTGAGCAGGGAGTAACACGATCTGACTCGCGTTTGCAACAGCACAGGCTGTTGAGTAGGAACAGACATTAGTGCAGAGAAGGGATCGGGTGGGGGGCAGTTGTGTGATTCAAGCACAAGATGCTGGTGACTGGCGCTAGGGGAACGGAGGTGGCAGAGGTGAGCAGATACTGACTCTTCGCGCTGAAAGATCCCCTAGAATCAATCCTCTCATTTAAACAGGGGAAACTGAGTCCCAGAGAGGGGCCTGATCTACCTGTGATTATATGGTAGATCAGAGCCACAGGTGGTCTGGCATCCAGATGTCCTGATTCCTAAGGTGATATTCTTCTGACTTCTCCTCTTCCGGTAGCAGGACCCAGGCACCTGCCCCTCCCCCACCCCCAACCACAAAAATTCCCTCATCCAGCCATCAGACTCGGGCCTGGCCTCTGCCCTTCCTGCTGTATGTGACAGGGTGGCACTGGGTTCAAGGACTGCCCAGGCCTCCAGCTATGTGAGCCTGGCAGGGGTAAGGATCACCTCTAAGGAGCCTTCTGTCCTCTGAATCAGCAGAACCTTCGCAAAGGGGGGAGGAGAGAGGAAGGGAAGAATCTAAACCAGGGGAAAGAGCTTAGCTCCCAACACTTGGTTGTCAGCACTCCGGGAGAAGAGAGGGCACCAAGAGCTGACGGGGTGGAACAGGAGATTCAGTGGGGGGGCGGGCCCCCTGGGGAGTACAGGCCCCAAGGCTGAGCCCAGCCTGGGAGTGCTCCAGGTCCAAGGCACTGAGCATCCCACCCAGTGGGAGGTTTAGGGGGCATGATGGGGCGGGGGTGTTTCCATGCCTTTGCTACCAGTAAGCAAAGCAGCATGCAAACTCATGGGCCACACCTGGGGCGGCGGGTTACAGCTGCCCTGAGAGCCTTGCTCCCCAGGGGAACCCCAAATCCAGGGCCAGCCAGACTGAATCCAGCAAGACAGACTCAGTGGGCCCTGACAGCTGGGAAAGGCTTGCTGTATGTCCTTGGGCCAGGAGCACAACTTCTCTGAGCCTGTTCCACAGCCAAGGTAGAAAGATGGTTAGGAGGGTCTTACTTAGGCTGGAAGCCAGAAGCACATTCACAGACATCCTTTCAGTTTCCTCTGCTTTTAATGGGAGAGGCTGTCCAGCCCCTAGTTCGCGCTCATTCAGAGTCCTCTGAAAGCCAGGAGCCTGCCTGGTAGCTCTGAGCTATATGTCAGGGTGGGGGCTGCAGAAAGGGAGGCACAGGGGTGTGGACAAGAGCTAGAACCTGGGTCAGTGGGTTCTCTATCCTGACTCTGCCACCGCTTAGCTAAGGAGTTGGGGAAGCCATCTCCGAGTCTGGCTTTACTCCCGAGGAAGGGTCTCTGAGAGCCCTGTTTTTCGCTGATCCATCTGGGACTGGTGATTTCAGCTTCTGGAATGGAAAGTGAGGCCCTAGCAGCTCCATCCAGACAGAAGCTGCCTGTCCTGAAGAACTTCTAGAGTCTGCGGAGAGGATCTTTTACATTTCATTTGCATGATGCTCATTTGCATAGAAAGTCAACCTCCAAAACTCCCCCGATAATTGAATAATAATAGCAAGGAGGAGTCAGGGTAGACCAAAGCAAAACTTTCAATAGCTCATTAACCACAGAAAGGGTGCTGGCGGTCAGGGAAGGGACATATTGCATCTCTGGCCCTGACTCCCCCTCTTCTGCTAGCAGAGGATGACAAAACCCTACAAGTATCAGAGCCAAAGGAACAGGGCTTGAATTCCGCTCAGACCCTGACCTCTGCCAGGCTCAAGAACTCAGCCTTGTCTGTATGACCTTGAGAAGTAAGCTGTCCCTCTCCGGGACTCAGTTTCTTCGTCTCTCGAATGGGGCCAGGGATCCCTGATCTGAGTCTGGAGTCTGGGGGCGGAACCAGCGCTGAGGGGTTGCAGAAAGGCTTGGGTTCACTTAGGGACACAGAGGAGGCTGACTCCGGGCGGGCCTCCTCGGGAGAGGGAGGGGCTCTAGGGAGGAGAGCTCCTGAGGGACTCCTCCCTCGCGACGGCCCTCTACCCCCTTCCGCAGCAGGGGCCCCTTCCTGGGCCGCTGACGCGCCGCAGTTCCGTACTCTGGGGTCTGCAGAGCCGGCCCCGCCTCTTGGGCGCGGGGAGGGGCTTACTACAAGGGGACGGCCAAGGCTGGGGGCGGGACACCGTTGTGGGCGGGGCTCCAGGTCGTCCCTGGGAGGGGCTGCGCTTCGCCGACACCCGGCACCACGCGCAGGAGGGGCGGGGGCGGCGCCGCGGCTCCAGTTACCTCCCTGCGGCCTCCCCCGCCCCGCCGGCTTCTTTTTCCGTTTCCAAATTAACAATTGAAAACGCGGCGGCCTGAAAGGCGAGCAGCGGGCCAAGCGGAAAGTGTGAAGGTGCCGCCGCGTCCCCGAGGACGGGGGCGGAGACGGGGGCGCAACACCCTTACGGACCGGGGCTAGCCCACCCAATGCCCGGTGCGGGCTCTGAGCGCCCCAGGGCACAAAGGTACCAAGGCCTCGAAGTTGGGTCCTGGCCTGATCCAGCCCCTCGTACTGTCCTGGCCCAGCGTCGCAGGACCCAGCGCCCAGGCTCCGGGTGGTGCCAGCCCTCGAGGGCGCTGGCGGAGGGGGGGGGGGGGCACCAGGGCTGGGTTACTACTCTCGAGGCTGAATGCCCAGGAGGGCAGGTGCCAGGCAGCACCCTCACAGCACCGTCCTTAAGGGCTCCAAGAGTCAGCTAGGTTTGCGTGTGACCTCAAGCAAGTCATTTCACCTTGCTGAGACTCCGTTTCTTCCTCTGAAGAATGGGGAGGGAAGATACAGTGCTGGTGGTGAGGAGCAGATGAACTGAGAAGATGCCTGAGGCTGGCCCACAGTGAACAACGACAGGGAGCAGCCATTATTGGGTTGATAATTATGACGATATTGAGTCTCTGGCATCCTGTCCACCAGTGGGGAATACTGGAATTGACTGGTCTTTTCCTCCCCTCATTTCCTCAGGGCCTCCCCAAAGCCACACTTAACAGGTAAAGAAACTGAGGCCAGGAAGGTCCTTGTAAGGGGCTCCAAGTGATTTGTGAGTGAAAAGAATCAGGGCCTGAGCCCAGAACCTGACCCCGGGGCCTGGACTCATGGAGCTGAACAGTCTCTGGGGTCAGGGCCCTGGGCATCAGACCTCTCTTGTCAGTATCGTGAGACATGGTGCTGATACGACAGCAGCTGGGACAAATGAGTGGGCAATGGAGAGAGCCCTCTCTCCCGGGCATGGACCACATGAGCCAGACGGTAGACACCCTGGAAAGCTACAGTTTCTGGTCCCCAGGTCCCCGATAACCTAAGTTCCATGAATGCAGCGACTTTATCCTGCTCCCTACTCTCTCTCCCACACCTAGAACAGGGCCTGGTGCATTGTGGGTCATTAATATCTGCTGAGTGAGTAAGTGAAGGAATGAATGCACACGTCCCTTCTTATACAGCTGTGCCCTCCCAGTCGCCCCTGGTATGAAGTGGTCTTCCTTAGGGAGGTGGGTTTGGGGTTTAGTGCTTCTCTCTCCAGTATGGAGACACGGGGCCATAGAAGGGGAGAGATGGAGGCAGAAGGAAGAGAAGATAGAAGAAGAGATCCCAGAAGGCAGAAAGGAGGTCAACTCTTTCTTCATAGCCTCCCACTTCCCACTCCTGTCCAGCCAGGGACTATCCCCATTCTTCCTCCCTCCAGCTACCTCTTTACTGACTGCTACCATGATTCCAGCTCCATCCCCACCCCTAGTCCATTGTCAGTCTGAGGGCTCCTCCGCCATTTAAAATCCTACAATGGCTCCTTACCATTTACCATCTAAAAATCCAAGCTCCTCAGCCCAGAGCTTGAGGCTGGAAACACACAAGTATCAGACACACTCCACCCCTGTATTTTCTACCTTGGTGACTTTTGTGTTCTCTCCTCTCCTGGGGATGGTCGCCCTTCCTCCCCAAGGATCCCTGATCTGCTTCAGGGAGAAGTGCTTCCCCAGTCCCTTAGGATTCCTGGCCCTCTCTAGGTACCCTAGGACTCCCTTGTGCTGAGGCTGTTCTTGCCTCTGTCCACCACCCCCTCCCACTCCTCCCCCACCACCTCATTAGAATCCATCCACCATGGGCAAGGCTAGTTGTGACTCCCCCACATCCCGCAAGCTGGCTGAGTAGATGCTCTGACAGTATTTGGCAGGAAATAAGAAGACCCAAGTCACCAGGACCTTGAGCATCAGTGACTCAGGGCTTCCCACTGCCCTGTGAAGCCTGAGGACTCTGGGTAAGGGCATTTGGGGATGGCTGCAGATGGGGGTAGGTGAAGGAGGGCCAAGACAAGCCGATCCTGAACACTGGCAAGGTTGGAGAAGAAGTCCAAATGGGGACCCACAGTCTAAATATTTAAAAGTTTAAATCAAGCTAAGCAGCTGTTAGATAAACTATGTTTTACCCTTCCTGACACATATACCTTCATAACGGCCTGGAAAGCCAGGTTTGAATTTAAAATCTTGGACTCTTTGGCGTTCCATACTGGAACCTGGCAGGGAGGGGGTGCTACCCCACGGTGTGCCCTCTTCTCTTTCTCATCCCTCAACAGGGGTTCCGGGGCCCACTCCGGCGGCTGCCTCCTCCTGCTCTTCCAGGCTCCATCTACACTGGCTGCCAAGAGCTGCCGTCGTTCTTAGGAGAGCTCATGCCACTCTGGCCTTGGGATGATGAACCAGGAAGGAGGCCTGGATACACCCTGGAAGGAGACACCGGGATCTAGGGGTCGGGAGACTTCAGGGTTACCTGGAATGTGTTCTCGAATAAGCAGGGCCATGTAGGGGCTCCGCGTTGGTGGTATGCAGAGCCAAACAGGCTGAGCAGGCAGGATTCTGGGCCCCTACCTTCGAATCCGCCCAGGGCGGCGATGCTTGGGATATGTTTTATATATATCGTGCTCCCATGTCACATTTCATCTAAGGAACCAGAGCTACTGCTTAAAACACTTTGCCAAGCACTAATCTAGCCCCTTCCCTCCTACTGATCACAGAGGCTGAGGCTATGGGGCGTCATGGGGCCACAGTCATATAGCAGTTTAGAGTAAAGCCTGCTGCCCGGGCCTTGGCCTCCTTGAGCACATTTATGATCTATGAGACCCACAATACAAGCCAGTGGGAGGCGATGAGTGCCCAGCCCCTGGTGGGGTGCAAGCAGCCTGCTGCTGTAGCCTCCTCCCTTGGTAGGGGTCTACACTCTCAACTAAGGTTGCCTAGCTCAGGAGTAGATTGAGGCCAGACCAGGCCTGAGAAGGAGAGGGAGTCCTGGTATAAATAACCGTGGGGGGCCGGGATGTTTGGGCCTGTCTCCTGGGCTACGGCTGTGTTTACTGCCTGAGGCAGGGGGGGTGGGGGGGCACAGCCCACACATTTGCCTCCCTGACTTATAGCCAAATTTCTCCAGGAAGGGGTGGCCCAGGGTTAGCCCCAAACACTCCAGCTCTGCACCCCCATCAGGTCCTCCTGCTAACTCTGTCTGACATGGTTCCTAAACCCCTCAACGTTACCCCCACTGCTCAGCCCTGAATGCTGCACAACGTGGCATCTCCACGAGCCCCAAATGCCCCAGCCTGTGCCCTCACCCCGTTAATTCTCAACCCTGCTCATATTGTGGGAGGGTGAGGGGCAGGAGGATGGCAGAGAAAGGCCCCACGCAGAGGAGCTGGGACCACTGGGCAAGGGGGCAGAGACAGACCTCTCCCACGGCCCTGGCCAAGACAGAGGAGGGCTGCAACCCCGGGATTAGGAGAGCGCAAATCCCTCTCCCCAGTCCAGTGCCCATCCCATGCCTGTCATGTGCAGGGCATTAGATGGCCAGACCTCAGGGTGGGAAGGGCGGCAGGTGCCCTGTTGGGGACACTGCGGCCAGCTCCTCTCCCTAGGCAGCCAGGCCAAGAGAAAAAACCCTCAGTGCAGGAGGGCAGGTGGGTCCCGTTCCCCATGGGACAGCAGCTTCACTCTGCTCAAGCATGAAGGCACAGGGTTGATATGAGCTGAGTGAGTTCCAGCCTTCAGCCTACCACACACACACACACACACACACACACACACACACACACACACACCAACTGACTGATGGGTCTTGCTTGGGACACTAAACTCACATGCACTGAGAGCAGAGGCTCAAAACCGGGGCCGTGTCCACCAGGGGTCTTAGGTGCCTGGACTCCTGGGTTCTAGCCCCATATCAGCTACTTCCCAGCTGAGTGACCTTGCACAAGTCACTTCTCCCTTCTGAGCCTCAGTGTAAAATAGTGTAACAATATCTCCCCCAGGGCTGTTGGAAGAACTCAGTGAGATCCACCGAGCAAGCATGAATTAAGCCCCACAACGGACCAGGCATGGCCTTAAGTGCTTTGTGGACCATCCAGTGGTGAAGAGGTGTGCTTCCCAGGACAAGGTAGCCTTTTCATTTTTGTTTCATTTTGTTTTAAAGTTTATTTGTTTGTTTCGAGAGAGAAAGAGAGCGTGCATGAGCAGGGAAATGGCAGAGAGGGAAGGAGAGAGAGAATCCCAAGCAGGCTCCTCGCTGACAGTGTGGAGCCCGACGCGGGGCTCAATCCCACAAACCCTGAGCTCGTGACCTGAGCTGACACCAAGAGGCAGACGCTTAATGGACTGAGCCACCCAGGCACCCCAAAGTGGCATTTTGGACCCAGAGGCTGAGGCTCAGGAATGGCTCAGGAATGTGAGGAGGCCTGCCCGAGACCACCCAGAAGGGACCGGGGCCCAGGTCAGCTCTGCAGAAAGGTTTTCACTGTTATTTATCGGTACTGGAGACAACTGAGACTTTTGAGCTAAGCCGGGCTACAATCTGGGCTCTGTCCCCAACCTAAGTTCAGTCCCTGCCCTGTCCTGGGCCTCAGTTTCCCCATCAGTAGAATGAGGGGATGGGGCAAGACCAGAGATTTCCACACTTTATTGAGCTGCCAGAAAGGGAGGGGACAAGGAGGTTGGGCAGGCAGAGCCACCCACGCCCTGCCCCTTTCTCCAGGACGCTGCACTACTAGCGGGGCCAAACCCTGGGGGCTCTCACAAGCCTGTTCTAAGGCCACCGTTCTTGGGACCCCCACAGACCCTAAGCCCGTATCCTCAGACATTCATGCAGACAGCTTCCGCGCCCGCACCCATCCCCTCTGCTTCCAAAGGCCCCCTGAGCTCAGGCACATGCACCTTCCCCCTGGCCAGGCTTTGCATAAGCAGCTGAACTTTCCCTACAGGCAAAGTCCTAGGGCTTCAGGCCAGGTCTGATCAGGCCTTGGCAGAGTTAGTGGGCAACTCCAGAGAAGCCACTCAGGGGGGATGGGCCATGAGGGGAAGGCAGAGGTAAAAACAGGCCAAGTGGATGGCATCCCCACGGCTCCCGGCCAGAACTTTCCCCCTTACCATCCTCCTTGGAGATCCACAGAGGTGTTTCTAAAATGCCAATCTGTCCAGGGCATTCCCATCTTCACTTCCTTCCTGAACTCAGTCTCCCCCAGGAAGTCACTGCTCCTCAGCCTGGCACCCTCACCCCGTGTCCCAGCCTCTTCTCTGCACACCTCCTGCCCCCCCAGGCTCCCACTCTCCTGACCTCTTGGAAGTCCTTGCAAATACCACATTCAACCGCAGCTCTGGGCTTTGCCTATGCTAGTCCCTTTGCTCCGAATGCTGTTCCATGCTCCTTTCTGCCTGGTTAACTGCTACTCCTACTCATGTTGCAGGGCTCAACTTAAACCTCTTCCTCTGGGAAGCCTTCCTAGCCACGCCCTCTGTGCTGGGCTCCTACAGGACTCTGCACTGGCCCGACAACCGTCAGCTCCTGGCGCAGCTCCCTAGGGACCAAGGGAGGATCTGATTCACTACTCTGTCCCCAGCATCTGAGACAGTGACTGGCCCCAAGGGATGCCAGTGAAGGCTTCCCAAATGAGAGAGCAACTTCCCAGTGCAGACTGGGGTGGAGGACAAGACCATGAAATTTAAGGCTCAGGTGGTTCTCATTGGCTGCAGGACCACAAGGGCCAGGTAGGCATAATATGGTGGGTAAAGGGGCGCCTGCGTGGCTCAACCGACTCCAGCTCAGGTCATGATCTCACGGTTTATGAGTTCAAGGCCCGCGTCGGGCTCTGTGCTGACAGCTCAGAGCCTGGAGCCTGCTTTGGATTCTGTGTCTCCCTCTCTCTCTGCTCCTCCCCTGCTCATGCTCTCTCTCTCCCCAAAAATAAGCGAACATTAAAAATTTTTTTCTTTTAAATATGGTGGGTAAGGACACAGCCCCTAGAACTGGACTTCTGGGGGTTGGATGCCGGCCCTTCAACCTACACCCAGGCAAGTTTCTCAACCTCTCTGTGCCTCAGCATCCTTATCTGGAAAATGGGCATAACAGTTGTACCCACCTCATCAGGTGGTTGAGAGGAAAAAGTGAGAACAGCTACGGTGGTGAGTTCTCAGAGCAGTGTCTGGTGCAAGGTCGGCACTCATTAAGCCTTTGCTGCTATTATCTCTCTTATTATTGAGAGCCACAGCAGGAGAGGGAGGCTGAGGCTCAGAGAGGAGGGTGACCTCGGGAGGCCAGCCCAGCGGGCAGGAAGGTGGCCTTCCCATCCCAACCCACATCCACATGTATGCTGTGAGTGCTCCCCGCCCCCTCACACACACTGACCCTGGCCCTGAAGGCGCACTCACCCCAGAGTCCTTGCACGCTCAGGCTTAAACTCCCACCCTCCTGGGCACGCAGCACTTACTGGCTGTGTGACAAAGGCACACGCTTAACCTTTACCCTTCGGTGTCCTCTTCTGTGCAATGGGGTAATGACAGTCCCTACCCCTTAGGGCTCTTGGAAGGATTAAATGAAGTAAGTTTGGAAAACATCTGGAACAATACGTGAGCTTTTTTCTTCTCTTTTCTTTTTTAAAGTTCACTTTTATTTATTTTGAGAGAGAGAGCGAGCGTGAGCTAGCAGGGGAGGGGCAGAGAGAGAGGGAGAGAGACAGAATCCCAAGTAGGCTCTGCGCTGTCAACACCAAGCCTGATGCGGGGCTCGAACTCATAAACTGTGAGATCATAACCGGAGCGGAAATCAAGAGTCGGACACTCAACCGCCTGAGCCACCCAGGTGCCCCACAGTGTGTTATTATCTATGACAAACTTGGTTAGGACTCGGGGCCAGCCCCTGGTAAGTGTGTGAGGGCAGAGTGTGGCTGGGCCCCCTGCCCGGGGCTCCTGAGAAAAGGAATTGCCCTCTGGTCGGTGTGCTCTTACCTGGCCCCGTGACCTCCCCTTCCCTTGTGGTGACCTTCCTCAAACCAGAACAGGCGAGAGTGTGGGGAGCGGCCCAGGACTGGAGAAAAGAGGGAGGCTGTGCCCTGAGGTACGAATATGAAAAAGCACCACAAACCCTCCATTTGGCCCAGCATTTATACCCTCTGAGACACTGCGGCAGGAGCCAGCCCTGTGAGACCGCCAGGGGGAGAGGGTAACGCTCATTCCACATGGGAGGAAGCTGGTGCCTCAGAGAGACTGAGTCACCCACCTGGGGTCACACAGCCTTTTAGGAAGCAGCAGCAGGAGCCGAAGAGCCAGCTACTGACTCTTGCCCCAAGACTCCTTTATTTCTCTTAAATTAAAAAAATATATATTTATTTATTTGGAGAGAGTGTGTGTGAGCACGAGCAGGGGGAGAGGCAGCGAGAGGGGGAGAGAGAGAATTCTGAGCAGGCTCTGTGCTGTCAGCGCAGAGTCTGACTCAGCAGAGTCTGACTCGGGGCTCGATCTCACAACCCTGAGATCAGGACCTCTGCTGAAATCAAGAGGCAGAGGCTTAACCTACTGAGCCACCCAGGTGCCCCTCCCCAGTGCTCCCTTAACTGACAGGTGAACCCTGACTGTGGCTGACCCTGTCCCCACTCATGCCCCGCCCGGTCCTGGCTAGAGCCTGGGCTGGTCCTCGTTACACTCCGGGTACGCAGGGCCTGAGGCCCCGGGGGAGTGGGTGGTGGAGACTGACCACTCTTCCATCCCCCTAATCCTTCCATCCCCACCCAGATTCTTCTGGCCCTTGGGCTCAGGAGGGAGGAGGCAGGACTCAAGGATTTCACGCACCGGTAAAATTCCCAAAAAACACTTGGGGGCTGGCTGTCAACTTTCTATTTTGCCAAGTAAGGACATTTGGAAAAAAATTCCCAGCCCCATCGTTTCATAAAAGAAAGGACATAATCTCAGACTAAAACGCCTTTAAGTGGCATAAATTTAGCTTTATGAAAAAGTCACCACATTGTCCTTATTTCCTTCAGTTTTGCCTTAGGCCACTGAGAACCGCATGGGTCTGCTGATGTGTCTGAGCGACATTCGGAGCCACGCAGACGTGGGTTCCAATCCTGGCTCCCCTGTGGACAGGCTGTGTGATCTGGTGCCTGTTATTTCTCCTCTCTGGGCCTCAGTTTCCTATCTGCAAAATGGGAACAATAGTGTTTGCAAAGCACTAGCTCCTGGGAAGAAATCAGGCTCCCGGCCTGTCCCGCCACTGCCTGCGGCTCTCCCTGCATCGCCCACAGGGCAACGTCTACCTCCTTAGCCTGATGATCCAGGCCCCACCCTCAGGGCCCTGGACACAACAGACTCCGCAGACCCTGGGGCAGAAAGGGTAGAGGAAGAGAGTTCTACCCCAGAGCCTCTGTTTTCACTGTTGCTGTTGCTGCGGGGAACGCACTTGGGATAAAACCCATGAGAGCTTCAGCTCAGTGCCCGCGCACGGAGGACCTGGGGTCCGCATTCCAACTTCTCTCTAGTTGGCCAAACCCTTCTGTCCTCAATGGCACCTTCATGCCCTGGCTCAGCAACCATTTACAAATTACCAGTCACATACCAAGCCCTGTGCTCGACCCCCACCAGCCAGACCTCACAATCCAACCAACGCACCAGGCTGGAGGGGCAGCTGGGAAGGGCCCCCTGTTGAGCCTGGGGAGGGGGGTGCGGGGAGGGACTCCAAGAAGAGGGGGTCCTTGAGCTGAGAAGGGAATGAATAGAAGATGACGGAGGGGCGAGGGGAGGGAGTTTCAGGGCGAAGGAAAAGCACAGAGCGTGTCTGGGGACGCTACAAGTTGCTTCTTAGGGGGGTAACTAAGGATGCTTGAGGAAGGGGGTTCCCAACTTGGGCAGGGAGGGTACGGGAGTCACTCTCGGGGAGGCTGGGGAAGGGGAGGCTGGAGGCAGAGGCTGAGCTCGAGGTGCCCACCGCAAGAGGAGGCAAGGCTCCCATCTACCCGAATCTCAGGGCTGGAACTGCTCAGGGGCAGGCTGTCATCACAGAGGTGACTCCCAGGGACACAGGAGGCCATGAGCCCCCCTCCCCCCCTCCACAAAATCTCTGTACAGTGAGGACACAGGACAGAGCCCTGAGGAACCCCAGCATTTTACAGGAAGAAAGAGAGGGAAGAGCCGCAGAGGCCGACTGAGCAGAGTCAAGGGAAGGGTGGGCTCTGGAAAGGAAGGCCCAACAGGCTTAGGCCGTCAGGGGCGATATGGCAGGGTCCCAGGGAGCCACGTCCTGGGTTTGAATCCTACCTCTACTACTTACTAGCCACATCGCCTTTTAGGCCTTCATTCCCCGATCTGTAAAATAGGGCTAATTTATTTTTACAGAAAGGAGGCTGAAGGGCAGGGGGGAGAGGGCCCACACGCTCGGGCGGCCTTCACTGCATCCCCAGGCCTCCCTCCCTCTGCCGGCCCCCCGCCACACTTTCCTCCCTCCTCTGTCTCTCCCACCAGAGTGCCAGCAATCCCCAGGAGTCGGAAAATTAGATGAGTGAGTGAAATCGGGGGTGGAATGCAGAGGGAGGCATTCCCAGTCCCGGAAGACTCCAGCACAACCTCCATCTACTGAGGAGGGCCGTATGTGCTGTGTCCTTGGGCACTCGGGTCTTTTCTCCTGGCCTCAGTTTCCCCATGTGTGAAAAGAAGCCGTGGCTCTGCTCGATCTCCGGGGCCCTTCTGGCTCTGATGCTTAGCCGCAGGACGGAATGAGAAAGGGTAAGGGGAGAAAGGCCTACTTGTGCCCCAGCAGAGGAGATCCCATGGGGGTCTGTGTCCCCATTGTGCCCAGGGACTGGTCTCTCGGGCAGAGGGTGGCAGCCGGGCCAAGGAGGGCAGGAGCGGAGGCGCCAGGGATTGTGCTGACAAAGCTATTTCTTCTCCTCTCCTTTGCTCCCTGCCCCCTCCCCTCCCAGGGGACAGCCGAGCCCGGCAAAAAATAAACCCAAAGACGGTGACCTGGACGGGCCTGAGGCTGCCAGGGAGGAGCGGCAGGGAAGGAAGGGTGGCAGAGAGGCAGCTTGTGACCACCCCCCACCAAAGCCAAAAGATACCGGATAGGACCCCTCTCCCCCAGCCCCCCGAGATGGGCTCAAGGGAGCAGTCTCTATTTTCCATCCTCACACTGCTAGGGAGGGGTGCCGCTTGCCTGATGAGGATCATTAGCAAGAGCAAATCTTGTCCAGTCCAGCTAGACATGGGTCCCCAAGTTTTATTTATTTATTTATAAATAAATAAATGTTTTATTTCTTTCTGAGAGAGAGAGAGAGAGAGAGAGAGAGAGAGAGAGCGTGAGCAGGGGAGAATCCGAGAGAGAGGGAGACACAGAATCAGAAACAGTCTCCAGGCTCTGAGCTGTCAGCACAGAGCCCGATGCGGGACTCGAACCCACGAACCGTGAAATCATGACCTGAGCCGAAGTCGGATGCTTAACCGACTGAGCCACCCAGGCGCCTGAAGGGTCCCCAAGTTTTAGAAAGAGCACCCCAGGGGATTTCACACTACCCCCAGGTTACCAGGCAGTCCTTCTTGCTGTCTGGCCTCAATCCTGTATGTTCCAGTGGGAACCGTGCTCCGTTTATCTCCAGCAAGCTTTCCCCCTCCCCCACCTGCCTGGCCTAGAGTTCTGAGGAATCAGGAGAAAGTGCCCCCCCAGATTTCCCTGCAGGGATGGGGAGGGCCCTTAGGCCAGAGACCCCACGCCACCTACTATTCCCCAAATCTCCAAGAAGTAAGGAAGAGGGAAGGAATCGCTGAGCTCCCGGCTGTCTTCGCCTCCCTCGCTCCGGCTCTGCCCACGGATTCCCAGCCCAATTAGTCTGCTGCCTGGGGCTGCCCCTCCCATTCCCTCCTCACCCCCCACCAGGTGCCAACCCCCAGGGCACAAAGATCCTGCCCTAGGGAGAGAGTTGCCCAGAAAGCCTGGAGTCCTAGGGGCACTTCAGGGAGCCCCAGAGGTCTGACCAGCACCCTCTCCCTAGCCCCTTAGAGCCCCAGCTGGGGGCAGGCAGCCTCCTGGGTGCCCTTCTAAGTGCTCCCAGTCCTCCAAGGGGCCCAGGGAGAAGGTGCTGGAGACTGCCCCCGTCTTCGCCTGGCAAAACCCAAGGTCTGTACAGTGGCTCTTCCCGGTCTTCCAGAATCACTCTGTGCCTGGTAGCCCGGAATGGTCCACTCTCCAGATTAGCCCCATTTTACAGAAGGAGAGAGTGAGGCTCGGGGATTGGGGGTGTGTGGGGATGGGTACCTTCCCAGCAGGTGTTGAGATGTCTGAATCTCCTTGGGGATTCCCTGTCCCCATTCCCCAGGGTGATATGCTCAGGATAGAGCGGGATATTGCCCTCCTCTCCCAGGGGTTCCCCGCTGTCCCCCTGAGCACCGTGGCTCTATTTCCATCTCCCCAGGGCCAGGCTCACTGCAGGGTTTGATAATGAGGCCCACACCTCGGTGGACCTGGCCATACAGTGACCCTGACGCATAGACCCTCCTTCCCCCCGCACCACACAGACATGCTCACACCTACCCCCAGACCTCTCCGCCAGTCCCTGGAAGAGGAAGCAGGAGAGGCCAGTGGCTGGGCAGCCTCAGCAGCCTTCTCCCTGGGCCCCCAGTCCCAGGTCTGTCTCCCTGTGCGCCCCCAGGCCTGGTACAGAGCGTCCTAAGGACCCAGGTTAGAGTCCTAGCGCCACCACTCACTAGTTATGTGACCTTGTCCAAGTGGGTGGCATCTCTCACCAGCCTCACTTTCCTCAGATGTGAACTCGGTAATGGCTATGGGGGTTAGATGAGGGACCACAAGGAAGAGGCTCGGGCCGAAGCCCCCAGGACCCCCGCAGAGAGCTCACACCCTGCCCTCCACCGGGCCAGCACCCAGTCAGACCCTCCCCAGGCAGAACAGTGAACATGACAACACAATAACCCGGTGCCCGTGACTGTGGCTGCCGCCCGTGCAGGGCACAGCGCAGGCGCTTTAACCCGCTTGGCCTTGACCATCCCAGAGGCTGGTATGGTCATTCCCAGCTTTCAGACGACAAAAATGGCAGCTCAGAGAGGTTAAGTAACTTGCCCAAGGGCACATAACTGCTGAGGATGGAACGACAAGTGCACCCGAATCTGTCAGGCTCAGATCCCGTGCCCTTAACCCTCTGTGGGGCAGCCACAGGAGAGATGACACGTCAGTCACCCTCTTCTCCACCCCAGCCCCACCCACGACTCCCACACTGGGGGCGGTAGGGCGGGGCCGCCCCCAGAATTCCCCGCTGGGCCCCCTAGCCCACAGGAGAGTCAGCCCTGCATACTGGCCCACATGCGTGTGGTGCCAGCGAGGAAGGGCGAGGAGGTGCTCCGAGTCAGGGAAGCTCCCTGCGTGGCCTCCTTTGGAGCAGAGGGGCAAAGCCTTGGCCGCAGACTCTGCACGGCCTTCCTCTCTCCTGCCCCCCAGGCAGTTTCGGCTCCCTCGACTGGCTCAGAGAATCTTAAATTAATCACCCACTCAAAGTGCTGCCGTCAGCCCAAGAATAATGACCTCTCGAAACCCTCTTGGCTCTAACACTGGAGAACAGAGGCTTCCACAGCAACTTGGACTGAAGTTAGACATTCAGCGGGGCTTCCTCAATGGCAGGAACGAAGGTACTGTGGGGTTGGGGTGGGGTAGCAGTGAGGGTTCTAACCGGCTCTGGTGACCCCCAAAGGTGACCCCCAAAGGAGGGGAGGATGGTCCCCTCGGGCAGAAGGGTGCACAGGGGCATAAGGGGGAGGGCGGGGAATAGAAGAAGGGGTAGAAAGCCAGCAAGATGGTCTCTCCATTCCTCCCCCCGCTCTTACAGAGACCAAACAAAAGAGTAAGAACTAAAACCCAGCGGCACGAAACATTTGGGTCACACTCCAAGACTTTCCCCAGCATAAGGCCAAGTTCTTGGAGCATCAGCTGGGGGGAGGGACAGTGTCATCTCAAGTCCTGACCTGGGAGGCAGAAGGCCTGGGCTCCTGGCACGGCCATGCCACCGATCTGCCCCTTTCCGTGCCTGGGTGTACCTGGCAGCACACTGCAGGCCTGGGCAGGAGGGCCGCAGAGGGCCATTCGGGGGACGCAAAGGCCAGCAAAATTCTAGGAGGCCACCCATGCTGCTCCCTCGTGGGCCTGAGGCTGGCCCCCCAGACGGACGCACAGATACACACAGACCTGTCAGGGCAGCCCCGCAGTAGGGACGGGGGTTGCGGGGGGGGGGGCAAGGAGGAGTTGGCAAAATCCTTAGGAATGGGGTCAGCTTGGTTCTGTCCTATGGGTCGGGCCGAGGCCGCAGCATAGGGGTGTGTCTGTGAAGTGAGTGCAGAGTGCACGCAGCTGTGCATCAGGGTTCCTTTCACTGGATGTCTGCCACAGGTGTGTTTGTGACATCCGCGGCCACGTGTGTCCAAGTTGCAGTGAGTGTGTGCACGAGACAGACAGGTGAGCGTGCTGCGGGGCCGCGCGTGCCCAGCCGCAAACCGCAGAAGTGTCACTGGGTGTTTTCCATCCAATCCCACAAACCCTGGTCACTGCCCACCCCCTGCTGCCTGGGTGCCGGGTGCCGGGTGCCGGGGCCAGGGAAACAAATGACACAGGACTACTGCGCCTGAGCTGCTGGCCGAAGCCGAGACGCAGAAGAACGACGGTTCTGAGTGGGCTCCTGGGTGACCTCTCCCGAGCCTCTGTCTCCCCATCTGTCAAATGAGAAGGATAACAGCACCCTCCTTGAGGACGTGGTTTACGGAGAGCGCTTAGCACTGTGCCTGGCCACATAATGGATGCTCCTTGCGCGATCGGAAATTTCAGTTCAGACTCCAAGAGCCAACCCAGGGGGCTGCGGGGAGGAGGGGGTGGTCCTGGGTGGGAAGTCAGGAGTCTCTGGGTCTGGTTCTGCATTCGCTTCTCGCTCACTGTCTGCCTCGGGAGCCTTAGCCTTCTCATAAGCAAAATGGGCTGGCCTCATGCGAGGACCCACCATGTGGGGATGCCCGAGGGCTCTGGGCCCCCTCTGCTGAGCTTCTTTCCAGCCCAGGGGGTGATCTTTCTCAGGTGGTCAGGGTGGGAGTTTGGAGGATTCCAGGGTTAGGAGTCTGAGGGCCCCAGGAGCGGCGGCCACCTCCTCCCCTCCCCATTCCCACAGCTTCTGACCCCAGGGACAAGGCTGAGGAGGATGTTTACAGAGCGTAAACCTTCACATGGAGAAAGTGCTGGGCGGCTGGGGGCTGGGAGCAGCCGGAGGCTCGCAGTGGCGCGGGGAAGATGGGGAGTGGTGGGGCCTTGCCCTGTATCTGCTCCGTCCAGCCCTCCGACTTCAAAAGGGAGGCTAGGGTGGCCTTTGAGAGGGCCCAGCGAGGAGGTGAGCATTCTTCCCAAAGGCTCGAAGAGCAGGATGGGCAGAGATGCGGTGTTTCTCAAAATTCAGAGAGCAGGGCCTCTAAAGGATTGAAGGCTTAAGTCAAAGGCTGGGATGCCAAGGAGGGACTAGGGGTTGGTGACAGGACCGGGGGCCTAAGGAGAGGTGAGAGAGTTCGGAGAGGGGCCCGCAATCCCTCATTGTGGACCTCAATAAGAAGACAGAGTCAGCGGTTCCCGCTTCCCAGAGGTCACAGCTGCGCTCACAGGAGAGGTAGAATCGGGGGACCTGTCTTCTGGGTAAAATCTCCCACGCCTCGGTGCCAGAAAAGGTGCGGGGCCCAGGGGGACCTCCCTGGAAGGTGTGAGGCCGGTGTCGCCTGGGGGGAACAGACCCGGCTCATCCCCATTCCATCCCTCCTGAGCCCTCCTCTTCCAGGCTTTTCTGCCGGGACCCTCCTCCTAGGGCCTGCGTCTCGGGGAAGGGGGTACTTGCGGATTGCCCACATCGTGCACCGGAACCCCAAGCGCCACTGTGGAGCGGGGAAGGGATCCGACCAAAAGTGCAGCGGGAGGGCGAGGAGTCCAAAAGCAGGAAGCACTTCCTGGCAGGAGCAGACCCTACAGGGAGTGACCGAGAAACCCCACATCTGGAGCGCTTCGAGAATGGGAGAGGCCTCCTGCGTGGCCCCCTCGGCCAGCCCAGGTGATAACATCCATCTTTTACACTCGGGCCCTTCCAGCTCACCGTGCTCTTTCCCACCTATTACCTTAACCAAGAGGGAGGTCCACGAGGTTGGCGTTTCTAACCACACGGACGGCGGAGACCTCTAAAAGCTCAGAGGGGCTCAACTATCAACCCAAGATCACACAGCACACAAGAGGTGGGGCTCCGGACCCCTCACTCCCTTTGACCTCTAAGGTAGATGGCCCCTACACGTCCGGGTGCTTTCACGCAGCATTTCCTCCCTCAAAGCTCTGAGACGCCTCATCCCTGGGCTCCCGGGGACAAGTGGTCAGAACAGGCGTGCCCCTGGCCAGGGCATTCCTGGCATCCAGAAAGGGCAGGATGTGGGGCAAAGGTGCCAGCGGATTTAGCTCCTGGAGAGGAAGGAGAGGCCCTTCCAGAGGAGGCGAAGACAGGGGCTGGCCAGGTGACATGAGGCTGGCCCTTCACCTCCAGTGACCCCCTTGGGGGCTGAGAGGCCAGGCCTCAGGACGAAAGACCCCCACCTCAGAGGCCTACTGACCTTCCCGGGCCCAGCCATGCCCTGGAAAAGTCATCTCCCAAGAGGAGCCCCTGGAAGGCGCAGCGCTCTCTGTCTCAGCCTCCCTGGCACCCAGGCTGCATCGGGCAGTACAACCACCCTTAATTAGCAGTCCCCCGGCTCCCTCACCTGACTCCACCGTCCCTTGTTCTGTCATCACTCCAACAGTCCCCCCTGCAGCCAAAAATAGTCAGCTCGGACCCTCCCAATGGGCACTGGGTGTTGAGCTACTCCTACAGCTGACCGTGACCCTAAGCCTGACCCCACGTCCTGACAAACTCAACTCTGCCCCTGGCCTAGCCTGGTGGGGGTCTCAGCACAAAGTCAAGGCTACCACCCCCCGGAGTGGAGCATACGGGCTGAGAGAGTTCTTTTCCCCCACCCTCCCTGTGGCCGGGGGCTCTTTTGCTAGCATTTGCCTCCCCTGTACCTCTGAAATCCTGTGGGCCCAGATAGGATGGTGCAGAGGCAGGCGGGAAGACAGATCAAAAGACAGGAAGAAAAAGAGAAGTAGAAGAGTGAGGCGGGCGGACAGGCAGATGGACCCCTGGACAGACAGGCACACGGGGCGGGGGGGGGGGGGGGGGGGGGACGGACAGGCAGAAAGACGGCGGGACAGTTAAGGGGAGAGATGAATAGACGGGCCAACCACACACAGGTAGAAATGCCAGCAGAGGGCCAGCCAGAAAAGGCAGAAAGACTGTCAGTCAGGTGGACAGGCCAGGGGGGCACCCAGGAGACCCCAAGATCAGAGAGCCCTCTCTGAGAATAGCATGAAGGGATTAATATCGGTACATTTTCCAGGGGCCGGAGGTCTTTCTCGGGCACCTCCGGGCGTCCCAGTGCGAGGCCTGGCCCTTCAACTGATATCCGCGGGGCCTCTCATGTTCCCGGCTGGGCCAGGCCGTCCCCCAAGACTGAGCTCTAAGCTGCCAAAATTCACTCTTTACATCCAAGAGGGGTCAGTGTTTTTGAAAGTTGTAGGAGCCCAGCAAGGGGGAGGAGGGGGCCCGCGGCGTCAGTGTTTCCAAACCTACCCCTCTCCTCTTTCTTTTTCCCCAGGGCGCCCAGAGCCAGGCCTGGTGCAGCAGCGAGCGAGCTGGCCAGGCCAGCCACCAGGGCAGGCAGGGCCGCCTGGCTGCTGCCACTGGGGAGTTGACGGTGGAGAGGAGGCTGGGTGAAGCCAGACATACAGCACACACAAGTGTCAGGGCTCAGGTGGCTCATGGGGACCCCCAAACACCTACAGTGGGGGACCAGCCCTGGACTGGGGTGGAGGCCATTCCTGGAGAGAGTCATTCCAAGGTGGGGGGGGGAGGGTCCCGGCGGGAGCCCACTGTGCCAACAAAGTTGGGGAGATGGTGACAGAAAGTGTGTGGGGGCCAGTGGGTCCCCTTTGTGTCTGGGGCGCAAGGAGACAGGCAGGGAAGGGGAAAGGGGACCCCACTGTAGTGGCTCCAGATTGCAGAGAGGATGGGGGGACACGAAGCTGGATGTGGGGAGCACCTGGGACAGAGGAGCAGGGGTTGGAGATCAGGATGAAAGGAAAGAGTTGCGGTGGGGAGGTCAGAAGCGAGGTCAAGCAGGGGTCAGGACCTGGGGATCAGGGTTAAGGTCAGGCCGCGGGATCACAAATCGGGCTCAGGCCTGGGAGGGGAGAGAGGAGGGTCGGTCGTGGGAACGGGGGGCCGGGGGCGGAGTCATGGCGGCCGACCATCCCCGGGGAGCCCCGGACTCTGGCCGGGGCCGCGCCGGGGTCGGAGCCCGGGGGCGCGCGGCAAGGGGCGCGGGGGCGCAAACTCACATGAAGACGTGGTAGATGAAGGCCCAGCCGCGGGGTCGCTCCAGCACGTTGTAGACCCAGTTCTGCAGGCGGCGGTAGCGCTTGTGCGCGGCCGAGGAGCGCTGGCCGCAGGCGGAGCCCGAGCCCGAGCCCGGCCCAGGGAGGGGCGCGCCCGGCGGCAGGGGGCTGCCCAGAAGGCCGAGGCGGCGCGGGGAGCCGCCCCCGCCCGCCTCGCCCCGTTCGCTCTGCACCGCCGTGAGCGCCACCAGCTCGGCTCGGGGGGCGTCCCCGGGCGGGGGGGCCAGGCCGAGGCGGCGCGGGGGGGCCTCGGCCATGGGCGGCGCCGGGCGGGGGTGGGGGTGCCGGGGCCCGGCTACGGTCCGGGACGGGCGCGCGCGGGGCGCTCAGCGGCGCATGGCTCGGACCCGGGCCCGGCGGGGCGGCCCGGGGCCGGCGCGGGGCGGCGGGGGCTAGGGGCCGGGCCGGGGAGGCGCGGGGGCCGGGGGCGGACGCGCGGAGCCTGGGGGCCGGCGGAGCCCGCACTGACCGCCCGCTTCCCCGGCGACTGGGGCGGCTCTTTCCGACTCCAACTCTCTTATTACGCGCTCCATGCCGCTCGCCTTTCCACCTGCCTCAGGCGCGCCGCTCACATGTCATCCTCCCCCGCCCCGCCCCTCCCCCGCCGCCCCCGCCCGCCCCGCGGCCGCCTTCCCAAATCGGGAGGGAGCGAGCGGGCGGGCGCGGCGAGGCGGAGGGGGGCGTGCTGAGCGGGCGGCGGGGACGGGCGCACCGGCCGCGCGGGCCGCCGAGTCGGTGCCGGGACCCGGCAGCGAGGCGGCGCCCCCCCCCCCCCGCGGGGGCCCGCCGCGTGCAAGTGGCGCGGGCTGCCGCGAGGGGCTGCCGGGCCCCGAAGGCCGGGCGGGGGTGGGACGCCCGGTGTGTGGTTGCGGAAAGTGGGGCGTGGAGTGTGGAGTTGTGGCCGCGGCCGTGGACGTCCCGTGGAGTTAGGGTGTGAATGGATGCAGAAGTGCGTGCTGCGTGTGTGCAGAGCCGGTGGCTGTGGGTGCGCGCGGGGATGGGATGGAGTCCGTGCAGGTGCGGGGCGTGGGCATGGCGGGGATAGGTGTGAAGAGGCGTGTGCACGGTCCAGGCCCCGCTAGGTGGTGGCGGTGGAAGCGAGGAGGTGTGCCCCGTCGGGTCGGGCCCTTAGTCCGCTGGGCGGCGTGTGTAGAGTGTGCCGGTGGCGCGTGTGGCTTGGTGAGCAGCTCCTACCTGAAAGACCAGCCGTCCGGCGCTGCCGAGCTGTGTCACAGTGTGTTGCACAGGGGACCCCGGCTGTGTCCGTTCTTCCCCCCACCCCCACGTCTGAGCCTCCCTTCTACATGTTAGGGAAAGAGCCTCCTGGCTGGCCACCCTGCCCTGCGAAGAGTCGCCTCTGATCTAGGGGCCTGCTCCCCGCCAACCCCGTCTGAACCGCTACCTGGCCTCCCTCCCAGGTCAGGGCACATGCGTGTTGGGAGGTGAGCTCTGAACCCGCGCTGCGGGCTGGACAACTTTCTCCCCAGAGGCCCACAATCCCACCCCAATACCGGAGACTTTTCCCACGCACTCCCTCTCCAGCTGGAAAGTTCTTGGTGCCTGACCTCCTCTCCCCAGCAGTAGGGGGCAGCCCTTTCGTTCCCTTTAGCCCTCTGGGCCCTGCACGGAGTGGTGATTTGGGTTTCCCGATCATCGTTCCCTCTTCCCCCGATGGAAGCTTCGGCCCCACCAGCCGCTCCCTCCGCAGGCCCTGCCCCGGGGTGAAGGCTTCCGCAGCAAACTCTTCTCGTTCCTCCGGGAGGATCTCGGGGGACCTAGCCGAGCGGGAGGGGCGGGGCAGGGGGCGGGAAGGCGAGCTCGATTCTCAGCTGTCAGCAAAGGCTGCATTGATCTGCTGAGCGCCTGTGGGGGAGGGAGAGAGGCAGAGCTGCAGGCGGCGGGGAAGGGGCTGCGGGGGACCTGGGGAGGGGGGATCCCCAAGTCCAGCTTGGCATCTGGCCCCCACCCGTTCGCGGCTAGTGAGCCTTTTCCCTCTGCATAACAAGGGGTGCCTTCTGGGCTCTGACCTGAATCTTTCTTGCTGCTCCTTGAGGCTCCAGGTGTGCCCAGGGCCAGAGCCTGGCGCCTCTGGGCAGGTCATGCCCCGCCCTCACCGGTAGCTGGGGAAGGTTTCTGGACCCCAGGGCCCAGCTCCACATGCACTGCACCCATCCTCTCTCCCTGCGGCTGAAGCTAGCACCCCCTAGGGATGCGGCAGGGCCCTCCCGGACTCTGTGGGATTGTCTGTCTAGGCTGCATCCATCAGGGAGGGGTCCTGGAGGGTGGGACTAAGGAGATCTGGGGACTTGAATGGTAGGTGGAAGGAAAAGCCGTTGTTAATGGATCCGGGGTTCTTCTGTGGCAGAAATGCTGCTTGAACCCAGGTGGCCCTTGTCAATACCCAGAATACCTGAAATTGGGTCTGTTGTTGGAAATCCGATCTTTAAGCTTAGCATCACCTCTGGACCCCACACTTCTCTTCCCATTTGAGAGGCTGGAAAAGTCTCCTCCTCTCTTTGTGAGGAGCCCTCACTGCCAGGAGAGGGCCCCTGGTCATCTTTGCCAATTCCAGCTCCAGACAACCCCCTCAGAGGCAGCACGGAAAGGAAAGAGACCACAGTTGCTAGAGGGATGGAAGTTAGATCTCAGGAAGGACTTTCATGGGCACAGACTTCGTCTGTTTCTCCTGCAGGGGTGTGTGGAATGAACCGAGGGACAGGCCCGCTCCTTTTGAGAATGGAAAGACATGGACTTTTCTTAAGGGGTGAGGGGAATGAAGAAGAGGATCCTAGGAGGCCATAAGAAGTTTACTTGATGTGTGTGTGTGTGTGTGTGTGTGTGTGTGTGTGTGTGTGTGTGTGTGTACGCATGCGTAGGGACTGGAGGAGGCAGAGGAGAAAGTCCAGTTCAGAGAGGACAGGTGGCCACTTTGAGGGTCACCCGGCAGCCTTCCTGCCCCCATCCGGATTCCCAGGACATGACTGGGAGGGTGGACTTTCCCCACCACAGCCTTTAGTGACTAAGAGACTTTTCTGAGCAAACAGCTGTCTCCAGCTCTCTCAGCCCGCCTCCCTGCTGCGGGGAGGGGGGGGGTGCAGTGGCTTCCCACCCTCCTCCCTCTCTCCCTCCCTCCCACCTGTTCCTGGCACCCCACCCTCAGCAGCTTCTTTCCCAGCCCCCAGCCCCTGCATCTCTCCCTGGTAACACTGCCGGAATGTTCCCACTCTGCCCAGACCCACCTGGGCGGGTCCCTTCCCGGCTCTGGGCCTCAGTTTTTCCATCTGTACAAGAAGAAGGGGGCAGGACTCCAGGATCTCCTGTAGTTCATCACTGTCACCACCAGCCATCAATGGAGCAAGTATTGATTGAGAGGAAGGGTGGCGGGGGAGAGCTCCCATTTGCAGGGCACCAGCTGTGTGCCAGGCCCCGCCCCGTCTGAGACGGAAAGCAGCCATTTGCCTGTGTGGAAGCTGAGGCTCAGAGAGACACAGGAACTCACTGAAGGATGCACAGCCCATGGGTGACCCCAGAACTGTCAGTGACCTGTCCTGTCTGCTGGCTGGCACCTGCCGTGCACTGGGATCCCAGGGCCAGTGCTGCGGGCCGAGGGGAACTGTAGATGGCCTGACCCTTGTTCCCCAGGGCCCATCCCTGCCAGGGGTGGAGACTCCCAGACCTGTAAGGGTTCGGGTCTAGAAGTAGCTGGGACGTCAGTCCCAGGGCCAGGCCCAAGCCCGTCATTGGCTATAGCAGCCCACCAGTGTGATCTCAGGGCAACCAAAGGTGCAGATTCTTTTGTTGGAGTGGGAAGCGGGTTTTAAGTCAGTGGTTTTCGGACTTTATTACCAATGGAATCCTCTTTATAGACAGAATTGTAAAGTAGCACCCCAACTTATAAAAAGTATTCAAGCAGAGGTGTTCTGCTAGAATCGGGGTGAGGGGGGTATCAAGGTTCCACCCACCCTCTTCCCTCTCTGCACTCCAAACCCTCCTGCCCCCCAGTTTTCTTACAGCTCTCAGGGCTGCCAGAGGTCAAACAAGGCAAAAGTCTCCACTGGCAATGTCTCAAAAAGGGAACAGGGGCGACTCAGGAAGGGGTGGAGACGTGCAGCCTATGATGCCTGCAGACCCCATGAATGAGGTCCGGGCCAAATGCTAAGCCTTTGTCCTAAGTCCAGGGTGCTTCGCCTGCATTGTCTTATTTCAGCACCTCCAACAACCCTGTGATGTAATGCTGCTTACACCCCATTTTACAGACAAGAAGACGGAGGGGCAGTGAAGAGACTCGTCTAATCTAGCTCTCTACCCCTGTGCTGTAGGGTGTGTGTGTGTGTGTGTGTGTGTGTGTGTGTGTGTGTGTGTGTGTGTAGGTGGGATGTGGGGATGGAGAAGAAGTTATAGAACAGAGGGGAGGAAGGGCAAGCTTGCCAAGGGGGACACCAGGGACCTTGAACGCTAAGCTGGAGAGTCCACTTTGGCCTTATAGGAAACAGTGTGGCCACAGGCTTGGCCTGGCCATGCTGCAGAGGCTGGGGCCCTGTAGGAGAGGGCTCAGGAGGGGTGGAGTTGGAGGGATTGGCACCCAAGGAGGCTGGCAGTGCCAGGGGCAGAAAGAATACTGAACTACAAGTCATGGCAGGACTTCCTGGCTCTACCTCTGGACCAGCTGGTAACCTTGGGCAAGTCACTCCACCTCTACCCCGCCTTGTCCAGCTATCAGGAGAACTGAACGCACAAAAGACACATTGTGCCCGGAGCTGTACACATGTGAACCATTCATCTTACCGCTCTTCGGGTATGTGTTCAGGGAGGCAGGCGAGATGCTGTGAGAAGCTCCGAGTCTTAGCAGCTCTGCTCAATCTGGGAAGGCTTCCTAGGAGGAGGCGCTTGGAGCGCGGGGTGGGGTGCTCCCAGGGGTAATGGCATCACAAGCATCATTTACCTCTAGGGCTCCACTCCACTGCGAGCAGAAGGAAGTGTAAAGATCGGGTCTCCTTCTGTTTTCCAGTGAGGCCAGAGAGAACAAGAGTCTTAGGCCACTTGGCAGGTGGGAGGTATTGGAAGGGCCAGAGGAGTTTCTATCCTCCCAGATCTCGGTGTGCCACTGAGCTGTCCCCAGCACAGACCACGCAGGCCTTCAGGGCCAGTCAGCTCAGAGACGCAAGAAGTAGGGAGGGAGCCATGTCGCTGAGCTCAGTGAAAGTGAACCCCCATTGATCCTCAGGGCTGGAGGGGGGCCCACAAAGAGGAGACACTGAGGGAGAAGGGGGTGTGGAATTGAAAATCAAAACCATCCCTTCTCTTGTGGCTTCCCCTCCACCTTCGGGTTCTTCCTTCTTGCCCCCCAACTCCTGGAAGACCACTGCAGAAGGCGCTGCGGGTGTGCTGGTAGACTCCATGTTCCCCGTGAGAGCCCCTGGGACTGTGGAGTTGGTTGGAGACCGAGGAGGAGGGACATTTGAGTTGCTGAGAGTGCAGTGGAAGAAACCTTCCCTGCTCCCTGCTTCCCTGGTGGGAGAAGCTTCGATGAGGGCTCAGGGAAGAAGATGATGTTAGCAGACAGGACTGCAGATGGAGTGGCAGAGAAGGGGGTCCAGGAAAGTGATAAGACTTGGTGAAGGAGATAGGGGTCCAGGGAGGAGAATGAGGGGTGGCTTAGAAGGGAGCCTGGGGGCTCGACGACAGGGGGCGAGGCCCAGAGGGTGGGACTTCCAGGTCGAACTTGATTGAACATGGATTAAAGTCCCTCTTCCTTAAAATATTAGATATATACAAGATAACTTCTGGGTAACTTACAAAAATATATCCAAACTCAAAAGCAAGAATGAGAAGTCTCTAAGGGCCAGAAATGAGAGGGCATCCCGGTGAGTAGGAGTATAGCTCCTCAGGCTATAGCTCTGAGGAGGCATTCAGCAGGACAGAGGAATAGCAAACCCTACCAGGGGCAGGCGCTACCGGAGGCTCCCTGCCTAATGCTGGGTCTGCGAAAGTGCTGCCTGTCGTAAACAGGACTAACATATCTCTGCCTGCTGGCCTCCTGGTCTTGGCTCTGGGTAGAAAAATCCCAAGCCAGGACACTAATATAAGAACTAGTTTGGGGCTGGTGCACATCCACGTGGCTTGGGCAAATTCAGCAGAGAAATCAGCTCTAAGGGTGGATCTCAAAATATGGTCAGGAAAATGTGCTGAAAATAACTATCTCAAGGATAAACTTCACAACACGTAAGAAAAAGTAAGTACAATATCTCGAGAGACGTCTCTCTCTCTCATGGGAGACTTCATACTTAAAGATCTAGAGATAACGGAGCAATCTGAAAGGAAGTGTAATATAGTTAAAATCCTCAAGAAGATAAGAGAAGGAATAGCATCTATAACATAAGAACAGAAAGATAATCAAACCGTGTAGCAGACACGGACAGAACTATCTAGAAATTTTAGAAATGAAAACTAAAGTCACTGACATTTAAAAAAAATCAATAGATGGGTTAGTAGAGTCAATGCAGCTGAAGAGAGAATTTGTGAATTAGACACTAGAGCCAAGGAAATCCTCCAGAACAAAGCACAGAACAATAAAGAGATTAAACGGCATGAAAGAGGCATCGAAGATTGAACAAGAAACCCCAGCATGTATTATCTCCAGAAAAAGATACTGGAAAGAGCGACTAAGATCTTACCAGAAATAAGCCATGAATTTCTAGATTGGAAAGGCTCAGACTGCCTAGTAAGATATCTTTAAAAACAAAACAAAACTGCATCTGGACACCTTTTAGCTAAAGTGTAGAATATCAAGAATAAAAAGGAAATTCTAAAAGCCACCAGAGAGAAAAGATAGCTTATCTACAAAGGTCCAATAATTGAACTGACAGTAAGCATCTCATCAGCAACAACAGATGCCAAAAGACAATGGAATAGTATCTTCAGAGTGCTGAGGGCAAATAATCGTGAAGTTAGAATTGCATGTGTCACCAAACCATCATTTAAATAAAGGGCAAAATAAAGACATTTGACACATACGAGATCTTAGAAAGCTTCTGTCTCAGAATTTCACTTGAAAGAGAGAGGCCCAGGGGCTTGGGGGTAGGGTTTGGGAGCTGGAGAGGTGAGAGGGCTCCAGGCTGCAGAGGGGGACCGGACACTTTGGACCATCCCTCGTGGGAGGTCAGATGCCTCCGTACAGAGGCCGACAGATGCTGGAGCAGTGGGACAAAATCTAAGTCCTTACGGGGGGTGGGGGAGTGTGGGACCTCTCATTCTCTAGAGCAAAAAGGATCCTGCACAGAGGGGAGGAGACCAATGGGGCTGAGCTGGCTGGGACAGGAGGCTTCTTGAAGCATCTGGCTCTCGACCAGCTGGTGACCTCGGGTACTTTCTTAACCACTTTGAGCCTCTGTTTCTCACTTATAAAATGAGAATACCTACCTTATGAGGATGTGAAGATGAAATGAGATCATCTCTTAGGGATCGAGCTTAAATATAGTTTCCTACATAGAAATTTCTTTAAAGAATAATCTCCATCGGATATCCCTGCCTTAGCATATTATCAGTGTTCAATAAAACAAACAGAACAATTGTGAACAAGGGGAAAACAATAGCAAGAGCAAACGAGTAGAGGTGGGGATGCATGCGGGCGTCATGGCCGTTTTCAGGGGAGGGCTTATATTCATTCACTCTTCATCAGTCACTCGTATCTTCTTGGTCTCAGGCCCTGTACTGGGCTCTGGAGATGCAGGGGGGACTCTGAACTGGAGGAGGACCATCTGTGAAGAAGACAGCCAAATCCAGAAAATTCCAACAGAGCGATAGGGGATTTCTGCTACTGTCTCTCCCTCTCTCTTATTCCCATCCATCCTCTCCCTCTGCCCCCAACCCAATATAAGCTCCACAGTAGCACAAACCTCATCTGGCTAATTGTCAGCTGTTTTCACAACGTCCAAAACAATTTCGGACACACAGAAAGTGCCCAGGAAGTATTGTTGAATGACGGTGAATATGAGCGCAAACCGTATTGGCTGTAGACGTTGCCGTGGGAGCACGGAAGAGGGCTTTGCTGACTCTGCCCCAGGAGTTAGAAGTTTCCCGGCGAGGGCCATTTAAACTGGGCCTCGATGGATGTATAGGAGATCAGTAAGTGGAAAAGGAAGTAAAAGAACATTCCAGGTATTGGGGGCCGGTACATTCGGAAAACGTGGAGGTGAGGTCAGGGACCAGTGGGCAACTAAGTGCACAGAGAGGAGAGAGGACAGTGCAAAGACACAACCCTAGGGAGATAAGAAGAGCCTTGAATGAACTTGGGTTGCCAGAAAGTCCTTGTTAAAATCTGAGAACTGGGGTCACTGGCTCAGTCAGTAGAGAATGTGACTCTTGACCTTAGGGTCATGAGTTTGAGCCCCATGTTGGGTGAAAAGATTACTTTAAAAAATAAATAAAATCTGAGAAGCTACCCTGATGTAATACTTGGACAATGTTTGCAGCCCTCAGTTGCCCTAGAGATGCCCCTGCCTTCAAAAGTGAAGGGTCCTGGCAGGGATGGGATGGGGTTAAGAACTTAGGACCCACTGAAAACGGGGACAGTCATAGCCCCTTGCAGTTCCTAGAACTGCCTCAAGTCGGGATAAGGGTGGGTGAGACAGGCGCCTTCCTGAGGCTTGGGGAAGTGCTGCGTGCTGCCCCCTTGTGGCCTCAGCAGAATTCGACAGCAAGGAGGCCGGCCAGGGGTCTTCACAATCCCAGGGGCCCCCAGGCTCTGGCATCAGCCTCCGAGAGCCATCAGCTGGCCACACACCAGATCCAACTGTTTTATTTACTCCACTCAAGACTGGGCCAATGGCTTGGAGGAGGTAGAGCAAAAGGAGACTGTTCACGTTTAGTAAAGTCTTGTTGCACGCACACCACCACCACCAGCAGCACCACCACCTTTGGCCAGAAAGCCACTATGTATGCACAAGGGGTCAGGGGACCACTATTTCGGCCTCAGCTCCACCCCTATTCATGGAGTGACCTTGGGCAAGTCACTGCACTCTGCTAGGCCTCCCACATCTGCATCTGTTAACACGGGAGTCATGATCCCTCTTCCTGTCTCCCCTGCAGGGGTCACCGTGAAGATCATCGGATGCTGCAAATGCTGGGAGAAATGTTGAAAGCGTGCTCCGGATGTAAGGGGATCGTGCTGGGGATTAGACAGGGGCTCTCTTGGGCTGCACTAAAGTGTTTGTTTACACCCAGATGGGCCCTGCTGGCGGGGAAATTTAAAGGGAACGTGCTCTGTAAGGAGGCTGCTGGCCAATCACAACTGATTGAAACCTCTCCAAACCGAGAATGGAAGTCCATGGGAAACAGGGACCCTCCAGCTGGTGTGAAAATCCAACTGCTTGGGTTTTCAAGAATGAGTTGAAGAGCGGAAAGGCGGGGCAGCGCTGTGGCCTCAACATGGGGGGCTGGCAAGGAAACGAAATCGCTGAGCGGCTACTGTTCCTCTGAGGCCAGTGCTCCTCGAGCTTGCATTTCTGTGTGGGGCTGGGCTTTCAGGGACTTTTCGCATGTCGCACCGAGACTTGGTACAGGGCAGTGGCAAAGGCCGGATGATTTCCTTCGGAGAAAGTCCAGAGCTAGAATGAAGACAACTGGACACGGGCGGGGGGAGGGGGGGCGGGGCGCGCACTAAACTACTAAACTTGGGAGTCAGAAAGGAGCCTTTGGGCTGCCCCTGACTCATGGGGCAGACCTACTGCCTGCTTGTACTTACCACCTGCTTCACCTACCAAGAAGTCACCGGAGGCCGACCATGTATCCAAAACCTTACAACTAAGAAAATCTTTGCTTTTGCAAGACAGTGTTATTTTTCTTCCCTTTATAGTATGAATCTGTTACCTGGTCTCCTCTCTTTTTGCCTTGGCGGCCAGGGAGCCCAGGACCAAATGTGAAATTGGATCTGAACAGCTATGTAGCTCTTCATGGCCAGAGTATCTGTGTTCTTGTTTATGATCCGGATTCCCTACTCAATTATATTCTTAATCGTAATTTGTCATATTTTATCATGTCATTGTATAAGTTTTCTACACAAGCCATCTTAATTTTTCCTGTGGAATGACATAAGGTGCTTAGGTAAATGATTGAAAATGAAATAGGTAAGATGTCCAAGTACTTACCAGTGAGGTTGACAGCAAGGGACATTTGGTGTGAGAATTACCAGGGTATCAGGGTCAGACTTGCGATCACCTCATACCAAAGCCCCTTCCCCATCCCCATCTCACCCCTGAAGACAGTCCAAAGAGAAGGGAGTTGCCCAAGGTTGCAGGGCACATTACCATCAGAGAAGTAATTAATACCCACTTTTCCTGGTCCTCAGTTCTCCGCTCTGCCCATGACAGCAAGCCTCACTGAGGTTGTGAGGACGGCACGGTGAGGGTTAGGAAAGTGGCTCACTGCTGGCCTTTGTGGCCAACGAAAGCCAGTGAGGAAGTGGAATGCTCTATTCTTCCTGCTTCGATTATCAGGAAGCAGACCCTGGCTGTAGAACCCTTCTAACCTGTTGGCTAACATGGGGCTTGGGGTGCCCTCCGCAGCAGATGCTGTGCCAGTGATTATGGGCACGGCCAGAGCAGGCAGCTCAGGATGCCAGCCTGTGCCAAGGCAGGAGGGGAGGGACAGACTCGGGTCCTTGTTTGAAGGATCGAGGCACTTTCCTCCACGAGAGATGCTCTCTTGACGCCCGATCAGCAGGACACAGCTGCCTCTGGCCCACACGTTGGCAGTCTAGGAAGGCAGGCAGGCATCTCCGAGCAGCGAATGGATTCTGATCGAGTTCATTTTCAAAATCACCTGAAGATCTCCATGTGAACCAGAAATGCAGCATTAGCTCCCTCAGCTTTGGATGCTCCACACACCAACCTGAGGGCAGACAGCTTCCTCATTTCCAAGCCTTCCCAAGCAAAGTGGCCCCACGAATGCTCCCAGACACAGACACCCAGACTTTAAATTATCTAAAATGAGATTTATTGCATTTCATGCAGTTTGAAGTCCATGCAGCAAAGGAGACTAGCACAATTTTTAACGCATTTTAAAAATAAAAAAATGGGGGTCGGAATGCAAATGCACAAACTTCTAGTCTCCTTGGGTCCCTGGGAGAGAAGGGTTTGGAAATGAAACCATCCACTCTCCATGGCCAATGAGTTCGTCTCTTAAATGCAAGGAATGTTTCCACGGCCTCTGCGTGCACATACACACAGCTCTGGGGCGAGCGCAGGGTGGTGGGGAAGAAGACCACCAGTGAGCAAGAAGCCACGTGGTCACCCAATTCAACCTGCGGGCAATGCAAGGTGGCAAATCCTAGCGCCGCGGCAGCTCTGAGAGTCAGGAAACCCACCCCGCCCTCCCAGGAGATGCGCTCCTGGAAATAAGTGGCGATGAGAATCGAAAAAAAGGAAAACAAAAGAAGTATTTCTTCAACCACACTCTTCAAGAAAATGCCATAAATATGTTATTTAATATTCATTTTATAGCATTGGACACACAGCTCAACATATTGAAATATTGATTCCTTGGAGGAAAAAATGGAAAAAAAGGAAATAAAAAATATTGCATCTTTCTGTTGGAGAATTTCAGCCTCCAGGCGTGGGGCGCAGCGCACCAGTGTCCTAGCCTGCAGGAGGCGCTGAGGTCGGCCGGGTCCTCTGGGGAGGGAGGCTGTGCCCTTCACCCGGAGCGGTATGGCAAAAACTGTGTTGGGTGTCCTTGGCCTTGCCAGCTCAGGCCCTCAGTCGCCGGTCACCTGGGGGGCCTGCCCGTCGGAGGGCTGGTTGGCTGACTGGATGAACATGGGCTGGGCGAGGTCCTGGCCGGCAGGCATGGTGACTTGCTGGATCTGGTAGAGCTGCTGCGAGGGGTGGAGAGGAGAGAGTGAGGTCACCCCTGGGAGAGGGGTAGGCAGCTCCCTACGGGCCTCGAGTTGGTGGGGGGCCCCGGATACCTCAACCACCACCCACTGTAAGGCGTCGGAGGGAGGAGGGGATGTGGGGCCCTGCCGGGGCTGGGAGCAGCAGACGCAGGAGGCTCCGGCCCGGTGTGAGCGGGTGTGTGTGGTGGGCGGGGAAGAGGTGCAGGGAGTTGCATTTCCTGTGGCCTTCACTTCTCTGGGCTCTGCCTCTCCCGTTAGCTCAGAGCCTCGAGCTGGCTGCACGCTGTTCCTCTGTGACAAACACAAGCAATTCGACCACTGTACCAGCAGCTTGGAAGTCAGCATTTCCCCAACTCTCGGTGACCCTCACTAGCAGCAGCAGTAGGACGACCCCCTCTCCTCCTCCTCTCCTCAGAGGATCTGGCTCCGGCCGAGGCTACAGCGAACCCGCGTTTCCTACACGGGCCCTGCTGAGGAGGTGGCCTGGGTTTAAACCCTTCCGGAGCCAAGGCCCGTGGGGCATGGAAAAGCAGCTCACGTAGCCACTATGGGAGGACGGAGCCAACTGGACACGTGACTCTTCAGGCACCCTCCCCCTCCAGGACACCCACACACGAAGACCCCCTGCCACGCGAGCTAGCGTGCGGTGCAGGCAGAGGCCAGGCGTGGGCCCCGAGGCCGGCCCCTCTCCCTTCCGGGCAGCAGAGAACACAGACTTGCGTGTATCATCCTACCACCTCATCAGGGGTCTCTGCAGCCATTCGTGTAAGGGAAAGGGCAGAGGGCAAGGGTGATTCCTTCCTCACATGAGTTCAGAACTACTGAATGCCAGGCACCAAGAGAGCTTGAGACGTCACCTGGTCCCTGCGGTTCCACTAACCCATGCTCTTAAAAAGCAGCATAGCTTAGAAAAGAACTAGCCCTAAAGGGGAAACAGGAGGCCCACATTCTAGTCCTGGTTCTGCAACGAAGAGCTGAGTGAGCATAGACAAGACGCTTCTCATCTCTAGGACTCAGGTGACTCATCTGTAAAATGGGGATTGGGACTATAGAACGTCTGAGATTATTTTCAGCTCCCACAAATCTAAATCTAAAGGATCTGCACTCCAAATTCAAGACTGAACTGGCTTTAACAATTTCTGTCTGCTCATTAATGGAAACTAGGACCGCTGCCCCAACCATCCGGACCCACAGATCTCACCCACTCCCCCTCCCCGTCCCCCCACCACCACTGTTCCCGGCAGCCCCTGCCCCGGCCGGGCATCCTACCTGTCCGTCAGTGAACTGGCTGAACTGCTGCTGTCCTTGCTGCACCTCCGTCTGCGTGATCTGCGGGAACCAAGATGGCAGAGAAGGGTCAGCTGCCGGGTCTGGCCCACCGCTCCGCAGCCCGCAGCTGGGAGAGGGTCGTGAAGACGGTGCAAGACAATGCACAGAAAGTGCCCAGCACGAGGCCCGGCACAGAGCAGGTGCTTAACGAGTCATAGGAAAGCAAGGGTCCTTCCCCACCCCCAACGACTGATGGCTACTCCGAGACAGAGGGCCACCAAGTTGTAATACACACAACTTCCCCGACCCTCTCTCTTAACATCCAGCTGCTTCCCGCCCGCCTCTCACTGCAAGTTCCGAGGTGCTAAAGGACAATGTTTACGGCTCGGGCAGAAACCCCGAGAGGCCTTCAGCCACGAACGCAGGCTGCAGAACGCCGGACAAGGCGGCAAGTGGTCCCTTTCATTCTTGGAAGGTGGGCTCCCAACCAAACCAGTATCACCTAACTATCTGACTGGAATATGAAACACCCTGGCGAGGAGGTGGCCTTGGCCCCGAAGCCCTCGTGGCACACCGCTGAAGCCCTTTTTCCGAGCCAGGCCATGTGAAGTCCTCCGGGCCAAGCGGAGGGCGGGGGTGGCGGGAGGGTGCGGGCGGCTGCAGCAAGGAGAACATTTATCACATGTGCTCACAACCTTACTGGGGATTTTAAGCACACTGGAAAAGCAATGTGCTGACGTGCGGAAGTGCCCGCTGGGGTGCGAGCCGCTGAAGACAGCCTGGCAGAGCGGTGAGGAGACGGGAGCAAGCTCCCGTGGGTACGTGCGTCTACGCAACAGCTGACTGGGAAGCGCCTCCTGGAACCCTCACCGCCAACCTGCAAGGTGCCGGCTCCCCTCTCGAGTGCCCTCACAACAGCCAAAAACACCCCGTCAGGCCTGCCCTTAAGGCCGTCAGGAGGAAGAAGGGGACAGGTAGGAAAGGGATTCGTGGCAGTTTCTTACTGCTGTCCCTTGTGCCAGGGCCTCCGTCCCAGCAGTCTACCAGGCTCAGTGGCTGTCTCCACAGCCTCCAGTGCAAAGTTAAGTATCCGAGAACTATCTGCAGAATGAGTGAATGACCCTGAGACAAATGGCAAATATTCTTCATGGGTGGGAAGGCCAGCTGTGCCCCGTGGCCAGGAGGACTGCTCTTCACCCCAGCTGAGAAGAAAGTTTCCTTTACCTTTAAATTCCATTTACATATTTTTCATTCAGCAGTCACTCAACAAACGCATACCAAATACCTACCACGGGTCAGGCCGTCACAGTGACAGCCTGTTGTGACACATTTGCTGTAACGGTGCACTCTTCTCGCTTCTCCCCCTCCTGACAATCCGACTCTCCCCACTTAGCAGCTTTAGTTTCTAGTGTCCAAACCTACCTCTGAGGAACTAAAAGCTCTTCCTTCTCATTTCCTCCCCCACCCTTGCCATGAAAAGCTTTTGGAGCCCAGGTTAAGATCTTACAAGGCTTTTTCATTTTTGTTTTTTAAAAAGAGGGATACCTAAGGGTGTGACCTGCCCAGTTTGAAGATGTGACTCCATGCCAGTCAGCCCCGAAGAAATTAGGGAAACGCCCAAGCCCTTTATGGGAGCCAAGGCATGGGTTTGGAACGGGCCCTTTAATGACCCCACAGACTATATGGAACTCAGAAGCCTCGCTTTTGGCTCATTCCTCCTGTTTTCCCAAATGAGATCTTTGGAGACCTGCTCCACAAACTCCGCCCTGCCACCACTGTCAATAGATACATCACCAGAAATGCAACTGGGCCAGACGGGTCCAGCTCTTAAACGATCGCTGCTTTTTTTGGGTCTGAGGCAAAAGAACCCATTAACAATGCCTCCCCCTGAACAGCGCCCCCATCCCCTGCAAGCGATGCCCTTACTCCCCAAACCCCTATCCTCAAGCCCGGGACGGCTGCCCCCGCAGCACCTGCGGCTGACAGTCGTCCGTCTCTCAGGGCATGAGAGGAGACGAGGGGGCGTCTCTGGCTAGGTGTGCATGGGGCAGTAAAGTCCAGGCAAAGTGTCCAAAGGGCACAGGGGCTGGCAGAACACAAGAGCTATTCAGGTTCACAGAAGGAAGCTCAGGCTGACGACAAGGCAGTCTGTCGAAGCGCTTTCTCTGGCCAGATGGGCACACACATACATCAGGCTTTCTTCAAGTGTCCTTGAGATTTCCCCTCCTTTGCATTTCTTTGTCTCTCGAGAACAAGATGGTAAGTGGCATGCTCTGAATCCAACCTTCCTTTGGGGTGACGAGATGTGTAGGGTGTAGAGGCGGCTCTTGCTGAAGGTGAGGCATCAAGAGCACGACTGCTGAGTCCTCATCTCCAGCCAGAGGCGTGGGCCGGCCCCCTACCCAAACCCTGCACCTCTGGGGCACGTACCTGTGGAGCACTGGTGGCAAGTGTCTGGATCTGTCCCTGCACAACTTGGGTGCCTGATACGGGCTGGGCTAAGCGAATGTACTGCAGCTGGCCGGCATTCAGCTGCACCTAGGGCGGGGCAGACAAACAGACAGACAGATGCAGGGGACTGAGTGTGGCCTCAATAGGCAAGCTTCCCCTGACCAGAGGTGGTGACCGTCTCCAGTCCCCCGAGTTCTCCAAAGCAGCTGACTCTGAAAAACTACTCTTTAACAGAGGTCAACAGAGGCAACACCAGAGCACCCCCTCCCCACAAGTCCCAGCACACAAAAGAAGCTATGTTCCCTGAATGGACTGTGGAGAGCATTCCCAGAGGATCTGGTCACATATGTGAGCAACAGCATGGCCACACCCTCAACATTCACTGGCCCTTAGCTGTTTGCTCCATTTAGCTTAGGATTTTATCCCAAAGACTATCAGACATGATGAGAATGCTTTGTCCCTAAAGGGTGGGCCTTCCTCCCCTCCACCTCCAAACTCCACCCCCCAGTTCCCAGGATGGCTGATCCAGTACTGACAAGAGACCCAGCATCTGCCAGGAGCCCACGGTATTTGGCCGTCACTCCGTGCCCTAGCCCTGGTCCTGCCCAGCTCCATGCTGCACGCACATCTTGGAAGAGAAAGCTGGCCTGCTTCAGTACCTCTGTCCCCAAGCGCCAGGACCAATGGGGGGTCTGTGGGGCTTTTAGGATCCCTGATGTTCAGCACTAGCTTCTAGCCAAACTCCTCCCAAGGGGAAGTTGAATCAATAAACCTTTCAGAAAAAACCCTATCATGAGAAACCAAAGCTACAAAAATGCCTTCAGAGTCCCTCATGCTTAAGATTAAGTCTCAGATAATACAATAATACCACATGCTGCATTTAATTGTGCACTAAAAGCCTTAACTCAGGCTCTTTCTTAACGCTCCAGGGTGCCACGGAAGTCTCTGTGCCCGAGCGGGAACGGAGGGATCAAGGCGGCTGCACGCGAGGAGCTGTGGCTCAGCAGAAGAGAGCCAGCAGGGCAAGCGGACAGCCACACTCGTGATTGGGGGGACGAAAGAGGTACCAGGAGGACAGACTGGTCTCTCTCCACCTGGGGGTCCAGACGCCACCCTCCCTGGCTGTCCAGCCTGCCTTCATTGCAAGGGTGAGCTTCTTGAGGGGAACAGGCAAGTCATGCCTCCTCATCCCGCAGTGAGTTCTCCCCTTGCCTTCAGGAGCTAATAACTCCCTGGCGGGGACCTTCACCTCGGTGAGGACAGCGCCGGTGAATGGAGCCACCCGCGTGCAGGCAGTGTCATGTCACAATGCTTCTCTGCGACCGCGGTCTCAGGAGGGTCCAAACCACCGAGAACACACCAACACTGGGTAGTCAGTGCAGATCTTGGAAGTTCTTGGTAGACCATTCCAGAATTGTCCACTTATGGAAAACGGAGGCATAGAAAATCTAAACACGCTAAGAACCTGGTTCACAGGAGCCAGGGCAAGACACTGTGACCTGCGGTCTTCTTTCCGAGAACATGCCAAGAAGAGCTGCTGGGAAGTGGTGATGCCAGGCCCAGTGCGCCCCCCTTAAGCCCCTCCGGGCAACAACACTAAGTTCCTTGTGGGGATGAAGGCAGCTGTGTGAAGGCTCAGGAAGCTGCCTCTGCCGAGACTGATGGTGGCTGGTCCCAGGGGTGCCAGAAATCTAGCCCAGGAACCAGGAAGAAAGACCACAGCCTTGTCCCAAGAACAGGGATGGTGTACTGACAGCCACAGGGATCTTACATCTCCCAGCTGGGAAGAGCTCTTTGCAGAAACTCCAATGTGGCTGAAAAACTGTTGAGCCAGAGAGTTGCAAGCAGTTCTTAGAAGAAGTTCCCCTTTCAGGCTTAGGTTCGACATCTGGTGACACTCTGCCCTCAGTCCTCTACCACAAGGACAGGTCTGGAGCACCTGGCAGCTTTCTGACGTTAATTACTGGATAAATAAGCCTGCTCTTTGGGCTTTCAAAACAGAAGCTGAGTTTCCTTCCTGAAGGTCATCTCTATTGGGGCGAACACTCCTGAGGAGTTTAGAAATGCAGACTCCTATAGAAGGTATCTGAAAATAGTGAATTTGCAACAACTATGTACTAAAGTTCTTACCCAAGGGTTAAAAAGACTTGAGTTAAAGTTACTGCAAAGCAGGAACTCTTCTCCGCTTAAGTAAACTTGTTTTGGTGCCTTTACATGTAAAACAGAGAACCATTCAAGAGAGGTCTTGGGGTTAGTGGCTGACACAGTGACGCAAGGCACCTGAAGCTGATGGGTGTGTGTGGGGGGAGAGAGAGAGAGAAAGGGAGGGAAGGAGGGAGGAAGGGAGGGAGGGAAAGAGACAGAGGAAGGGAGAGGGTCCAAACTCTAGCAGAAGGAGAGTGCGCCAAAAGCGCAAGAAAGGGAGGGAGGGAGAGGAGGCCAAAGACAGGAGCAGAGACACACGCACTCCATGTTCCTAAGCTCTCTCATGGTCTATCTGTTAACTTAATAGGAACAGTTCCAAAAAGAGAGCTTTTTGCAAAGAGGAAGTGGCTAGCCAAGTCCAAATGACTTTCCATATCTGCCTCCATGTCATTTACAACAGGTAGACCAAGGGGCAGAAGCAGAAGGACTGCTCCATGTCACTCACTCTCCACGTTTTCAGGTGGCACTATGACCAGTGTATAGATGGCAAGTGTTAAGATAAGACATTTCTTGCAAAAGAGCAAGTACAAGTGAAAAAGCCAACAAATCTAAGAAATGAAATCCCTCAAGGCACACAGGAAGCAGCAGTCCACAGTGAAGGAATGGGTAAGTTAAATGAAAGCCAAAAATACATTTTGCTGCAGGCTCCACTGGGAACTGACTCATGAATATGCAACAAGTGTATTTATGGTCTTCCCCGTACACCTCCCTCTTATTCTCTGCTAATCAAGACAGGACTGCCTCCCAGGGCCATCAGGTTACACACATTCTCGGTGTAGTTGGAGTGCAGGGCCATGCAAAGGCGCTGTCCCGTGGTGCTGAACCGGAACTGGATTAAAGGAAAGCAGGCAGCATAGAGGGAAGCAAGTTGTGGTCTGGGCTAACAGGGATATAGGTGTAAAAAAAACGTGTGTACCTCTACACACATGGGTGTACACAACGCTCCGTGTGGGCGACCCAGAGGCACTCGGTCGCCACACGGGCGCAGCGCCCTGCGGGCACGGGGCAGAGCAGGGCTTACCGGGATCTGCTGGATCTCTCCTGTGTTTGTGATGATCTGCTGCATCACCTGCATGGTCTGTCCGGTGCTGCTCTGGGCCTGCTGGGCCTGACCCTGCGGCTGAGCCTGGACAATCTGCACCTGCTGACCTTCTCCAACCTGCATGGTCACAGGTGTGGTCTAGAAAGAAGAGTTTTAAGGAAGAGGATTCAGCTCTAGATCAGCGCCGCTGGGCTTACCGACGACCGATTACCTAGGAGCAAACCCCTCCCATGGACGCCTGAGCTCACCTTAACACTAATGAACAATATTCACCCTGCAGAATACTTTGGGCCTAGGGCACCACTAAAGTCACTCTCCAAAATAAAAGATGCGAGAAAGTCACACAGATGTTTAGACTCATGGTACAGAATACTGGCCTCAGCCCCAAACATCCCTATGCTTCAGATACCCCAAATTTTCGGAAGCCTTTCAATGAACGAAAGAAAGAAAGGCACATCCGATACACAAGAATCAAAAGCAATCGTGGCAGTTCATTTGAGAGAAGGCCAAAGTCAAGTCCGGAGCAGGTGAATTTGGAGAGCAAATTGAATGGGAAGCAGGGCCAGCACGAACGTACTAGGTCCAGGACCTCGGACTCCACTCCAGACTCACAGGCCGCCGGGAGGAGAACCAAGTGCGCCGGCCGCTCTCAAGCAGCAGAACAGCGGTGGCCCGCACCGGCCAGCTGGATCTCTGGATCCAGCACGGCCTCCCGCGGGAGAGGCCAACAGCACCAGGACCTGGATGTTAACCGAGGCTGCCCCTAAGTAACAATTTAATAAAGTGAGAAGTTTAACTTTCTGGAAGCAAGAATTTCAGATTTAAGAAAATTCTGTCTAGCGCACATGACTTGGCAGATTCTGTGTCTCTCACAGACTTAGTGGCTCGCGGTCCTGTGAGATTTACTCCTTTGAGAGACGGAAGACTTGACCTGTCAAAAGGGTTGGTCAGTCACTTGCCCAAAATTTCAAAACTTTAGCCCCAGATGTGACCTTTATAGATTACCTAGAGCAGTGAGCCCAGCTATAATGTGGTGGGCAGGTGGGCGGTAGTGGGGCACGGCAATGGAGGTGGTAGGGGAGGCGGTCATGGTAGCAGGCAGAGGGTGGAAGCTTTTAAACTACACTTACACTCTCAATGCCCCAATTTGGGTATGATCCCACCCTACCCTGAATTAGGAATCACCTCAGTAGAAAGACTCTGGGAATCTCAGTGAATCTGGGCTTCTATCGATGTTGTTATTCTGATGCTCTTAGACTGCCTGCATAGGTATACTATGCACCTAGTTCCAGGGGAAGGGGATATGTTCCAGAACTACAGAGGAGATGCAAGGGATCTCTAGGGACGGAGAAATTACTATGAACTGGACATGGGGGAGGAAGAGGACAGAGGACCTCTGTAAAAATACATGGAGTAGGCTAGGACGCCAGGAAACACCTCCCGTTCTGCCACACCACAATTTTCAACTCAGCCTATTCCCCCAACCTCCAAGAATAGAAGTTTCCAATTTTATGACAGAACATGCAGGATTCAACCAAACTATGCTTTCCTTCCAACTCTGCTATGTATTCTGTCCCGCAAAGGGGTTATGGGAACCCCACCTGAAACAGGCATTACTACAGGCCCAGGGAGGGGCGATACAGCACAAGGCCACCCTGAACCAGCAGGACAGCTGGGAGATACAGGGACAGGCCAACCTCACCGTCCCCACAAGCCTCACTGGCTCCAAGCTGAGCAAGTCTGGGGGGCAAAGAGAAGAGATGAAACTCTTGCTGACGAAATAAAACGTATACTGCCAACTCATCACTGTACTTCATCAACTCCATTTCCCCAAGAGGATTTCCAAGGTATTTCTGAATCATTTCAGGAAAATGAAGGCTTGTGTTAGCATGGCAGCTGTCAAATCACGTATGGTGTGCGCCCTGCTGTCAGGACACAACAGCCATGAGCTTCTTTGGATACTGAGCCAATCAGAGCCAGCAGTGGCACGGACTCCCTCGAAGTTTGCTCTGGGAAGGGATAAAGCCTCTGACAGGTAAAGCTCTCACCAATGCAGAGGCACAAGCATTAGCCAACGAAGATCCCTTAGGAATCAAGGGCACAGCGAACGCCTTGAAGCAGGGACTGGGCTGTGATCACCTTTGAACCCCTCTTGCCTGGCCCGGTGTCTGGCAAAAGAGCAAACACCCTAAAACTTGTTATATGGATAAAAAAGTGAGCAGAGACTAAATCCTAAAATCATAATTAAATTAATCATATTTAAACCTATGTCCATCCTGATCTCTTTTCCTTCTAGGCATACCCAGCTCCTTACCAGCACACACGAGGCTGTTGGGCAGGCATCCCCTGCTGAGACGTCCCCACGCTGACTGCACCCCCCCACTGCTCCCTGGGCGGGCTCCCCCTGGAAGCCTTTGCCTGTGCTGTGCTCTCTGTTGGGAAAGCCCTCCTTCCCCTCTTTATCTGATTCACTGCCACTGTTCTCCCTCTAAAAGTTGTATTATTTCCTTTAGGGAACCTTCTCAGACATCCACTTCTATCACCTCTCTCACATTTTTGTTAGGAATCTCTTTTGATGTTATCCTTCAACATCCTAAGAACATCTATCCTTCTCAGGATATCCAACACAACCCTGAGAACATCTATCCTCAGGTGGTGATATAACCTTTAAGCGTCTGTACCCTACTAGTTTGTGGGGGGAAAATTTTTTTTAACGTTGTTTATTTATTTATTTTAGAGAGGGTTCAAGGGGGAGTGAGCATATGAGCAGGGGGGCAGAGAGAGAGAATCCCAAGCAGGTGCCACACTGTCAGCACAAAGGCCAGTGTGTGACACTTGATCCCACAAACTGTGAGATCATGACCTGAGCTGAAATCAACAGTCGGATGCTTAACCGACTGAGCCATCTAGGCACTCCAATTGTGATAAAAATAGGGACTATTTTATTCATGCTTGTATTCCCAGCACATAGGATAGGATTCAATTTTTGGTGAGTAAATTAATGCTTCTCAGGGAATCTGAAGTCAGAGCTCAGAGAACAAGTTCTCCACAGCTTCCCGTGAACCCCAACACACACGGATGTTGCTGCTCTCATAACAATACCATTGGGGAGAGAGTATTCTGGTTGCTACTGTAAAAAGAAAAGACCACTTGACACAACTATGGTGCGAGAGAGAAATGACAGGGAGAAGGGGAGAAGTACAAACCCCCAATCTCCCCAGCAGGCAGCACTCTCCTGGTAATGATGTTTGATCTCGTTACAGGTACAACAAATCCTAGTTCGAGTGTAGACACAGACAGGCAGGGAGTCTGCTTATAACACCTTCTACGGGGAGGTTACTACTCTTCATGGGGGCAGGATATATTTTCCCTTCCACATGTTTTGGCTCACAGGGATCCTGGAGAGCATCTTCACTGCACTCTCCTCACTTGAGCCGTGAGGAAACCAGGGCCCAGAGACATTAGGGTGACATGTCACTTTGGTGGCTGCATCTGGGGAGAAGCCCAAGTTTCAAGACTCCAAACCCAGTGCCGTAAGATGACGGGCCTGCCTCTGCACCCCGGCCACACTCTCCCCTTCCCAAACCGAAGCAGCGCCGCCTTGCTCGTGGGCACCGTCCACAGCGCACAGACCTGGCCCTGCTGAGGCTGCGCGATGATGATCTGCCCGGGCTGGATGGTGGTTGTGGAGCTGGTGGTCTGCTGGCCCTGCTGCTGCCCCTGGACCTGAACGGCGGCGGGCTGCTGAGCCAGCGTGAAGTAGTACTGGACGGGCTCGGCGGGAGTCACAGACTGGCGCACCTCCTCCTGCGGGGCAGAAGGAGAAGCAGGTAAGAGGAGAAGAACTGAGTCAGCAGCCGCCACAGTGAATTTCCATTCTTCCCCCAAACGGACTCTGTGCAGTTGCCTGCCGAATGCTGAGCTCTCCACATTTGAAGCCAAGGGAAAGTGGAATTCGAAGAGACCAGTTGTGCTAAATCAAACTAAAAATAACAGATTCCATAGGCTTCACAAAACATACAGCCAATTTTCTGAAGTACAGAGTAATCACCCGTTGCGTGATGAGTTGCAAATGGGCAAATAATTACCGTAACTAAAAACCACGCACCAGCAGTGCTTGTCAGTAAACGCTGTCAAGGCCTGTGATCTGCAGACGGTGCTAATTGCAAGCGCTGGGAAGATGCTACCCAAACATCAAGCTCTCAGGCCAGCCCCCAATGTCCCCAGCAGGCAGCACTCTCCTTATTTGGTTTCTACCAGCTCCAGAGGGACAGAGCAGGGGAATGGGAAATGGGGCTTTCCCTGGCCTGGAGCTTTAGAACTGAGTGTCAGGATGGAGAGCACTGGTAGGTAAATGCCCAGCTTTTCACAGCACATCAAGAGCTCCGTGGTCACTGAGGACACGACTGTCCAGCATCAGGTCTGGTTCTGGTTGTACTTAGCCACAGAAGCGCAACCCAGGGGGCCGGAGGGACAGCTCTCCGCTGGGGGGCGGTCTTGGCTGACTAGGGAGGTCGCATTCTGTCCAATCTGCAGGGTGAAGAGACTGTTCCTTCTTCAGCTGACGTTTTCCATGGCAGAAGGAGTAAACAACCCTCTCCCAGCCACCTTGAGCTCACAGCTGAGAGTGTAGGATGTTTACACACACTACGGCATGGTTAGAGCCTGAGGGTCTGGGGCTGACCGGCCCCTGACCACTGACACAGAGATCGGCGTCTGCTCCGGAGGGCCCTGCGACACGGTGCCCCTGCCTGGGACAACAAAAACAACAGAAACATACAACCACTTGGGCTGGCTGAGCAGAAAATTTGCTTAATTTACCCGCTTCCTTGTTCTGGGCTAAGTTTGCCAGGTTCAAGGAGAGAGGAAGAGACACTTCTCCAAGGCACAGAGGCGCTGTGGGCTGCCTCAGAGTTCCCCCAAAGTGACAGTGACACAGCAGGTACGGACCCCATAGCCTCACTAGGTTAGGTGCCCCAATCTATGGTGCACAGTTCTTTCCTCACTACACTTTGCTTTACTAGCTTGTCAAGTACCTTCCCTGCTCGAGTGGAAGCCCCAGGAGGGCTTAACTCTCTTGCCTTCCACTGTTCCAGTCATTCACTCCCTTGTAGGCACTTAATAAGAGGTTGCTGAATGATGAATAGATATACAGAGCCAAGCAGACAGCTGCAGGTAGGAAAATGTTTTTTCTTTTCTTTTTTTAAAAGTAAGCTCTATACCCAGAATGGCTTGAACTCAAGACCCCAGTATCAAGTCACGTGATTTACTGACTGAGCCAGCCAGGCACCCAGGAAAGTGTTTTTTAACTTAAGTTGGTGTATGACAGTTTCTTGAACCCAACAGCTATTACCAACAAGAAAGAGTATCTAAACTCTCTTTTGCTGCCTCTAGGATTTTGTGGTCATGGTGTGGGAAGGAAGCTCATGTCCCCTATGGAACAGGGCTTGCTTGATGACTGGGGGCCCAGGATCCTAGGACTGCTGACATCCAGGCTTTGAGGAACTGGGGTCTTGGCACGACAAGATTCCCTAACAGCCACCCACCCAGCCTCAGCAGACACTTTTAACATGGGTTTCTAAGCTAGTTCTTCAAACATGAACAAATTTTCTAGGTTAATGCAGTCTGTGCTCTAGACCCAGTCTGTACCCTGACCATAACCACACTGAGGCAGAAGAAAAAGGAGGTCCCCTTTATTTTCACTGAGGCCTCAGTTTCCAGAACAATGTAACTGTGACAACATCATCGTCTCCATTTCAACTCAACTTTTCACCATTTTAAATAAAGGCCAGCCTGTCAACTAGCTCTTGGCTGTGGCAGGGATAAATACGGATCCCCTCCCTTAACCAAGAAACAAAGGCCAACAGCTCTTTTCAAAGCTCTTGAAATAGGTTCAACGTATTTATTTTCCACTGAGAATGCCCTTCCCATTTTATAAAAAAACATCCATCACTGCAGTCTAGACCTAACTTACAAAAGCTCTCAGGTAATGAGAGGGTGTAGAGGACTGAGACCCCCAACAACCAACCTGAAGTCAGGGAGGAGGGAGAAAGTGGCACCTCCCAGCCCCTGACCTGTGATTGTTCTGTCTCCAGTTATCTCTGACTGCAACTGCTTTGCAAGTGAATACAGTCTTTTTGCCAGACAAAAAGCAAACCCTTTAAGGATCCCTCTCAAAAGCCAAAATACTCCTTGCCAATAACTGCGACAGCAGGTAAAGAGCTTCTCCTAAACTGCCCATCATACCCTCTTAAGTTGTTTATGGACTAGGCGGTGTCTAGGTCACTCCGGGAGTACCAGGAGAGGCGCCTAGGTTTGTGTTGTGAGGACCAGGTGGGACTGTTCTTGAATCACTGGAATGGAAAGAGGCGTATCTAAGGTTCTTCTGCATTATGAAGACTCATCCGGCCAATGAAGGGCAAGCTAGCAAGGGAATGATTATGCTTGGTTTAAAGAAATGGGTGAAGAGAAAATGACATTTCAATGGGCAGGAACTTTCAACTCATAGCTTTAGTGGGGTAGAAGTCAGCCTCAACTATCCTCTGCTTCTGAATAGCCTTTACTTGCTTCCCAGAAGAACAAGAGAAATTTCCAAGCATCTCTGAGAAGTCAAGGACCTTAGATCTACGATTCACTATTTCTGGCTAGTTTCTTTCCCCAGCAGTGGGAAATCACCCCTTGCGCTAGAACAGTCTCTGAACGACTGGATCAATCCACAACAGGGCACCTGCCCAGCTCTCGCAGTGGCCTCCCAGACCAGAGGGCTTGCGCTTGCAATCTTTTCAGACGTGGTGACCGACAAACGTCAGAGAATGAGCAGCATCCCGGGGCCATTGCTACAGAGTTGTGCAGCCAGTCCCAAACTGAGAAAAGTACTCTTGCTTCAGTAGCCAGAAATGAACTGCTGCCTCCTTCAGAAAGGGTGAGTTTTGGAGAGTAGGCGCTTTTAAAGGACGTAAGGAGGTGCCAGCCAATTTGGAGCCTGGGAAAACTTCGTGTCTACAGAGGATTAAAAGTGCTATCTTAGAATTTCAGGCCAGCTTTCAGCAATCTCAACCTTTCAAAGGCCAGGCAGCAGCTGCCCCCGATAGGACACCAATCAATGGCCCGAACACCTACAAAGACCTGAATCCAGGCAGCGAGGAGCTGCTTCAGCTAGACACACTTTAAAAGCAGACGGATCACTGCATTTTGAATCAGGCTAGGATGGAACAAGGAGCTGTCTGACACCCTGAGAGAGCCAGGCACTGAGGACTTGAGGAAGGGACAGGACACGAGCCCTCCCTCCAGCCAGCTGGTTCAGCAGACAGCCCACAGACAGCAAGCAGGAGTGAGCACAAGGCCCAACCCTGTCACAGAGCTCACCACCTTGTTTTCCAAGGGGGCTTCTGGGACAAATTCCAACAAGGAGAGCAGGGGTGTGGTAGCATTTGTTCTGGAGGAAGAGAAGCAGTCGGCGTCCTTGCTGCAGTGACTTCTCCGAGAGGAGGGAAATACCACCCCAAGAGGAGGAACTGAGCCCACGGGCACAAACCTGCAATGGTCTCAGAGGCGATGTGCAGCTGGGGACGACCGTGGCAGCCTGCCGCTGTAAACATCCGACTGAAAGCTCCTCTGAACACCTTACAGCTTCCAGTCAAGGATGTTTACAGTAGCAAAGACTGCCCAGAAAGAACAGAGCCGCAGCGAGGCACCCTGCTCTAGTGAGAAGCGGACAGAGGATTTGCTCAGCCAAAGGCCCCCAGGCAGGGTCAGGATTACAGTGTCCTTTAAGAAGCCCACTTCTACACTTCCTGACTGGTTATCAGTACGAGACAGCATAGGAGAATGGTTGTCACTGAATGACTCTGTCCTAAGGATAATATATTATGAAATAATTCATTAAAAACACTTAATATTTTATTAACAAAATAAAGCGAGGAGAACAAGGCACAGCTTTGTTCCCGTCAGACCCTGCCACTGTTCCCCAAGTGTCTCTACCACACCGACTTGAGTCATGCAATCCGTGTGCCTCAAACAATGAGCTCTACGGGAAAGGAGTCTATTACAGTTGCAGTTAAGAGCTTTATGCACCCAAGGTGCTGAAAAGACAATCGGTGTGGCCCTTGGAGAGGGGCAGGCAGAAGAGAGGTAAAGACAGATATTCACATTCTTTCTCATGATTGTTTAGAAAATGGTTTAAGTGGTGGTTCTCAAACTTGGCTGCACATTGAACACATCTGAAAAGCTTTACAAAGCACTGATGCCTGGGCCTCCCCCTCACAGATTCTGAGTCAGCTGGTGTGGGGTGGAGCCCGGACACTAGTATTTTTTAAGCCCTAACAGGGGATCTAATGGATAGCCAGAGCACTACACAGAGAACCGCAAACCAGAGTAAGAGAAAACCAAAGTCCATTCACTCCAAATACCACTGGGCACAGAGAGAAGCTGATTCTTTAAATCTTGAAAATCTAATATCTGTGTCTTGCTGGGAATATTCTCCCATCCCCGATTAAGAACTCTGAAAGATTCCCTAGGATATCTTGAATGAGCTTCACTTTCCTGTTTGTAACTTGTCTTTAACTTGCATTTTGTCTACTTCCACTGAAATACCACCTCAGAGGCACTGAGTTAAAAGTATCCATAAATGAGAAACAGAGGGAGATGTTAAGGATGGATCTGGTCTAGAGAAAGAAAAGCAAAAGGAACAGCAAATGACTTGAGCTGAGAGAGGAAAAGGAGCATATCTGACACCAGCACGCGAGGTGCTCTTCGGTCAGAAGCAGCAGCAGTGCCTTCCCGGCTCACCTGGCGCTTTGGAGGTTTCAGTTCATCTCTGGGAACAATATCGATGAGAAAGTCAAACTGATCAAATTTTGTAATTGCCATGGCGATATCATTCCTCTGTAACAAAGAAAAGCAGGGCAAAAAATTAGCCTTGGAGAAACTAGTTCACCTGGCTTTACACCCTCCACATTACAAGTAAGGTAAGATGATGACTTCTAAAGCCAACCTCAATAACCACAGCCAAGGCTATAGCTAAAATAAGCACAGCCAAACTCATAAACTTCACATCAGACCTCACAGAGAGACACTGACGAAGATCTACATGTAGCTCCTGCTCCACAAGCTCCCACTACAACCATCACCTCTGCCGGATGCTACCCCGGGCCCGCCCCACAATTGTTAAATTATCATCCTCCAGTGAAATTTGTACAAATCTAGCAATCTCACCTGGCAGGTTTCAAGGTTAGCCTACTTTTCAATCTTATAACCTTTCTGAATCTCTGTTGAAATCCCAATAACTTTTTACAATTATCTTCTAGTCACTGGATCTATATAATGTTAGTTCCCACAAGGCTATAATTTTTATTTTGGAATTCGAAGTCACAATGTTAAATTCATGGTTTAAATCTTGTTTAATGTGCTATGAATAAGGGAAGCCTGAAGCTACTAGAATTGACTAATGATACTGAAACCAAGGCCTGTTCCAATGGAATTCTAAGAGTGATACTCCTCTCTTTAAATAATTAAAAAATTTTTTTAATTTAAAACTAATACATTATGATCCTTAAGATTTGTGTACTTCATTGTATGAAAGTTTTAAAGCAAGCAAGCAAGCAAACAAACAAACAAACAAACAGGAAAAAGTAGTGAACTCCAGTGAATGATATGCATGTTGAAGTCTTGAGGGGAAAGTAAACTTTGAAATGCATTTAAAAATAGATGACTTGATGGACACAGGGACAGATAGATACGGGGATAAAGCAAGTAAACTTAACGGTAGGGTCTAAGTGGAAAGTATACACGTAAACTTTGCTTATGTTTGAATGTTTTCATAATAAAATGTTGGGGGGTAAGTAAACATGATAACAGAAATCCCTAGCAATCTCTATATATCACATCTTAAGACAGGTGATTCATCAGACAAATTAAAAGGGGATGGAAATTTTCTGGTTTTTCCTTCCCTTGTCTCTGTGATGGCCCCAAGCCACTGAAATGCAAAACTCCAATCCACCTTTCTTGCCAACCACCAGCCTGACAATAACCCTCCGACCGAAGCGGGGCGCATCTTAAGGCTGCCAGGTCTCATTTAAGATCAGTACGATATAGTATCACATTCCTGATGATGTCACCCGCCCAAAGCTATCTGAACAGCTCATCTATGGACAGAACTGGGGGAGCGGTGGGGGTGGGGAACAAAATAATAATTACCTCCAAACATACACCGAAGTGCACTACAGTATTTTGGAAATACAAATATACTTAAACTGGTCTTTTTAACATTTTATTTTGCCTTTGTTAATGCTAGTAGTATTTTACTGAATAGTCATATTCAGATTATCTTAAGGACACAGACTGACGGATTATAATAAATATATGCACCCACGTAGCTCTCACCCAGATCAGATCATTTATAAAAAGTGTCCTTCTATTCCTTTCCAATCAATTGCCCTCCCCCTGAATCTGAGGCAAGCACTCACCATAAATGGTGAGAGTATATGGTATCATGTATTATGTAATTTTTCCCCTCTGGTTTCTTTAGCTTAACATAATAATTTTTTCAGATTCACCCACGTTGTATGGAACAATAGTTTTTTGTTATTGTTGTTGAGTACTAATCCACTTTATGACTATAACCTTCTGTTTCTATATCCCAATCTTGATGGATACTTTTCTCCAGTTTTTGCCCATTATAAGTAAGGTTGTTATGAACATTCTTATACAGTAACATCCACACTTCAGGGTGTGTACGCAGGAGTGAAGTGGCTGTGTCACACAGTGGAGATACGTTTAAGTTTATTGGAAAGTGCCAAACAGTTTTCCAAAGCAACTGTACCACTTCACATTCTGACCAGCAGTGAGTACCATATGCATTTCACTCACTTCACTCCCTCACCAACACTTGGTATCGTCAGTCCTTTTTGTTTTAGGCATTCTAGTGGGTGTAAACCAGGGTCTTGTTGTTTTAAGGTCTATTTCCCGGGTGACAATGATGTTGCACACCTTTTCATATGCTTATTGGTCATTTGGATATCTTTTTTGAAACACTGTCCAAGTGTTTTGCTCATTTGTTAATCTGAACTGATCTTGCAGATAGCTTTAACTGCATCTCCCTAGAGCCATAGGCTTCCTTCACAGCAGCATCAAGTAAGCTCTCAGTGTCCAGCTGCACTAGAATGTAGGCTTCCCAAGGGTGGGTGGGGGGGAGTTCTTTCTGCTTTGTTTGTTAATCCCCAGAGCCTAGAACAGTGCTTGGCACACTGTGGGTGCTCAATAAATATTTGCAGAATAAATACGCATGCGTCTTCAACTTGGAGGTAAAGGAAAACAAAGGAGAAAACAATTTACTCTCTTGGCTTTCTTGCTGAAATACTGCCAGTGTCTTCTACCTGTCACACCCTTCCTCTTATGTCTGGGAAACCTCTCCTCCAAGAACTAGGCCGTGGTGTTAAGATGGAGGCCTCTAGAGCCAATGACCAAGGGTCTTCATGCAATATGAATGTTGATTTTTAAAATTAAAGGAAAATGAAAAAGAGGAAAGAATTCCCAGAAAGGCAGACAAGGAACAAAAAGGCAAATGAGGTAAGCAAGATGGATTCTTCCTGGGACTGCCCTCGCCTGGAGTCTCACAAGGCTTCCAACCAGAAGTTGTTTACCTCTGGAAATAGATCAATATTACTTTAGCCTCTGTTTATAGTCAGGGCTCACCAAGTGAAGAGGTTCAGTCACTGAGCTGTGAAAAGCATGAGAATTGGCAATTAAGATTCTCGGTGGGGAAATACTATCATGCCTGCCTCCCAACAAGGGGAGGAAGACGCCAATTACACATTGGCTTGACAGAGACCTAAGAAGAACAATCTTTGGTCCAAAACCATGCAAGAGAAGCAGACAAAGGCCAAGGCAGCTGCTCATCCAGTTTCCCCACGTACGTCCACAATATTACCTGTAGAGTCCGGCGCTTGTTATCCTCTGTGTGGATCCACGCTCGAAGAGTCAACTCTGTGATAAAAATCTGGGCTGCCTTGGCAAAGAGCACAGGGGCTTCTGCACTGATCATCTGCAACAGACGTAGGCCCTCACTGTCAATCACCAGCATCCCATTCAAACCAGCCCACTTGTCCCTTGCCTCACGTCCCGCCATGGACGATGGGGCAAAGGTTGGAAAATGAGAAGGTGGTAGCCCTAAGAGATTCCAAGGTAAAATACATCCATAAAAATCAGACAAAGCAGAAAGCAAGAAGAAAGGAAGAGGGAAAAAGAGTACTTACTCTTCTAGCAACTACCATGTACTTTCTTATTCTTATCAGAGACTTTCAAAGAAACTAGTGTTTGCCAGAGGTAAAGTGACTTGCCCACAGCCAAAGAGCCAGTAAGTGGCAGGGTTTAGGTTCTAATCCAAGGACAATGTGGGCAAAGATAATGAGTTTGAGAGCCAATGGATTTAGGTCAAATTTCAGGCTTCCCCTCCTTCTGAGTTTTATTTTTCACGTACTGAAAAAGAAGACAACCTTCCAGTGTTGCTGTGGGAATCAAATGAGGTCATATATATAAAAGCACCCAGCATAGGGCCTGGCACTTGGTAAGTGCTCAAGTAATGTAAGCTGCCCTGCCATGGCCGATTTCAAAGTTCAAGCTCTTGGTCAAACAAGGCTCTGAACCCTTGGTGGGGTGGTCTGTGCAGGACAGAGCCATGGAAAGAGCTCTGGAATTAAGGAAGAAGTGAGAGCTAATAAAAGCAAAAACTGCTATGGACTATTAGTTTTCTATACAAATACAAGGGATGATTAGTTTTGAGTGATAAGAAGCATGAAGGGGCACATGGGTGGCTCAGTTAAGTGTCCAACTCTTAGTTTCAGCTCAGGTCATGATCTCATGGTTCATGGGATTGAGGCCCACGTCAGGCTCTGCACCAACAGTGTGGCGCCTGCTTGGGATTCTGTGTCTCCCTCTTTCTCTGCATCCACCCACTCACGTGTATGTGCACATGCTCTCTCTCAAAATAAATAAACTTAAAAAAAAAAAAAAAAAGCTGAGAGTGTTGCCCTCTTCCTGAGAGTTGAAACAGGAGGTGGGCTCCTAGGATACAGAAATAGCCACCTGCAAGGAAACCTCACAGGTTGTCAGCATTGTAAAACCACTCACGGACTGAAAAGTTAGAACAAGAGCAGTATCTTTATCAAGCGTTTCTTAGAGCTCATATTGACAAACTAGAGACTGCAACAAAATGCTAACTGAGAAGATGGCACTGTCCTGCTGATATGAGGATTTGTGTTTACCCTACCCAGGGACAAGGATGGGTGATTCAAAAAGCAAACAGTGGGGCGCCTGGGTGGCTCAGCTGGTTAACCAACCGACTTCGGCTCAGGTCATGATCTCACAGTTCATAGGACTGAGCCCCATGTCAGGCTCTGCACCGACAGCGTGGAGCCTGCTTTGCATTGTGTCTCCCTCTTTCTCTGCCCCTTCTCTCCTTCTCTGCTTGCACTCTCTCTCTCACAAATAAATAAATAAATTAATTAATTAAATTAAAAAATTAAAAAAGAAGCAAACAGCATATTATCAACATCTGGAAAACAAGATATCCTTAATTTCCAGAGAAGCATGATATAATAATTAAAATTGTTCAATTTCAGCTCACTTAACAATTTTGGACAGGAACCAAATAAATCAAGAAATAATAATGAAAGTTTCATTTTGTTTAATTAAACTTTGAGCACTACAGAAATGAGCAACAGCCTACCCACCATTATAACTTCACTATGAATAATAAAATGAATATGAATTCACCTTCACATCTTCATCCAGTTTCATAATCTTCTTAATACGAGCCAGTGGGAGTTCCTGTACTCGGAAATCTTTCTGAAATGAGTAACAAGAGGCACATAAATGGTGGGGACAATCAACAGGGCATGACAGGCATCATGAAACACCGTGACTGGTTCTGTCCCTCCTTTCAAAAAATATGGCAGGAGAGGAGCTAGAGATTAAATGAAGAGAATACAAATTTCAGAGCAAAATTCTTCTTTACCCATGCAGAGCTTCAAACAATTCAAGGTTTCAAACGTACAATGCCATCTAATAGCGCCCTCATGAAGAGCAGCCCCAAACAGTATCAGATTCTGTGCCAGCACAATATAGAGGTGCATTATGAGTACCCACCACCGCACCCCCACCCCCAGCCCCACAAAGCATACCAGTCTGCAATATGCAGATTAAAATGAGACTTTTGCCTCAGGCGCATTCCTTTGAGTTGCCAGTTCTTTCTTCTATTCTGGGCCTACACGGGCAAGGTGCCAGCAGCACCTGACCACAGTGACCCACAGTTGTCTTCAGTCAGTACTGGCTGATATGGGCGACTTCTGACCTTTGCACTAACCTGACACCAGAAATCGGGGAGGAGGGCCTGTCCCATCACAGAAGCAAAGGCTTGGTCTCCAAAGTTTGCTTGGAGGTGGGGGGTGGGGGCGGGGATAGGGGTTGGGGTGGGAGTGGAAGATCATGGAGAAAAATGGGTGAATTTATCAGCTGCCTTTTAGGAACTGCCCTGGGGCTGGAAGGAAACCACTGTAACTTTACTGTGGCTAGGGTTTGGGAAAGGGCTTTCTGACCAGCACTACTCAACTATTTGCGATTTAGGTCCTTTTTTGATACTACGGGTACTCAAACACATGCCCAGTGATGGATGCAATTCTAGAAATAAAAATCAATTCTGGGTTTCAGAGCTGCACTGAAGAGAAAGGTGCAAAGGCAGAGATTGGCTAAAATCAGCAAAACCCCTACAGGGCCCAGGTGTCAAGTGACTGATCCTATAAGTGGTCTGAAATGTGACTCACCAAACCCAAAGCGCTCACCTGGGAATTTGCATCATCACATTATGGAAGGAGCAGCTATTATTCTAGATTTGGAATCATGAAGGTGCATAAGTGAACTTTCTATTCCAAGACCCAAAGAAACTCTCAACTACAAGTCAAAGAAGGCAGTGAGGGATTTTAGAAAAACATCACCAGCCTTCCCAGAATCCATCTTTATGGCTACAGAAAGAAGAGTTTAGTAGGATAAAATGCACAGAGACACTGGATTTCTCCTCATAAACCCATCAAGCTGCCTGGGACCACTCGCCACCTCTACAAACCTCCAACACCAATTTTTTCCCTTTTCCCTTTCCAACTTAAAACATTCTCTATGAGATTTCTACTAAAACTAACCCTGGGGTGGCAGAGCTTTACAAGTCCAGATTATTGAAATTTCACCAGAAAAAGACAGGAGGACACATACATTCCATCTATTCTCATTTTTTCTCCTCTTTCATTCACTCATTCATGCAACTCAGCTAATAGTGAACATAGGATACCTGCTACGATGTAAAAGATGCAAGTCTATTCTTACCTTTCAATAGATTTATAGTTTAATTGTTAGAGACTGTCACATAAAAAACATTATAACCCTTATGCTATACTAGGATGGGGGTGTAAAATCCCACAGCGACAAGAAAGGAAACAGGCAGCTGGTGGGGCACGGGGAGGGGCTGGAATGAACAAGAGGACCTGGCAAATGTCCCACAGAAGGGCCGACATCTGAACTGTGTCTAAAGGATGTTACAGAATTTGCTTGTTGAAAAAGGATGAGAACGTTATTCGCTCAGAAGCAAAAGTACGGTGACACAAAAAAACATGGCCTACTTAAGTTTTAGATGTATGATCTCACTACAGAGGGGAGCAGCAGAAGGGAATGCTGGACTGGGGCCAGACCCTAAAGGGATTTTAAAAAACGTTTAACCACAGAAATCAATCACTGGCCTTCCTTCTTATGTGGCAGATCACACAAAATGCTGCTGATCAACAGAAATGCCAAAGAGAATGCTGGGGAGAATTCCTCTGGAAGGCCTCCCAGGGTGGCACATACAGCACAAGATGATGACCACAAGGTTTCACTCTCTTGCAAGTGTGTTCTCACTGGGCTTGGTTATTTAATGTATTTCCACATGACTGTTCGAAAATTTCTTAGCCAAAGACCAAAGCTGATAAGAAGACCTCTGTCCCCAACTTGAAAGAGAAGAGTATTACTTCTAGTATTTCTATGAGACTAGTCTTCAATCAAAAGCAACAAAAAAGGGTCTCACCTTGGAGAGGTATAAAATGAGGCAGAAATTTACAAAAAACTCTGCTCTAAGTCTTTCCTTTTGGGAAAAAAGTCTTTCCTTTTGGGAAACTTTATCATATCCCCAGACCTTGAGATCTCAAGGGGCAGTGTGTGAAAAGTGGATCTTTCTATGTGCGTGTATGGTTTGTTATTGCTGACAACAGCCCAGTCTTCTCTAATCTCATGCTAGCTTTCCAGTCACGTGGAAGGGTTTAGGACAAGCTTACTGGAGACGGGAGCCCTTCCACCAGCAATAGGCTAAGGTCCACTAAATTGCCTTTCAATTCTATGCTCGCCTTGTCACTGGCAACCATGCAACTGATGTGAATAACATTTAACTTCTCCTGATGCTGATCCAAGTGGAAGAACAACTGACACGCTCTGACTTTTCTTCTGTGCCCTTGGGAGTGATATCAGCAAGGGGGAAGAACAGATTCACTCTCAGAAAATTCTCATGATCCTGACCACAACCAAAGAACTACATTAAAAACAGTGCCATCTGAAACCACCGAGTTTCAAGTCTGAATTCACTCAATGAGAATATGGAGCCAAAGAAAAGTCAGTGGGTCTCAGGCTGCACTAAAGAACATCCAGAGTTACAAATAATGATGAGAATCTTTTCCAGGCCTACCCAGTCTGGCACTCCAGCAAAGTCCAGATTCTAATCCTCTCCAAAGCACTGATTTGCAGCCTTGGCTGCATGTTAGAAACACCTGGGGAGCTTCTGAAAATCAAGAGGCCTGGGCTCTACCCCAGACTAACTGAACAGGAAACTCTAAGGGGCATCAGTGTTTCGCAAACTTCCGACTATGACCCACAGTGAGAGGTAAGGACCACTGCTTTAAAGCCTTGCTACTCAAAGCAAGGTCCTTAGACCAGGCAATGGCATCACCTGGAAACTCAAAAGAAATGCAGAACTCAGGTTCCACTCCAAATGTACTAAATCGAAATATATATATACTTTTTTTTTTAAAGTTTATTTTTGAGAGAGCGCGCGCGCGCACAAGCGACGGAGACAGCGCAGGGGGGTGGGGGGTAAGAAGATCTGAGGTGGGCTCTGCACGGACAGCACAAAGCCCGATAGGGCGATCAAACCCACGAACTGAGAGATCATGACCCTAAACCGACATCGGATGTGAAACCGACTGAGCCACCCAGGCGCCCCTCAAAATAATGTATTTTAACCAGATCCTCACGTGGTTCATATAGACAATAACCTTTAAAGAGGCGCTGCTCTACAGGAAGGGCTCAAACAGCACAAGACCTGTTTTGTAACAGTCCACCAACCTTCATCTCCAAGTTCTCGTTTAAATGGTTATCTGGTTTGATTGTAATGTTAGAAATGCCACTGTCCAATCTGAAGGCACCAAAAAATAAGATGCAACTGGCAATTAAAAGAGAGTGGCCTAAGCATCAAATTACAGCTAACTAAAGGCTGAATGGGATGGAGGGAATAAAGGGGAGGAGATTTTTCAAGATTCAGCATTGTTGCGCCTCCCCACCTGCCCCCCAAAATATGAAATTAGCTTTTTCTTCCCCACTTTCAAAGAGGTCTAGAAAGATAAAATTCAATGCCAAGAAGTCTGTTAATTATTGCTCCCAGAGCTCTGCTGAGCAGCAATACAGTACTTTGCACAATCATCCTGGTGTACATCATTTTGGTATGATTTTGAACCAACTTCAATCCCAACTGAACATCACCTGGATTTATGGACAATTACAGAGCCTTTTAAGAGCGAGGAGAACATAATGGCCAAGCTGAGATGAAAGATAAATTGCTTTTGCAAAGCTGAGACCAAAATGATTGGGGCCAGTGTTCCCAATACATCATGAAACAGATCATCTAGCAAATTTCAATTTGTTTTTAGAACGATCTTTGTCCCAGTCTTAGAGAGACTACAACACCTTATGAATATTCTCAAAAATTTTATTTATGTTTGGATAGTCTGAACATATGGATTTTTTAAAAATCTGTTCGACATTTTGAGATGTCAACCTAAGAGGCTCTGACATATCTGAAGAAGTCTGGTTGTAAGTGCTGTTAAGTTCTGGAAAGGCACAGATCAAACACTTAAGTATTTACAGGCAGAGGTGCAATCAGGGAGGAAGATGCCTTTGTGTGCTGCAGGCAGAGGAGAAAGATTGTCTTACCAAAGGAAAGAGCTCCCCAACTTTAGTAGATTGCATCCCCGCTTGAAGTTGCCACTGATGCTGCTTCACACTCAATCTCAAATGGAGGAAACCGATTCATTCAAATATTTATTGTGCACTTATCAAATGCCAACCGCTGTTCTAAGCATCTGATCTAAGAGGTCCCATGGTAGCGGTCTAGGAGTCGCTTTCAAGGGGGAGAAAGCTTTAGCCATCTCTAGAAGAATCATTAAAGACAAATGTCCTCCTTGCTTGTCTTTCTCTTTATTTATAAAATGTGAATTAAAACTGAATCCCTCAAAGTAACCCATTTTGGACCTCAGGTGGACTAGCTGTCTAGTTACTAAAAGTTGGTCAACACCACCATCTGCTTTTTTGGCAATCAAACTTGCAAATTAAATCAAGGAGAATAAAAATCAAAGCCTAGAGCCTCAAAGAGATATGTGAATACACACATTCACTGCGGCATTATTCACTACAACCAAGAGGTGGAAGCAACCCAAATACCCACTGACAGATGGATAAACAAAACCTGGTATACACATATATACAGAATGCTACTCAGCCTTAAAAGGGAAAAAAATCCTGTTATAAGTGACAACATTACACTAAGTGAAGTAAGCTAGCCATAAAACAGACAAATCCTGTATGATTATGTGAGGTATTCACAGTGGTCAATTCAGCAACAGAAAGTGGATGGTCGCTACCAGGGTCTGGGGAGAGGGAGAGAGGATAGTTGCCGTTTCAGGGGTATCGAGTTTCAGTTCTACAAGATGAAAAAGTCCTGGCAATCTGTTTCACAAGAATGTGAATATACTTAATACTACTAAACTATACATTTTAAAATTGTTAAGATGGGGGGACCTGGGTGGCTCAGTCAGCCAAGCATCTGACTTCAGCTTAGGCCATGATGTCGCAGTTCGTGGGTTCGAGCCCTGCATCAGGCTCTGTGCTGACAGCTAGCTCAGAGCCTGGAGCCTGTCTTCGGATTCTGTATCTCTCTCTCTGACCCTCCCCTGCTAACACACTCTCTCTCTCTCTCTCTCTCTAAAATAAATAAAAACATTAAAAATAAAATAAAAAATTGTTAAGATGATAAGTTTTGTTATATGTTCTTTACCACAATTTAAAAAAAGAATCAAAACTCAAGTGCTGAGCTTGAACCTCAGAGTTCATCCAGCCAACTTGCCTGATCCTGAATTTTTGTTTCCATGCTCAAACTAGGGTGTAGACTTGTGGCACCAGCCTAATTCCACCACAGCCCAGGAGGGCACTAGCTTTGTGCTAGGCTGATTCCTGCACCAAAACCTGGTAAGCTTAACCATGAGATTACCCACTTAAAATATGAACAAAATACCCTATGTTTTACTTTATCATTTCCTTTCCTTGTCTCTTGTATCTGAGACAGTATAGATAACGACCACCTTTACACTAAAGGAACAATGACTTTTCAGTGGAAACTCATTGTGAATGCAAGCTCACTCTGAGAAAACCCAAGCCACATCAGCTGCTGAAATGTCCTATATAAATAAACATGATCTACAGGTACATTCAGAATATGAATCTGTTTTTTTATTTTATCCCTGAAGTCAATGGAGCCTTTACCATAACGAGAAGTTATTTTATTTTATTAATTCATTACTTGTTTATAGTCTATCTCTCCCACCAGAACATATGTGCTGTGAGTGCAATGACCTCCTCTGGCCCACTCCTGGGTCCACATTACGTAGCACAGCTACAGTAGGTGTAGAGCAGGTATTTGTCGAGTAAGCAAATAAAGTGACCTCACACGTCTGAGATTTAAAGGACACTAGCTCTAAGAAAGTGCAACATTAGTTCTATGTTAGGAAGGAGTCCAGTATCTGGTCTGCTAGGATGCTTAATGCCTTCCGGGCGGGAACGACACCTCTACAACAGACAGATCCTTCAGTATTTGCTAAAATGACACCAAATGGAACCGTCTTCACTAAGGAGATAACACTACTTTTAAAATATCCTAATTCTAATGAGTCCCACCTCCTTCTACCACTGTCATACCACTTTACTCCTCCCCTCACCCCTACTACTCACAAAGTAACCCCCAGCCACTCTGAACTTCTTGCTGTTCCTTGAAACATAAGGCCCTCCCCTCTGGGCCTCCAGGCCTTTACGAATGTCAATTCTCTCTGCCTTAGTCTCACCCATCTTTCCATCCAGAAGCATCCGGTGAATGCTTCTCATATTTCAATATCCGAAACAATGCCCCCCTTATCCAAAGCCTCCCTAACTCAACCACGGAGGAACAAGCACCACATCCTCTGTAATCCCGTAGCAATCTGACTTCCACTGCTTTAGACCCATCACTGTGCCTGACTCAGTAAGTGTTCAATAAATAGTCACTGAATAAATTACTCTGGCTGTAATTACTAGACTGTAAGCCCCTCAAGGGCCAGGGTTAGATCTGATTCTTCTAAGTCAATCGGTCTCAGTGGGATGACGTTAGCCCCCAGGACATACCCGCCCACATTACGGGGGTGATTCTGGTTGTCACAACTGGAGGAGGAGTGCTACTGGCATCTAATGAGTCGAGGCCGGAGATGCTACTAAATATCCTCTGATGCACAGGACAGCCCTCGCCTCACCCCCACAAAGCAGAGAATGATCCAGCTTAAATGTCAATAAAGCTGCTGGGGAAAAACCCTGATCTAAAGTGTATCTTTTAACACCCAGAAGGGGTGTCTGCTTACAGTAGATTTGTTGCTGAATACATTGCCCGACAGCATTTATGATTCTAAAAATGTGGCATGACCACTGAATCAGGACTAAGAAATGAGCCACAGCTCCTGAAGGAAGGTGAGAGCTCTGTTTTTCCACGTTCTCTACAAGACAGGCCTTACATTAGGCTACCTCTGCGTCAAAGCATCCACTAGACACCCACATGCCTAAGGAAGGCCACTAAGATTCAAAAAAAAAAAAAAATCCCTGTAGTTACCTCACCTGAGTTAAGTTATATGTTCATGTTCCCACCCAAAGGTCAGGAATGAACTATGCCTTTGTAAATGTACTTGAAATTAAAAATATTTTACTCTAAGTATTGGTTATTCACCTCTTGGCTCTTTACACTCTACAAGTTTCTCCTTCTTACTCACCACTGTTAAATTCCGGATTTCTTCCATGACACGAGGCCAGAAGGACTGTAGGCTCTGCTGGGCATCACTGCTGCTAGTACCACCAAATCCTCCTTCTGTGGACATTCTGACAACTGAAAATAAACACATACAGAAGATACATTAGAAGTAATAAAGACAGACTCTCTATCCAGGTTATTTATATCATTCCTTATGGCTGTTTTTACAAATTCATTCAATTTTTCAATCTGAGAAGGTATATAATTGCGAGGAGGTTTTTAACACAGACTTAAATGTCAGCAAAAACATATGGAAAAAGTTTTCCCTTCTATCCAACTTACACCACAGACACTAACAAGGAGCGCTAACTAGAAAGTCCAAAATTACTAGAAATCCCAACTGAAATCTTAATGTGAATCAAGGCCTTATAATATCTTATCTTAGGAGGGGGCAAAAAGGGCACTTGGTTGGTGCTCTAGTCTGCTCCATAATTTTCAATGCCATTTCCTTCAATGTTTTTTCAAGTTCAACGTGGATTCTCACATCCCATGTCATAGCCTGAAGCAGACACTGAGGATCCCAGTGACTATCACTGTATAGATATGTAAACCCAAGTCTTAAAAGAGCGAGCCCATTTTATTCTTTTGTTTTAGACACCATGGCCCCATTTCTTCAAGGCTACTAATGATTATTATTCCTTCTACTCTCAAGCTAATCTGTCTCAAAGGTCACAGAAGCACTAAAGCCTTGGCCAATAATTGAGTGGGTGGCACCGAGTCTCCGAACTGGAACTACTTCCCAGTTCTTTCCTTACCTGAAGCTTTCTGTTAGGAACAAAGCCAAACAAAACACACTGTCAACCGAAAGCTTTAAAGATGGATGAAAAATAACGGGGAATTAAATTTAGGATGAAGACAAGAGGGTCAAAACTAGCATGCAGTCAACTGCTTTTGCGATGGGGGAGGGAAGATGAGTAAGAACCCCACATCAGAACTGTAGATGATACTGTAAAGTCTTAAAAGATTTACGGTGGGAAAGTAAAAAACTCCAGATGGCATAAATGCTTATCTGGCAAATACTTAAATGCAAGAAACAGTTTAATTAAACACAAAGAACAAGAAACTTAGTGATGTACTAAGAATTTCTATTCTGGGAAATTATTTAAAAAGGTTTAACACGCCAGTGACAGGGTGCTGGCAGAGAGCTATGTAAATCATTAAGACCTAATTCGGAAGGGCTGAAAGGAAAGTACCAAAGCCAAGCATCACATGACCAAATGTGTTCCTTTCCAGACCCTGTGTGGACACACACTGGGCAGATCACTCTCCGTCAGCTGAGTGGAATGAGGACTGATAAATCTCGGTTTAGACTGTGAGGGTGTTTGATTCCCTCTTAAATATTTGCCTGAGATTGTCCTAGAGGTCTCTAATTTTTTTTTCCTTTTTCTTTCTAAAGGAAATGATGAGAGGAAAGAAATGGAAGGAAAACAAGAGTACAATCTTCAAAGCAAATTTCACTCTGGTGTAATGACATTAGTGGGTGATGATGTAATGGGAAAAGATTTGAAGCCAATTTCTGGTGGTGGAGGCCAACAAGCAGCTCTATACATCAACAGGAACTCAGAGTCCTAGGAAGCAATATGATCTTGGAGTTTCTGGGGGGAATTAAAGTGAAGAGTGTTGAATCACAGCTGAAATGACTAGATAAAATCTTTAGTCCTCAATAACCAAGTATGGTGCTCTCAGCTCAATTCCCATACATTTTCATCCATCACCGTCTGCACATGGCCTATACACTCTTCTCTTAGATGTACTGAGAACAAAGCAATCAAAGTAACCTAGAGAAGTTTATTTTTATTAACAGGTACTTACAAGGTACTCATGACAATGAAGAAAGACTATAACCTTTTAAAATGGAGCAAATAAAAAAATCTTTCCAGAAATAAAAATAAGTATCAAAAAACTTAAAAAAGAATCTAACTTTTTATCTTAAGGATCCATGGACAGGCCTGATGTAGCAAAATTTACCATACAAACTGCTACAGTCAAAGTAGGATGATGAACCTTCTTCGCCAGTGTGATATTTTTGTATACTCGCTAGTGATAGGTAGGTTCAGTTGAGAACAAAGGCCTATGAGATTTAGAAAGTCGGCAACAAGTTTTAGTTGTCCTGTGATCTGTTCCCACAAACATGACAAAGGCGCTCAATTCAAGAAGCACCTTTAAATTTTGTCTGTGGACAGTCTGCTTTTAAATTTTGGACTATCCCAGGGGCGCCTGGGTGGCTCCGTCGGTTAAGCGTCCGACTTCGGCTCAGGTCATGATCTCACAGTCTGTGGGTTCGAGCCCCGCATTGGGCTCTGTGCTGACAGCTCAGAGCCTGGAGCCTGCTTCACATTCTGTGTCTCCCTCTCTCTCTGCCCCTCCCCTGCTCACTCTCTGTCTCTCAAAATCAAATAAAGACATTACAAAAAATTTTTTCTAATAAAATTTAACTATCCCAACTAAGGATGTGCTGGTGTGATCAGTTCCCAAACATCTGCGCAGTCAATAGATCAGGAATGAACCTGGCTGGCTCAGAGCCACACACTGTTAGGAATGAGGGTTAGGTACAAAACAGAAGTTGTCAAATCTTTCTAGAATTGAAAAATGTATTAAAGGTTAAATATCGAACTTCAGATGCCCATTAGCATTAGAAAATCACAAATGGACAATGGTATAATATGCAAGTCAATAATAATGTCCTTGGTAATCTATTGCATCATAGAAGTTTAGGTGTGAAAAAATAAAAATAAAAATGACATCAGGAGCCACCAAGGCCCATCACTCTAAAAAATACTCCCTGCTCTACTCCAACCTCTGCTAAACCCCCTCACTCCCATCCCAAGTGGTCATTCAACTACAATATGAGTATCTCCCTCCTCAGTTTTGGGAAAATGGCTTACTGGTAATGAATTCTTTTCCATCTTTGAACAGCTCTCACTGTTCTTCTTTACATTAGGTTTTATTTGCAAAGTTCTACTTGAGCTTTGGACTCAGTTAAGCCTTTATGATTTTTCCATCCAGAAACCTCTTTCTATAAATCCCTGACTTTAAAAACAAAGGTATTCTCATCAGAAACAGAGGCTCTCATTAGGAACATGATTTCTAGGATCTTTGCACAGAGACGAATAGTAGGTAATTCTTTTAATACCTCTTTGTTACTGTAAATCCGAGAAAAGGTGATTACTTTTATTCAGAAGGTTTTCATTAAAGCTGATCTGGTCATTACATGGGGCTTTAAAAATTAGACCAAATCTCCAGGTGCCTCAGTGGCTCAGTCAGTTAAGCATATGACTTTTTTTTTTTTTTTTTTAACATTTATTTACTTTTGAGACAGAGAGCAAATAAGGGAGGGACAGAGAGAGGGGGAGACACAGAAACCGAGGCTGTGTCTGCACAGAACCCGATGCGGGGCTCAAACCCAGGAACCGCAAGATCATGACCGGAGTTGAAGTGGACACTTAACCAACTGAGCCACCCAGGCGCCCCAAGCACACAACTCTTGAACTTGGCTCAGGTCATGATTTCACAGTTCCTGAGTGTGAGCCCGCATCGCATTGGACTCCATGCTGACAGTGTGGAGCCTGCTTGGGATTCCCTCTCTCTGCCCCTCGACTGCTATCTCTCTCAAAAAAAAAAAAATTAGACCAAATCTCAAGCTGACAGATTTTATAAAAACAAATTGGTGTTTTCAATATTTTCCCACTGAGGCAAAGGATTAAAATCATGAAACCTAATCAGCAATCATTTTGCTCACCAAACACCCCAACAAGTTAAAAAAATATAAACCGACCTTAATCTTATTACTTCTGACTTTAATAATTAATGCATTAACTGCAACTGAGTTGATTCTGCTACAGAAGCAGCTTATTCATAACATTTACGGCCCATGAAATACATGCCAGATTCATTTTCTAGGGTAATGAGAGACGGTATGTGTTTAAAAGTAAGAAAGATTTATATGCCAGGATCCTTTTTATTCCATGTTACGTTGCTATCTCATCACAGGACAAAGTTATTTACATACAGTTGACAACAAAACTGCTTTAAGACCAAGCTGTATTAGCTTTAGATCACTCATGAGACATGCACAGAATTTCCCACTTTAATTCATTAATATTAGATTTATTCATGTTAATTACTTCATACTACTTGAATAAGATGTTTAACTATTTAATAAAGACGTAAGGACCAGATGAAGTATTGAATGGTTGTTGTCAGAAGTAATCTCAACTCCCAATATCTATTAATTTACCTGCTTTTGAAAACAGTTTGTTTTCCAAAGCTAGAAAGGGAAGAATCAAGGTCCATTACAAAAAGGCTGTTTCTCCAATGCTCAACTTAACTGCAATGTGTCCACAAGTCTTCTCTAAACATCCCCATCCAGACATGATCACTCCTTCCTGTGAACCTTCAGGGCCCTTGATCTGCATGCACCTCTTTCTGCCTTCACCAGATTATCTTGTATAATCGTTATTTATGTGTATGTCTTATCATATTTCTCTTTCTGGTTTACAAGCTCCTTGTAGGTAGGACCTAGATATGATTTATCTCTGGATTCCCCACAGTATCTGGCACAGTTTGATTACTTCTGAATGAAGAGGCAAGACAGTTGCTGGGTATGGCCTTTCTGAAAAAAAGAGGTCTCTTGGAAAGGGTGGCCCTGAAATAGCCTTCATGGGATTGCTTGAACAACCAAAGGAAGTGGTTATATTAGCTATTCTGGGAAGCTCAGAATAAAGGAGGTTTCTCTCTGGGCCTTTAAAGTAAGAAGGAGGACAATCAGAAATTCACCTGAAACTTACTAAAGTGAATTTAAGATAAAAGGGCAGGATAGGAAGGCCACACACACACACCAATACACACCTCATGCAAGCTGCCAGGCAGACTGGAAGCCTGGAAACAAGGGTGCATACGATTCCCAAGTGTAAATCTTTTGAAACACAGAACTTTGTCAGAAAGGTGACCAGGATAGATTAGAAAAGTTTGAAAAATGAATGACAATAGGTAAGTAGGAGGAGGGCAAGTATCTCTGGCCATACATTAGCAAGAAGATAAGGAGAAAATCATGGAGGAAACGAGATGATTCAATCAGACCATTCAAGGATGGAAAAGCTAGCTGTCACTCTAATATCCAGTTACTGTATCATTGATGAAGAGAGAAAAAGAGACCTAAGCAGTTTGCAAAACATCTCAGAACAGAGTGTTCCGCTTTTTAAGATCTTGGAAATATTTCAAGCTCTTACTCTTGACCAGCCACCATGGCTCACCAAATCCTCCCTCAGTGATATGCCTAGACATGAAACAGGATGTATCAAAAAGATCACAATTACAAAGAAAGAGGTTTTACTGCAATATGCCCTGGTTTCTGAAACTCCATACCTTTAGACTTTAGCTCTCTTCTCTTGGCATATAACCTCATTCTCTCTATGAAAGTCCTTTACAATATGCCTAAACCCACTTTACAACTCTTTGAAATAACTGAAACCAAATAGATGTTGTTGGGAGATAATACCTAACACCCTAACATAACAACCGTTGAACAACCGTTCAAGGAAAAAAGATCAAAGAAAGCTTCCTTGAAATGAAACCCAATCCTTGACCAATTGTGCTTCCTACTAAAGTACTAGAGCTGACCCATTCCAGTCAGTTGGGTTTTACCTAAAAACAATGCTCTTACCGTCAAATGCAAATATATCTTAGCCCAGTTTTGACTGAAAAACAAATCTAAACATTGGTACCATGTTTCCTTTTTATGACCGCCCCCCAATCCAACCTTTAGGTTATAAGCAACCCCAATCATTCCTGTGTGTGTCCAACTTAACATATATCAAGATATCTCTCTATGTTCCAAGCCCATACCTTCTTCACTCCCTTTTTGTGACTTGCATTTTGAGCATGTCTTCCTCTGTCATTAGATGACATGTTTTTTATTTTGCCCAACTGCCAGCAGTTTTGCATGCATTTTATTATGTTCCAGTACTGTTCAGGTTTTTATTGGAGTTGGTTCCAAGTTTATTTGAAATAGCCAAAACCGCTGAAATGTTATATTTCAAATGGTGAGAGAGAGATGCAGAAGGAAAAAAATAAATTAATATGAATAAGTAGATGGATAAAAAGGGGGTAGGATTTCAGCTTACTTGTGGTTATTTTAGATATTCTTCTAAACTACAAAGAAAAGTGTAAACAACATTTGAAAATTGAGACTTTTGAAACAAATTCCACCAACAATCAATTTGGTTCTCAAGTTTGTACAGATGGACCTGTCATCAATCATGGCTAAAGATGTCAAACCTTAAAGAGGCACACATTCTCTACCATAAAACGAATCTCAAATCCACAATTTCAGGAGAAATACACCATCACTCTGAAAATTAAAAGAGCTGGGTTTGCAAACTGGCCTACTGCCAACTACCTGGTGGCCTTGGGCCAGCCATTGCACTAAGGCACTCCAGAAGCAATGCATACTGACCATACAGGCCAAAGGGGTGGTCTGGTATGGAAGACCCACACTTCACTAGTTGAGGATGCAATAAATGAATGAATACAAAAGAAGGCAGGGTGACTAGAGAGAAAAGAGGGGTCAAAAATCTTTATTTAAGCTCATCTAAGGTTTCTATTTAATCATGCAAGAATACACTAAGCTTAGTGCCAGAAACCTTATTACTTAAGTTGTAAACCCTTACTTAACTGTGTATCAGCTAGTCATACTTACTATTGGCAGGTTATTATGCAGTACCCAGTACTCTAAGAATGAATAATGTAGCCTAACTAAAGAACCTTTCCCCAACCCTGATTAATGCCAAGTTCAATGTGTGAGGGTGTGTCTGTTTCTAGCTCCAAGAGGCTACGTATGAAGTCGCTTTTCAAACTGCCTACTAGGAAAACCACGCTTCCCAAAAGACTAAGGGTTGGGGTTGGAACTGGCTGCGCATTGCTCTTCCCAAAGATTTGTTCACAAGGACACATTTTTAAATTGGCAGCAGAAACACTTTGCCTTCAAAAACAAAAACATGTTTCTGTTTGCTATCTACTACAACAATCTTTTAAACAAGGGCCAGATCATAACACAATTATAACTAGAAAAAAAATGAAGGCACAGCAACTGACATAAGCAATGAAACAGATAGAAGGCATGAACAACACATTTTAAGATTTGTTTCTGTGGAACAGAAAACGATGTGTAAACATCTTACTTCACATACTTTCCTCATTTCTTCATTAATGTTCAACTTAAACCATCCCTGCATATAAAACAGCAATAAAACACAGTTTTGTATGATGGAGGGGAAAAAAAAATCAAGTATTTTAGTGAAGTTCTAAAGACCAAATTTAGCCTGCAGCCTGTTCTCATAAAATAAGTTTTATTGGAAGACTGCACCCTCATTCACTTACACTGTCTAAGGCTGCTTTCATGCTACAATAGTAGAATTGAACAGTTACAACATAAACCTTATGACCTGCAAGCCAAAAATATGATCTGGCCCTTTACACAAAAAGGATCAGATAACATTTAGAACTCCGTTTGAAACTGTTAAGTGTTTTATTTCAATGAATCCTTCCATGACAGAAGAGTGTCAGCCCTCATTTACTAATGGGGAAACTGAGCACCAGACGTGGGGAAACTTGCCCTAGATCACACAGCTGTCATTCAGCTCCCTCACCTATTCAGCCTCCATCAGGAAGGAGAGAGCTGGGCCAACCCCCTCCGCCCCACAAGAATATTTGTTAATCTCTGGCTCTCCAACCTCTGGAGAGTAAATAAATTCTTGCAGGAAGAATGGGGAGCTACTGGTTTTTCAGGTTCTGAGCCTGAAAGAGAATTCTGACATGAGCTGGAGACAGAAACAGTGCCAGTAGCCCGAGCTACTAAACTGTATCCTAAAACAAAGAGGCATTTTGCTTACTGGATTCCTTCTGAGATTCAGAAACCCTGAGAACCACCAGGATCTGATATTTGTGTGCTGTTGTGTGCCCAGGAGAGGTGAGAAGTAGGATTCTGAAGAACGTTTCAACGCCAACTTAAGAGCTGTTGACTTCACAAAGTACTTGTCACATTCATTACCCTCAATTGACCTTCACTCAGTTCAGTGATAAAGGTATCAATATTATTTCAATTTTACAAAAAAAAAAAAAACAATGGAGGATTAGTTATCTTAAGTTACTTGCTCAAGGTCACAATATAGTTAACGGTGGAGCTCTAAAATTCTGCTCTTGCCTTAATTCGGCTTGTTCATCCTCACTTTTTGCACTGTTTTAAGGTATGTGTATATTCAAACTGTTCAGAGAGATAAGTAGTCTTGGCTTGAATCGATGACTCAAATCCTTAAGCCAAATGATCATTTTTATCCACTTGTTCCCATCATTTCTGTGACAATAATAGAAGATGCTAATAGCACTCCTATCTACTACCATATAAACATCTTTTTTTTTTTTTAATGTTTATTTCTGAGAGAGAGAGAGAGACAGCGTGAGCAGGGGAGGGTCAGAGAGAGAGGGAGACACAGAATCTGAAGTAGACTCCAGACCCTGAGCTAGCTGTCAGCACACAGCCTGATGCAGGGCTCGAACCCACGAACCGTGAGATCGTGACCTGAGCCGAAGTCGGACGCTTAACCGACTTAGCCACCCAGGCGCCCCTATAAACATCTTTTTCTTATTTCTGTTCTCTCTTTCCAAGCTCTGTCGCTTTTTCCTTTCCTATTTTACCTTTCCCCTTTGCATGTCTCCAGGTCAGTCAGTAGCACCTATGAATACTCAGCTGTGAACAGTGGGGGGCAGTAAAGTACAAGGTAAATACATAAAGAAACCGTACTGGACCTGGAGGTCCTGCCTCTCTGACAACTAACTTGCTATGTTTATGATCTTGGGCAAATCTCTTAACTTCTTGGGGGCCTTTGTTCACCAGCAAGAGCACCTTACAGGGCAGCTGCAGCACACAAATGGGACAATACATGCTAGAAGGACTTGAAAAATACCGAGCATTACACAAATGCTAGATGATATATCATCTTCACTTCTCAGAGCTACATAAGACATCTATCCTGGCCTGAATGGTCTCATACAGAACATCAAGTCCAAAGTCCAATCTCCCTTAGGTACTGTAGTAGCAAGTAACCCAACTTGCTTCATCCTCTAATTTAGACTTACTTCATTTTTAATATATTTTCTAAAAGTCCAGCTTCAGATATGTGGAAATAAGTACAGAGAAATCTTTTCCCGTCTCTTTTAGTAGACATGAAATAAACTGTAAAGCCCTTTAAACTTTAATTTAAACTATTAAATTTAGAATGAGTACACTGATCCAAATAAGCAAAGAATTCAAATGGAAATGACTAGGAGTGCTCCAAATTTAAATCCCTGAGAATGTCAATGACCAGTAGCAGGTGTCCTCTCCAGACTAAGCCAAAAACATTTAAATTCCTAGAACATGTCTCCTTGGACACCTCAGACTTCTTAAGATAGGGGTGTGTGTGGCTGCTTTGTCCTTTAGAAGAAATCTTGTTACTTTAGAGGGGACGGGACGTAGAGTCGAGGCAGCCTCCACCCTACCTGGCCCCATGGCCTAAGAAAAAGATTCTGTTGTGAGCTCTAAAGAGACCTCTGGCTCCTTCCATCTCCATCTCAAATCCTAGAGCAGGGAACATGTTCTGAAAGCAAGAACTGTTCAGACTATCTCATGGACTGAAACCAATCTTCTAAGGTTTTTTTGGGAACAGCACTGTTAGGAAGCTTGCTTTTTACAGCACAACTATAACAAATTAAACTAAATATACATGTTCACTAATTAGTGACCACTAAATTTTTTTCTCCCCAAGAAACCATTCCCAGCATCCAATGAAATCTATTTCTACAATTAACATATTCACTTTCTTCAGACTTGTGTGGCCTATTATTATTTGGCACATTATTTCCTAAGCCTAAAATTTCCCTGCTCCTATTTTCTCCCCAGTTCTTATGTAATTGTCTGTTTCTGGCACATCCTCAAGGGAAACATGCCTTGCTCATAGTAGGAATTCAACACAAATCTACTTAACAAATACAAGCTCCCCAAGAACTATTTTAAGACTCTAAGTATCTTTGGCCTCACTCTGGGTCCTTTTCTCTGAAATGTTCATATGGGGAACCCCCTTCTTAAGCACCTGTACTCTGCTGTGCAATAACTTTTGTGCAATAATCCAACAGAAAAGTAAAAAAAGAGTATGGATGGAGAGAAACCCATTCTTCAGAAATTGTACCATGAAAGTAGATAATTCTCTATTCACAGACTCCACTGGAAAATGGGAGATTGTGCCGATGAGTTAATCCACCTAAAAACTGGGGGGGGGGGGGGGGGGGGGGGGGGGGGGGGGGGCCGGTGAGTGAAGAATTCTTAATTAAAAACCTGCAGGGTGTTGTAAGAATGTCAATGTGAGCTTAGTTGTACTGATTTGGCTATATGGATTCTGCTGATTCACAGACACACTAAATTCAGCCCTCTGCTTAGTGTCTTTTATCACTGACTTAAATGTTGAAAGGAAGGAAGGAAATGAAAAGAGCAGGAGAAGAAACAAATCCTCCAACCCAACAAGCACTGACCCTCCTACCTCTAGGTATATAGCTGTCAGAAGTGAGAATGTAAAGACAACCTCAGAGTGGAAAGCAATTGAGATGGTAATGCTAATCCTTTCCATCTGTACATGCTGTAAGTACACTTTGTACAGTAGCTCTCTGTCATCTCATTTGTTTTTCACTATAAACACAGCACAGGTACTAATATTCCCATCTGACAGAGACACTTCATTCAGACAGACTGCGGGACTTGTCAGAGGGCACAGGGCAAGTACACACCAGAGCACAAATGAAAATCCACACATCCCGATACTCAGTTCTGTGCTCTGACACCGTGTGTTCACCTCCCCCTGTAGAATTAATAATTCAGCAGAGGACCAAAAACTTAAGAATGCATGGGTCTTCGAAGCCTGCAACATAAAGAAGTCCATCATTCTCCTGGAAGAAGTACCCCAAAAGACCACGATCCTAGATTCTTACACACTTCAAAGTGGAGAGCTTAAGGTTTTCAAGCTTATTAACGCTGCAGATGCCCACAGGGGCTGGTAGTTGGGGTTATCTGGTCACTAACCAAGAGTGAGGATGAAAAAGTCTGGCAGGTCAAGTTAACTCTCTGGGGGCCTGGTGATGGGAATGACTCTATCTTTTCCCTTTAGTTCAGAGGAATAGCCTTAGCCTAGTCCTCTGGCTGGAGGTGTTTCCATAGGCGTGTACTCACAGGAGACATCACCTGACTCAGTATTATTCAGTGTTGCAAAATTATAGCTACTGCCACACTGTGAACATGATGACAATGTTATTTTACTTGTGCAGCCATCACTCCAAGAAATCAAAACTCCTTTGTTCTAACTACCTCACTAGGGGTAAAGCAAGGATTATAAATCCCAGCTAGGAAATTTAAAGCAACTGATTATCTAAGAACACCACGACTCATCTAAAAATACCAATCTCTGTCATTCCAAATAAGAACACAAATCTAGGAGGTGCCCAATACATACCATAATGTGTGCATTTGCACAACTAAGGAACACCACATAATACAACTCTAACCTCATATGCATTTGGAAAAAGTCCTTCAACTACCTACCTGACCTTAGTGGATTTAGGATTCAGGAAAGACAATTTCCTACCATATTGGTGGTACTCATTTAGTACCTATCTATTTGCACTGTGCTGTGTTCTGAAAAGGTGGCTATGTTTTGGGGCGCCTGGGTGGCTCAGTTGGTTTGGCTCAGGTCATGATCTTGTTTGTGGGTTCAAGTCTCACGTCAGGCTCTGTGCTGACAGCTCAGAGCCTGGAATCTGCTTCAAATTCTGTGTCTCCCTCTCTCTCTGCCCCTCCCCAGCTCATGCTCTATCTCTCTCTCTCAAAATGAATAAACATTTAAAAAGAAAAAAGATAAAAGAAAGGTGGCTATGTTTGACAATACTTAAATAATAGGGGTGCCTAGGTAGCTCAGTCAGTTAAGTGTCTGACTCTCAGTTTTGGCTCAGGTCATGATCTCACAGTTTTGCGAGATCAAGCCCCAAGTCACACTCTGTGCTGGCAGTGTGGACAGAGCCTGCTTGGGATTCTCTCTCTCTGTCTCTGCCCCTCCCCTACCCACACTGTCTCTGTCTTTCTCAAAATAAATAAACTTAAAAAAATAACTCACGGGGCACTAGGGGGCTCATTCAGTTAAGTGTCGGACTTTGGCTCAGGTCATGATCTCACAGCTTATGGGTTTGAGCCCTACGCTGGGGCTGAGCTGACAGCTTAGAGCCTGGAGCCTGTTTCAGATTCTGTGTCTCCCTCTCTCTCTGGCCCTTGCCCACTCATGCTCTGTGTGTGTCTCTCTCTCAAAAATAAACATTAAATTTTTAAAAAATAATAATTCAGTTTGACTATATATTTGTTCCTTTTGTGATCAACCTGTTTAGTCATTTCATGTGTGATTTCTGGGGAAAAAATTTTTTTATGTGTCTCCTTTCTAGGGAAGAGCAGCGCACACAAGGGGAGGTAGAGGAAGAATGAGTCCTGTAAGATGTACACAGCTACAGCTTGTTTGTCACACACAGTAACAAGGTGTAGTGCAAAGAGCACAGGGCTTATGTCACTCGGCTCCGCCTCTTGTTTCCTCACCCACCAAATGTGGATAATAATTCTCAGTCTTATCTACCTTAAGTAAATACCGAGTGAGAGAATGAATATAAAATCACTCCATTAACCATAAAGTACTATTTCATATAAACATTACATACTATTACATTGCTTAACTACCTTCAGGGGTAGCTTCATGGGTATTTGGCCATTTAATTACCAGGAGAGACATAATCATGGAATTCAGGATATAAATTAATAATCAGATAGGATGGCTGGAAATTTACCACTTCTCTAGTGAAAAGTTTATTACCTTTATTTTAAATTGAGGATAATTACAACATACCTAGCCTAGACACTAAATATAGGTGCCTTATATTAAAAGTTCTGCTAAATCCTATAGGTAAGGCTATCCTATTGCTGGTAATTTATATTGGACGCTGCTCATCAGTGTTACCATGAGCATGTGGCTATAAATCACTTGCTAAGTAAATGCTCCCAAATTCCTACATGCGTGTTTATGCTTCATGCACAGGCTGCCATTTGAGACTTTATAAAGTTAACACCAGTGCAGATGAAGCCCCATGCAACTCAGAAAAAACAACAACCTAGTTTTTGTTGTTGTTTTAAATTTTTTTTAAGTTTATTTATTTTGCGAGAGAATCTCAAGCAGGCTCCATGCTGTCAGCACACACCCTGATGTGGGGCTTGGACGCACCAACTGTGAGATCATGGCCTGAGCCGAAACCAGGAGTCAGATGCTTAACCAACTGAGCCACCAGGCACCTGAATGACCTAGTTTTCGTACTGGATAGAAGTGTGTATATAGTTAAAACTTAAACAAGAAAGTTTAAGGCTATACATATATACACACATATACAGAAACATAAATCTAACATCAAGGAACTAGTGAATAACATTTCAAGGAAATACTTGTATATTTTCAGACGAAAGGAAGGCCACCAGATTTTAGGGCAGTATTTCTAATCTTCTACATATCAAAGCACACCCTGAAAATGTTAATATTAGCTTTCTGAATACTTAAGCTATGGGCTGATACTGACGCCCTCATTCCGTTTAACTTGTCACAAGATCATGTATCACGCATGGTGCTCTAAATATTCTGAGAAAAATGTGGGCTAACAATGACACCTTACTTCGTTATGTAGGCCTGGAATAGGGAAGCTATAGATATTCTCTCATTTTAACTAAACTAACATTCAAAAAAGAAACAAGCAACTTTAAAGAATACTAATGCATATATGGGAGTTGCACGCTCAGATAACAGGGGTGCACAATCAAAAAAGCTTACAGAACACTGACCTAGAGGACTCCACTATGTTCATTTCTATGGGTCTCAGCTTGAGGGTCCAACCTTTTATTTCCAATTTTGACATGAAGCTGTATTCTACTGGTCCTTCTGTCTATTCTCTCCCTTAATTCTCTTCTACCTATTCCCCACATTCAGCTACAATCGTTATAGCCTAAATTCAAAATATACATTACCAGTTCTGCTATTTCTCCAGTCCTGCATGTTGGACCTCTCCAACTAGACCACCACCCAGAATTCAAACTCCATGTGTTCAAATTCCTGCTCTTTCCCCAAACCTACTCCTTCAAACTTTTCAGTTTCTATCCTTCAGTCACCTAGGCTTGAAACCTCAGAGCCGTCCTAGACTCTGCTGTTCGATTCTAATCAACTTCTAGATTCTGTAGTAACAGTGTCCATCTCCTGACCTTTCTTCACACGGCCACTATCTCTGTTCAGACCTTCACCATCTCCATATAATAACAAAAATGATGATGATACACCTAATACTCGTTTAGTGCTGTGTGCCAGATACTGGCTCTGCTCTCCCTTTTCACCCTCATAACAATCCTGTAAGGGTCATGCACCCAGTATGTGAACTCACTGCATTGTTCACTGTTCTTGATGCCTTCTATCAAATTCTATTCATCTCTACATAATAAATACATAATAAATCTCTTAATAAGTCTTAAAGAAGCACACCTCTGACAATGCCACATCAGCCTCTTACCCCAGATCTTCAATGGTTCACCAATTCAAGCAGAGATGGTTCAAATTTCTTAACTTGACAGTCAAGGCCCTCCAACGGCTGACCCCAACTTACTTCTCCAGACTTCTTTTTCCACTCCCTCCAGTCCCTAACTCATCTCCTTATATGGTCTAAGCAGACTGGACCATTTACTGCTCTCTGCAGCACATGCTGCACTTTTTCAATGACCTTGCTCCTCCTTTCCCCATGCCTGGAATGTCCTTGTCCCTACCTCCCTGAGTCCAACGCCCAGTTACACTGCCTTCCTTCATTCCTAAGTCAGAAGTAAAAGAAGGTCTCCCCTCCTCTGAATTGTGTACTTTGCCTGTATTTTCCATAGCAGTTTCATATCCTTGATACACACCCTGTCTCTTCTACCAGATTGTTCGATTCTGGAGTAAAATGTTATTTGTGCACATCTTTTTTTTAATGTTTTATTTATTTCTGAAAGAGAGATAGGATGAGCAGGGGAGGGTCAGAGAGAGAGACACACACAGAATCCGAAGCAGGCCCCAGGCTCTGAGCTAGCTGTCAGCACAGAGCCCAATGCGATGCTCGAACCACGAACCGTGAGATCATGACCTGAGCCAAAGTCAGACGCTTAACCGACTGCGCCACCCAGGTGCCCCTGCGCACATTTTTTAAGTCTCCATATATAAGACATGTGTGCGTACTGTATTAGTGAAAGAAAGTGTAAAGCATACACCTTCGGCATTTCCTCATAGGTAAGAACTATACAGGTTAGAGAGATAAAGGAAAAAATTCGTTTTATCTGGGTATTTTCAGTCAAGCAGGTCTTGCTTTAGTTTTCTATGTAAATGAAATGATGAAGACAGACCAAATGATAATACTTCCAAGAAAAAAGGTAACCAAGCGAATCAGCACTGCTGTTTGCTGTGGTTTGTCTCCTTTCCTCCTTTGAACTAAAGAACACAAGGTCACAAGCTTTGTTATGCCACTTTAAAGTTAAACATTCACTAGAATTTTTTTCTTTAGTTTTACATTTACACTGGAATTTACCTTTATTTCTTATCCTTCAAGTGCCCTTTCTCACTAGAGTGCAGCACTGTAACTTAATTTATAGCAAACACTCAACAGAGGAAAACTTTTGGTCGTTTTTGAACAGTGGGGGCTGGCTTTGGGACACCAAGGGAAGGGACGGCAGAGAAGGGTGATAACACAGAGTCTGACCGCGCTCTAGACACCTGGGTCCCGCAGTGAGGCAGCAGGGAGAAGAGATTAAAAGAAAACTAAGCCTCTGGGAAATTCAGACACGAGGAAGATACTATACTACCCAGCTGTGTCTATTCTAATTCTCAGACACGGTGCGCCTCAGCACTTAAACATTACATAAGATGCACATCATTCAGGCTCTCAGTCTTTCAACGAATTGTAACTTTAGTTCAAATATAGGTAGGTGGTGAAAAGAGATCCAACTACAAAGAAAAAATTTTTAAAGGTTCAGGGGTGCCTGGGTGGCTCAGGTCATAATCTCGCAGTTCACGAGTTCAAGTCCCGTGTCGGGCTCTGTGCTGACAGCTTCGAGCCTGGAGCTGCTTCAGATTCTGTGTCACCCGCTCTCTCTCTGCCCCTCCCCTGCTTGCGCGTGCTCTCTTCCTCAAAAATATAAACAAACATCTCAAAATATATAAATGAAAGTTTCAATTAGATTACAGTCTATCAGAGAATATGCAAAATAAGAACAAAACCAAATCCACAACTACCCAAACACACATGTGCAGACACACAATACGACTCTGTTGGTGGTAAAGATTAGTGTCAATATAGTTAAACTATTATTTGGGGAGTGTATAGATAACGATTCCTATTTCAGTCTTGTCAAATGCTTAAAATGATCCTGAGGGGCATATGGGTAGCTCAGTTGGTTAAGCGTAGGACTCTTGATTTCAGTTCAGGTCATGATCATGGTTCCTGAGTTGAGGCCCACAGCTCTGCACTGATGGCATGGGGCCTGCTTCGGATTCTCCCTCTCTCCCTGCCCCTCCCCTGCTCATGCTCTCTCTCTCAAAATAAATAAATAAACGTTAGTTAATAAATAAATAAATAATAAAATAAAACGATCCTGAGACCTTTGTTTGTCAAATACGGTTGACTCACTTGAAAAACCAGGCCCAAACTTGTTTGGGAGTTAGCTTGTTCGTAAGATGTATTAACCACCACCACCACAAAAACAAAACAAAACCCCAATTAACTGGCTTGCAGGTGTTGTGTTTATACACCCTAGTTTATGTCCTTGTAATATATAGAAGTAGCCCAGCTCTCTGGGACACCTCAGCCAGGTGGACACCATTAGCTTCCTAGCTGATTCTCTACTTTCTGAATAAGCAACTGGCTGAGGCAAGAAATCTTCATATCCCAGAAGGGACTGTAAGTCTGCTGCCACAGCAGACTTTCTAACCAACACACTCCATATGGAGACTTCTGGACCTCTTAGCTAGCCCATTTTCTGTTCTTCTGTGTTCAAACAGCAAACCTGTATGGATATGCCAAAAGGAAGAGAAATATGAAAAATAAAAAGTAAAAACAACCTAGAGGAATAAAAGAAACTTGGAATGAACTAAAATGGGAGCTGAATCTCTGAATTTGTATAGGCCAGTCATTAAAAAGCTGACAGACTGGGGCACCTGGGTGGCTCAGTTGGCTAAGCATCTGACTCCGGCTCGGGTTGTGATCTCATGGTTTGAATTCCAGCCCCGGATAGGGCTCTGGCAGAGCCTGCTTCGGAGTCTGTCTCCCTCTCTCTGCCCCTCTCCTGCCTGCTCTCTTTCTCTCTCTCTCTGAAATAAACATTAAAATTTAAAAAAAAAAAAAAAAAGCTGACAGACGCAGGCACCAAACCTCTCTGGGCATCAACTTCCCCACTTTACAAGAAGGGAAGTAGACTAGATCCCTAAATGATTTCCATCAGCTTAATTTAAGAGTATAAAAACTTTGTATGCCTATATTATTGGGGATAGAAATAGGCAAAAATAAATCTATTCATGAAGAAGACCATGTATACATGATTAGCTTTAAGAATGCTTTTGGGGTTACTGATGCCTCCACAAAAGTATATAGCTTCTCTAAAAGGAGATCTCATCCTGTTTTAGGAACAAAAAGCCCACAGTGACCATGACTGCTGCTTTCAAATATACACATCCCAGGAAGTGGACTTTTATTTGGAGAGGCCAATGCCAACTTTGGCAAACCTTATTCTGTGTGAATGATTCTTTCAATGCACAGAAAGGAGGCAGACATCAATGCTGACTGACCACGCCTGAGAGGAAGTGACTTAATAGGACAGGAAATCAAACAGATCACAAAATATCCACCCCACCCCAGGGGAAGAAAAAGAGTGCTAAAAATAGATGACACCAGGCAAGTAAAATGGGTGAGGAAGAACCCCCCCTCCCCCCACCCCCGGTTTCCACCATTTATCTTGGAAATGCATCTCTGTCACAATATGTATCAGCTATGGGAAATTCATGCCAGTGTTTATATTTTGATGAGAGACCAATATTTTTTTTAGCTTTTATCCCAACGTTTACTGGTTTGCTACTACTTTGCAAGCTAGAACTACCTCCCAAGCTTGAAAACTGACCAAAAAAATAAAATCATATGACCACAAAGCAAACAACAAAAAAATGGCTCCTGTTTACTTTATAAATATTTGGTGCACAAACTAAAAATGTAACCTCTGCTTAGTAAACATCTGCAACTAACTATAAGAACTTACCTGCATTATAACACAAATCAGAACAGGTTCCCAGTTTTTACTCTGAAAGGTTCCTAAATCTGGTACGGGTTTTTAAAAAATCAGCATTCCTGTTTCATCTTACTCGGAGAGACTCTTAATTTTTGACAAAGGGGTTAAAAATTTTTTCAAAGGAACCCTGGTAAGGGAAGGCTGGATGGTCTCAACATATGAATTACACAGGATCATGTCAGCACAAACAGGGATATGCATGTGAAGGCATGTGGAACCAGCTTACAAAGACATGTGTCCAATTTAAGCAAACTCCTTTGTAAACCTAACAAAATACTGGCATTTCTTTTCTCTTCTCTGATGCCCCATCTATCTTCCTGAATATTTAACACACACCCCCCTTCAATGGTCTGGATTAGTAACAACATATTTACGTAACAATTCACAATTTGCAAAGCACTTTTGACATACATGAGCTCATTTAAGACTCACCACTAAATAGGAAGGTGCTATTTTTAGGCCCCATTTTTACATGTGAGGAAGCTGACACTAAATGGCTGACTTGCCCAAGCTCACAAAGCTGGTGATAGCTGAGTGGAACCTGAACACAGGTCTTCTGACTTTAAATAGCTTGCTTTTGCTACTGTACCATGCTACCTCATATACTGTAATCAGAGTAAACAAATGCCCAAATCTAAGACCCCATCTAAACCTCCCCCATCCCAACACACCCACCCCTAGTCTAGGTTATAGTTAGCTATGGAGTTTCCTTCATTTTTCTGGGAAACATTTATCTGGCTAAAGTATTAAACGAGGAGATCACATAAAGACCATTTGGCATATACAGGAAGATTTCTTAGTCACCAGGGGCTCTGCACAGGCATGCCTATTTGCATTTTTCCAGGTACTGGGTCAGATTCTCAAGAGTCCATGACTCTGAAAAGGTTAAGAACCCAAACTAGAGGCAATAGCTAGATATCTTTCCAAGAAGCTAAATCCACAAAGTTCTCAATAGGAAGAGTTTTTATCAAGGCTTCACACTGTGCCCCACTTACGGTCTGCCTTGCCTGCTCCAGGCCTTCTCCAGGCTAACAAGAGTTTTAAATCATACATAAAACCTGGAGCAACTGGTAACACATAAATCAATGACTTATAAAAAATAAATGGAAATTAATTACCTGTTAAAATGTAATCCTTAACACATACTCCTTTCTCTTATGACTTAACTTCCCAGAATGACAGTCTTCTTACCATAAGCATTCCAATTCTCCCAAAGAAGTTTTACAAACATAACTAACTGCTTTGAACTCCTGAAATGCCATTCTTCACTAAGAACCCTCTAGATTACACAGAAGACAAGGTAGCGTGCAAGGAATTCTGAATCTGTTAGGCAGTTCACTCAACTATCATACCAAAAGGATTTAGAATTTTTTTTCTGGGGGAAGGAACAGAGAAGAGTGGGAGAGAGAATGAATACAGCCCCATTGTCTTATTGCTTGAAAACTAATCTGAATCTATAACATATTCCTACTAACCACTCAACTTGTACATCAGAAGTACAGTCTCTTTTCATCTTAAATAGAGCTTTTCAGTCTAAATCTGTATAAACAAACTTTGTCCTTCAATCTTTCAACTCCTCGGCAGTTTTTCAAGGTCACTTTTGCAAGCAACGACAGAGGCCTGCATCTAGCAACTTTGACTGCTACACCACTCCCATTCAAAGAGCCCCGAGAATCTAAAACCCTATCGATCCTCTCAGGTAAATCCCTTACAGGAGGGGAAGCCAGGGGAAGGCAAATCAGCACCCTCCAAACTTCTCTACTAGGGCCTGCTCCTTTTCCCTACCCAGAGACTGAGTACTGCTGGCTCACTGCTCCACGCTGAGTCTGCTGCAGAAATGTTCCAATGACCTTCATTCCATATTTGCAAACAAGAAGAAAACAAAGAACTGCTTTTTAAAATCAAGTGTATTATAGATATTAGTACATGGGACAGAAGAGTGCACTACTCACAAAAACTGGCTGGTTACCGATTAGCAACCAGCGTTAGTTTCGTATCCCTAAAAGAGGGGGGGAAATATATCAAGGGCAAAAAGATAGGGTTGCCTGTACTCTTAACTTTCCTATTCACAAACTGCAGGTAAATCAGGATTCGAAATATTTCATACAGAAAATGAAAAGCACTTTGCTCACATCATTTTAAAGAACCAAATCAATGCCTGACAAAAGTGTGTGAAATTGACAGAAAAAGATTTGCTTTTGTCACTGCCAATATAGTGGAAAAGTATGTTCCTCACGAGCATTCTAAGCTCAAATGTGCATTTAAAAACAAAGATTGTTATTTAATTAACTGCCACGCATCAGAATAGAAGCAGACAGGTAAATCAAGAAAGTTACCAGGAGAATTTTACAGTGGCATGTGGGCCTTCACCGTTAGAAGCTGCATTCGTGCAAACCATATTTTCACACAAATTCAGAACAGCAATAGTGTTGCTTCCACCTCTGAAAACACAGATGTCAACAAAGTGCATGGAAACAGAAAAAGTCTTAACAACAACTCAGCTTATTCTGTAGGAAAGCTTCAGTGCACTTGAACAAAGGAAAATTATTTGGAAAACAGTTAAGTTTACCCAATGCAAAGAGAAAGTGCCTTGTTTCTGTGTGCCCCTGAAAAATGATCAGCCTTTCTTCATGTACCTGATCTTGTCAATACTCAACTAGGAAAAGAAATCCTAGGTGAAGGGCATGCAAAATCTAAACAGAGCAAGGTATTCTAGGTGCACCAAAAGGTATGCATGGAATGTAAAGTGGCCATTTTCTGAAACAGTGCAACTTGTCTACACTCTCTGAAGCTAAACAGTTTCTACCATTTTAACACAAAACAAAGAATTAAACTTACCGGGAACTGCATTAATTTTACATGTAGTTATTTATATCTCCTCGGACAGGGAGAATTTAAGTCACTCCTAGCCCTCCCCCCCAAAAGGACGGAGGAAACAAAAGGCAGCAGGAGATGCAGAAACCTGAGTCTGGAATGTCCACTCCAGTGAAAACCCGAACAGCTGTCCCCCCACCCCCCAGCAAACTATTCGCCATTTTTCTTTGTCTTTCAGCTGACCCCTGCCTCAGTGAAAAACTCCGAGGCTCCAATGAAGCCCTGCAGCCTCCTTCCACTTTAACAGTCAAAGGCATTCAATCTAGCCTGCTATTTGACACCAAACCTTGCCTCCGGAGTGGTCCCATTGGCTGAGCTGCTTTATCAGCTAAGAACACAAAGCCATGATTGGTTGTTCACGTCATCAGTTACCTCCTTTGTACACTTCCTGTTTTAAAGTTACCTTGAGAAGCAGAACAGGGGTCAGATCCAGACTTCAAACTACAGGGGACTTACCGCTTGGAAATGCCTGGCAAACGCACACAGCAGATGCACTAGGGCCTCTTGTGCTTCCAAAACACAGGAAACTGCACATTTACAATTGTTCTTAAAATCACATGAAAGGGCTGTTACAGTTCCCACCCAAAGGATTTCTTATTGGCTGTCAGAGTTCCATTTAAAAAATTTAAGGTAATTTAACTGCTTCTGATTGGCCACCAAAGATGTCTGTAAGATATTGCTACAGTATCCTATGGCAGTAAACCAGAGAAGCAATGTGCACAAGATCTGAAAGTTGTGACTTAACTACCTACAGTTTTCTGCTGAGCATTAACAAAAGAAGAAAAAGAAACCAGGGTGGGCTCATCGAATAGCTCCAAAGAAAATGTAAACCTCTTTAACTGTAACAAAGAGTGATACCATACAACTTGTGTAGGATTTCTAAAAAGGCATCTGTCATCATGTCCCTGGTAATTTTAAAACCACTTTATCAGTACTAGGATAAATCACCTTACCGTGAAACACAAACTAACCTAAAGAGGAAAACTCTGCGGTAATGTAAGAAGGTAGTGACAGGGGCAGTGGCATTTCCAAAAAGTCTATGCTGAACCCAAGAGAGTAATACAATGATAAAGGGCAGGGACCACTGGCAGAGATGGAACACCAGTGATTATATGGTTTAAAGTACATTATAGTTTGTATTAATTTATTTAGGATGGTCATAAAATATTGATTAGCTTTTAATCTTAGAGTTCTGATATCATGGAAGATAAAGTTTTCTACCACATCTTCAAAAGTAAGTAACAGGGGTGAACTCAGGAGAGATACTGTAAGAACTGCAGTCACAGAAGACATTCTGAGGTGCTAATGTTTACCAGCGGTGGTCAAAGATTTGCTTATGGATTTTGGGCCCAACTGTTGAGGTTTTTAAGAGGAGCCTCCTAAAAAGGTCTTTTTTCTTTTCTTTTTACAAAATATTCAAAAGAAACACTGCACTATTACCGAAAGTTTTTAACAATCTCCTTAGAACAGCTTCGTCCCATAAAAACAAAGCATCCCAGGACTAAACAAAACTGCTTTGTCAGAAGGAGACCTTCTCTAGAAATACCTCAGCTGACCTTACATGAAAAGTCATCATGGGCATATGCAGAGATTTGGCACAGTCCTGAAATAGAAGCAAAGTGGTCAAGGTGCCTGGGTGGCTCACCTGGTTAAGCCTCCAACTTCAGCTCAGGTCATGATCTCACAGTTCATGGGTTCTAGCCCCACACTGGGCTATGCTGACAGCTCAGAACCTAGAGCCTGGAGCCTGCTTCAGAATCTGCGTCTTCCTCTCTCTCTAACCCTCCCCAGTGCTCACTCACTCTTGTGCTCTCTCTCTCTCAAAAATAAACAAACATTTAAAAAGAATTTTTTAAAAAGCAAGGTAGTCCACCTAATCACTTTGCCATATTAACTTCTCTACGCACATTCTACTCATACATTACAATGAATTAATCTCTTTTTTCTTTTTCTTTTTTTTTATGTCTTTATTTTGAGAGACAGAGAGCGAGCAGGGGAGGGGCAGAGAGGGAGATGCAGAATCCAAAGCAGGTTCCAAGCTCTGAGCTGGCAGCACAAAGCCTGACGCAGGGCTCGAACCCACAGACTGTGAGATCATAACCTGAGCCGAAGTCGGACGCTTAACTGACTGAGCCACCCAAGTGCCCCTGCAATGAATTAATTTCTGAACACCAGTTAGGGCCAGGTTCTATGCTAGGTATTTTACAGACTATCCCCCTCCAATCCTCACTATCCTTTTTTTTTTTTTATGCAAGAAAGAGTAAGGTTCAGAAAGTTGGACAACTGTTCCCTAGCCATACATCTAGAATGCAAATTCAGGTCCCAACCTAGGGTGGTATTCTTTCTATTTCTACTACAAGGCTGACACCAAGACATGGGGCATCCCAGGGCACATCCAAGGAAATTCTTAGGGGTCACATATATGTACAGGTAGCATAAACCATTAAACCCAATTCATTAATCTAAAAATTAGAAATCTGACTGATGTTGAACTTCACCTGATGGTCAGAGACCTTGCCGAGTATGTGACAAAATAGCACCCTATAAATTTATACACATTTTACTACTTAAGTATTTGGAACATTTAACTGGTAGCAAATCACACTTATAATTTATCAGGACTTGAAACAACTAATGATTAGTCATTAACACACAGGGGCACCTGGGTGGCTTAGTCGGTTAAGTGTCCAACTTTCACTTAGGTCATGATCTCACGGTTCGTGTGTTCGAGCCCCGCGTCGGGCTCTGTGCTGACTGCCAGCCCAGAGCCTGGAGCCTATTTCAGAGTCTGTGTCTCCCTCTCTCTTTGACCCTCCCCTGCTCACGCTGCCTCTCTCTCCCTCTCCCCTAGAAATAAATATTTTTTTAAAAAGTCATTAACACATAAAATAAAACGTTAAGGAATTGTGTGGCGATGTTACTATGGCTCTAAATAAGAGTTTAGTTATACAAGGTGCACTGTAGGACAGGGGCTGAAGCTACGAAGCTACAGGTATTATATATAGTTGTTTGCTCAAAAGTTTAGACTCCACATTCTGAATAGCTACCAGCCTGAGAAGAGAAGGCAGAAGGCCAAAAAGCCAGTTGTGTATCTCATCCACACTAGAGTCTTTTGAACCCCTCAACACGGACAGGGGTGTGTGTCACGTCAGCTGGAAGGAAGCAAAGAAGCTCACAGGAGAGGTGGAAAGCAGAGGAAGAGGGGGAACATTCATGCCGCTGACAATTAGTATCACTATGGCAAAGCAACTAAGCACCTGCCCTTTATGGCTTAGGAGCTGCTTCCTGCAGGGCTGCAGGGTAGGCTGGAGATAGGCCCTCCTAGTAGCTTTGGGGCCTTAAAGAGAGAGACCTTTCTGAATCTTAACCCCGTATAAGTCAGATATAGAATCAGGCAGAGCTCATTTCAAACTCTGACTCCTCTGCTTATTAACTGTATGACACTGGACTAACCCTGAGCCTCGGCTTCCTCATCTGTAATATATGGATATTACCACCTGTATCACAGAGAGCCACTGTAAGGATTATATGAGTTAATACATGTAAAGTACACTGTATTGTGCCTAATAAGCACTGAAAAACTGTAAAGTGCTAGAAGTCATCCAGTCCAAATTCCTTCTTTTATTCAGAAAGGTCTCTCTCCTTAAGGTCCCAAAGCTACTAGGAGGGCCTGTCTCTTTTCTATCTCCAGCCTAGCCTGCAGCCCTGCAGGAAGCAGCTACTAAGCCATAAAGGGCAGTGTGGGAGGACTCCCAGCTGCTACAAAGTCTTCCCCATGCCTTTTACCACCCATTGATTTGGTTATTATTCCACATGCCTATCGTCTGATTCTGTGTTTGATGTACCCCCAAACATGTCCCTTAATACTCTGTGAATGCCTTTGGCATAGTTTTTATTAGTTCTTAGAAAGTTTGTAAGAAAACCACTCCAACCCCTATTTCTCATCTCATCTCATCATCAACAGCCACGTTACTAGAATTCAAGCTACTAGTGGGAAGAGAACTGAATTTATCCTAGAATTTCCATCTGGCGGCTCACTATACTATACTTACTTACTATAGCTTTCCCTTCTAGAGCCTGTTGTTACTGTGGACTAAGAGCCTCATGGGATCTCTGTAATTCCAACTCACATTCTTCCCTGGCCCTGGATATCAGCAGCCCTCTATAACAGAGAACTGCATTGTCTTCCCCTAAAAAACACCCAGATCACTATAAGGCAAAATGACGGCCTCTGGTTACCTGGTTCAAGGTGGGAAATGATGCTCTTGGTCAGAAAACCGGTTCTGAATCACAGCTACCTATTTACTGGCCGTATGACCCAGACTAAGTTACTTACCATCCTGAGCTCACTTCTTCATGTATAAAATGGAAAAAAAAATAACGCCAATCCATGGGAGTGTAGAGGTTTAAACAATATAAGGTTAAAGCACTCAGCATTAACACCTGGCATGTGGTAGATACTCAATGCCTAAATATACACTTGACTATAGCACTTATCACACATTATAATTACTTTTAACCATGTCTCTATTACCAGAGGAAGCCTTCTTGAAGTCAGTGGCTGTGTTTCATTTCTATCCACATATATCCCTGGTATATCAAACCCAACCTTAGCCACAGTGTCAATGAAATAACAAGCAATGGGGATTGAGGAAAACTGGAGAGCGTATGTCCCATCTAAAGGGGCAGCTACTATTCAGTTCCAACTGACTAAGGCCATGGAGAAATACTAGTCCACTGCGGCAAGAGCCTCAGAGTAAATGAGAGAAACAAAAGCCAGGTCCTGAACATAAAAAGTTGATGCCAGAACAGCTCTTGATCTGCCATCCTGAGCAACGACTGAAGGACCAGAGTTACGGCAGAAGTTGGCCTTAACCACCCTGACAATTCAATTCAATGACAATTTAGTCCCCCAAGATTACCTATATTGGCAACTGCGTTAGATGACTTTTGAAATCATATTCGCCCCTAAGAGTCTATTTTACTTTGGAGACCTGTGTTGTACATTCCCAGAAAAATCTTTTTCCACTACTGGCCACACCACCCTATACAAAAAGATTCATATTTTACTCATAAACTCTCTGTACCAGAACTGCTCAACTGGGCCCCACTACACACCAGTCATAACATGAAATACTTAGATGGTCTCATAAACAGGGTTCCATGGCCAAATATATTCAAGAAACACTGCATTATATATCCTCTCTCTGGAAGGGTCATAAGACATATAAACACAAAGGCCCAGAATACTAATTCTGCAGAAAAGAAACGCATTTCACTTTAGCCATCATTTTGTCAAGGATCCTTTTTTCAACTCCAGAGGACATTTATTACGTTGTGTAAGAACTAATGTCCAATGAAACAGTTTAGGAAATGCTGCTCTAAGCTGCCTTACAGATTTTAGTAGAATGAAAAGATTACAGGCAACTCTATTCTGACCACCTTCCAAATTGGCTGGAGTTTTACACATTATGGTATTTACCTTTTAATTTAGTCCTACTAAAAATGACATTAAATATCACCATAAATAGCAATCCTCTGCCTCCCCAATTATTGCCAACCAAGTGTGCTGTGCTTTTTAAAAAGGCCACAACTTTGTCAGCTGATAATGAGCAAATTCTAAGCCACTTACCCTTCAGGGTACAGCAATAATTTTTTTTTTTAAATGTTTTATTTATTTCTAGGAGAGAGAGACAGCTTGAGCAGGGGAGGGTCAGAGAGAGTGGGAGTCACAGACTGAAACAGGCTCCAGGCTCTGAGCTGGCAGTCAGCACAGAGCCCGACGCGGGGCTCGAACCCACAAACCGCGAGATCATGACCCAAGCGAAAGTCGGAAAGTCGGACGCTTAACCGACTAAGCCACCCAGGCGCCCCAGCAATAATTTTTAAGACAGTTAAAAATGACAAAGATGTTCAACAGTGCAGATTGCGCATACTTTCATTTTCCTCTTTTAAATGGATAGATCATGCCACTAGTGAGGTGACAGGTCTTCTTAACACTGGGCAATGAATCGCACTTCATACAGATCACTGGACAATTTGCAGCTCCTGAGGAAAGGGTGAGCAGTAATAGAAAGTGTGAAAACCTTCAGTACTCCCCCTTATCTACAGGAGATACATTCCAAGACACTACCCGGCCCCTGTCCAGTAAATGCCTGAAACTGCGGATAGTACCAAACCCTATTTACAATTCATTTCTTCCATACATATACACATGCCTACCTATGATAAAGTTTAACTTATAAATTAACTTATAAATTAGATTAACAATAATAGAATAATTATAACAATATACTGTAATAAAAGCTATGTGAATGTGGTCTCTCTCACTCTCTCTCAAAATTTCTTATTGTTCTGCACTCACCCTTCTTGTGATTCCGTGAAATGATAAGGTGCCTATGTGATGAGCTGAAGTGAGGTGAAGGACAGGTATTGTGATACGGCATTAGGCTACTACTGATCCTCTGACAATAGTCAGAGGACCATCTGGTTCTGGACCATGGTTGACTATGGGTAACGAAACTGCAGAAAGCGAAACCACAGGTAATGGGTGGGACTACTTTAATAGATTTAAGTAAAGACATCATACAAAATATTCTATACTCCAATGTCATTCCCTATGAGTCACTGAGGCATTTACTGAAGCACTGGTCAAGATCACTATTTATAGCTCATACCCATGAATGCACTTAAGATTAATTCTTAAATCTGATCTATAATAATATACTGTTGATTTTAAGTGGAGAGTATTCATCTAACTAGGACACCTTATATACCGTAGACATTAAGATCTGAACCTTTAAGGTAAACCTATTCTACTAGAAATATTCAAATGCAAAGGTTAGCCTAGTCCTTCTCTCTAAACTGCACCTGAAGTTTATCCATTAGAAAGCTCTCACAGTATAAAAGTACACTGAATTTAGAAGTAATCCACCTGCAAACAAGTAAGGACTTAACCCAAAACAGAAAATACAACTCTCACACTGAAAATGAGCACAAATGTTGTCTCACTGTTATTAGGTACATCACTGCTAAAACATGGAAAAGTGTGGGAAGGGTGCAGCAAATATCGCAACCTGGCAAAAAAATTTCTGCAGGCAGAGAGATTTTTTTCTTGAACCATTCTACAATGCTGTCTTCCTGCTTACTTCAAAGAAAATGTTACCAGGTGACGACAAGCCAAACTGACAGTCCTACTTCAACTGACAACTTCTACAATTAGAAAAACAATTTTTTTTAAAGTTTATTTATTTATTTTGAGAGAGAGAAAGAGAGAGAAAGAGCAAGCAGGGGAGGGGCAAAGAGAGAATCTCAAGCTGGCGCTGCGCCATCAGTGCAGGGCCTGACATGGGGCTCGAGCTCACAAACTTGGAGATCATGACCTGCGCCAAAATCAAGAGTCAGACTGAGCCATCCGTGCACCCCTAGAAAAAATCTTAAATGACTATAATGCAAATCTTTGTGGATTGAAGGATAAAACTGGTCGTTCTGATTTTAGTAATTATTGCTACTTGGCAAATGTGGAAAAGTTCTCATCTCATCAAAATCACTACCACTCGGCACCTGAGAATGAACAGAGGCAATCAGGAGACAACCTAACTCTGAAACAGATGACCCTACTATTTTGTGCATTCATAAGTAATACACACTAATAATAATAGAGATCCACTATAAATCAGCTTCTGAATCACAACACAACTAAATTAGGTTATTTCTTTCACATCAAGTGGTTGCTCTCCCATGTAGAAATCTTACTGTACATGAAAGAATAGACAGTTACAAAAGGCCTCTTCATTGGGGAAGATTTACCAGACTGACAGATTTTATGCTGTGCTAAAAAGAAAGTGATGTGCTCCCTCACTAAGGTCTACTTGATGACAGGCACCTACCATATGCTACTGTATTCATTTTTCAGAACTACTCTGTAAGAGAGGCACCATTACCACTACTTTACATAGAAAGAAACTACGGTTCAGACAGGTTAAGAACCTGACCCCAAGCTCACACAGAGGGTAAATGCTTTGCAGACAGAATTCTTTCCCAGGTCTGACTCCAGCGTCAGCAACTACACTACCCCCTCCCAATGGCATTTTTTGGCCAAAGTATTTTAAATCCACTTCCTCCTATAATTAATACACTTAAATTATGTTAGGTATTCTGAGTCGCTGGGAAAATACTAAAGTGACCTTGTAGCCTTCCTAACTAGTCACAGCACAAGCATGAAAAACTGAATAAACAAAATGAAAAGAGAGACTGGAAGACATCAGATAACTCATAATCAGTCTGCTCTGAGTACAAGAAACTGAATGGAAAAGAACAACTTGCTGGCTAAGGAATGTTCTTCCTAGGTTGTATGCCTGAGGCTAGAATAAACCTCAAGAAGGTCATTTGTGTCTTTAATAACGTCCTCTGCCATTCTCCTTCCCATGAATGAGGCAAACTTGTCAAAATATAAAAGGTGCCTTAGAGTCATCCCTATCATCAAGTCAGTGTTTCCACAGAAGAGGCAATGCTGTCCAGTGCAATGAGATGGGTCTGGGAATCCAATAATCTGGGTTAGACCTGGCTCTCCCCTTGCAATAGCCAAGTGACCTTGTCAAGGTCATCACACTCTAGGGCTCAGTAAAAAAGTACCTGCCTGAAAGAAATTGAAGGTCACTTCCTGATCAAAGATGCAGGAATTATTCTTTTCTCATAATATTTTATGGTGACAAAAGAACCCAGTGTTTAAAAGTAAGGGTTCCATAAATTTTCTAGGAATTAAGAGTTACAGATCTGGGGTGCCTGGGTGACTCAGTCAGTTAAGCGACTTTGGCTCAGGTCATGATCTCACAGTCTGTGAGTTTGAGCCCCATGTCAGGCTCTGTGCTGACTGCTCAGAGCCTGGAGCCTGCTTCAGATTCTGTCTCCCAGTCTCTCTGCCTCTCCCCAGCTCGCATTCTGTCTCTCTCCCTCTCTCTAAATAAATAAATAAATAAACATTTTAAAAATTTTTAAATAAAAAAAGAGAGAGAGAGTTACAGACCTAAGTTTGAAGCTGGTCTCTGCCACTTTGTGCGACCTTGAGCAAATTACCTAATGCTTCAGTTTCTTCACACATAAAAATAAAGGTGGTAAAACAGTATCTACCACATACAGTGTGCAGATAATATATATAATACACTTAAACCCTAGTTGGTACAATGTAAGCACTCAATGAAAGGTAGTAACTATGATATTATTCCTGAGCCTGATTCATAGATCTTTAGTGGCTCAGTGCCTCTTAACTAAAAGAGATGTGAATTTCAAAAGTGCCTCAAAGAGACACCTAGCCTGGCTCCTCATTTCACCTTGCCTCTGCATCTCTGTAAATGGGGACAAGAAACCCTGTATCATTGTACTTTTCTAATACAATGAATCAGTTTTGACCAAATGGAAAATATGTACACATGAGATAACAGAATTATCTGTTATAAGGATTTAGATATTAAGACATGAACACAGTCTGTTAAGTATTAAACATTAGTATGATGTCTGCGTAGAAGACAAAGCTGATGTTCTCAAGTTTTTAACACAAACTCAGATCTACTCAGACCTCCTGGGAGTTCCAGATTTCTAGGGTGGTCAATACCAGATGATAACAAGGCCCAGCAACTGGCCATGGATGTAAGGAGTTAATGGGGATAAAGATGATCGCCACTGTTGAAGGGCAGGTAATTAAGAAATGCTTGCTGAATATGTGTATGTTTGGTTTTGCAACCTTGTCTAGACTTACTAAAAAGAGAACTAAGTTATGGATGCCATAACATTCTTCATATTTGGCTAACTTAATGACTGAGCCAAATGAAGCTTGAGATGACCAATGTCCAAAATATGGCAAGTCCTAACTCCCCTTGTTCTTTTAACTCTATCTCCTACACTGCAATGTAATTGCAAATAAAAGGGAGGAGACCCACACCTAACTGCATCAAGTCACAAAGCAACTCAAGACTTCCAAATCACTGGTCTTCCCTCGAAACCTGAATTACTTAAAGATTTCCATGTAAAATTGGGATTGCAAATATTTTGCATCCAGTTTTAGTTTTACACATCATTTAGGATAAGCAAATACTAGAGTCACTATCCCATGGTTTTGAAGAAGGCACTAGGCTTCTGGACAGATCTCAGGGTTTGGAGACAAACATCTAAAGAACTAGTGATATTTGAAAAAGCTCCCAGGTGAGTTCTTTATATACTTATAGTTCCTCACTCCTTGGCATTAATCACTTCTATATATAGAAAGACTGTATCAGCAATATTCTGAAGCCTGGTTTTAAAGAATGCAGATTCTTAAACTTTCTGTACATATTTATCCTTATTATCTACCTGACTTCAGAAAAACTCCAAGAGTTTATTTTTTTAAGCTTTCTCTACACAATAGAAAACAAGACAAGAGATAGTGAAATACCTAGTTGAAGAACCTAAATTCTACATGGCTCCTACTCTGTGGTCTGAATCTTTGAAACAGTACAACAAACTCTTGTTAAAGATATTCTCCTCACTCAATACACTCCTAACACCCAGCAATCAAAGACAGATGACCCACTTTATAATATAATGCTATCTATCAAGAGCACATTGTATACACTGTATGTTAGCTAACTTGACAATAAATTACATTTTATAAACAAACAAATAAATAGAATGCTATCTGGAAGTTTGACTCATCAGGTTTATATTGATAACACGACATAGCAGATAATACTATAGGCTTTGCCACTGGGCAACTTGGATTTGAATCCCAGTTCAACCACACAGCCGCTAGACAAGCTACATAACCTCTCAGATCCTCAATTTTCTCCTCTGCAGTATGTAAATGATAATGCCTACATAACAGGAAAAATGTGCCCCCAAATGTCAATTCCCTTCCTCTACTACTTTCCCCTTCTCTCTTGAAAATTTTGTTGCATTCATAAACTGAGCAAGTTTCAAAAACGGAGAAATTTCTTGAAATTGATACAAAAACAGATGTGTACCATCTAGAAACTAGAAACTAGAAAGGACCACCTAACATAGACAAGGAAAAACAAATTAGGAAACTGAGAGGTTTAACATAAATGTGTTTCCATGATCCCTAAATCTTGGGAAGAGCAAATGTAGAACAATTCAAGTCATAATAGTAAAATGGAAAATGATAAAATACTTCCAACAAGCTTAACCTAAACCCTTGATTAGAACAAAAGTGAAATACAATCCAGAAAGGGCTGACAAGTCCTGTTACTCAAAACAAGATGCAAGAAACTATGCACTAGTTTATTCTCCTTCCAGTCTGCTTATTTCTTTAAAAAAAGTTTTTTTAAGTGCACATGAAGGTGATTATACTTTTTAGGTATATATGAAAGAAAACAGGGGCGCTGGATGGCTTAGTCTAAGTGTCTGACTTGGGCTCAGATCATGATTTCACAGTTCGTGAGTTCCAGCCCTGCGTCAGGCTCTGTACGAGTAGTGCAGAGCCTGCTTGGAATTCTCTCTTTCTCTCTCTCCCAACCCCACTTGCATGCGCCTGCTCTCTCTCTCTCTCTCAAAAATAAACTTTAAAAAAAAAAAGAAAGAAAGAAAGAAAACAAATAAGCCAAGGTCCAGGATCTCTGTTAAGCTCTCTTCCACTAAAGAGGAACCTATCAATATCTATTCAACAAATAAATGCCAAGTATCTAATATCTGTTAGCAAGTGAAGCTTTAGAAACTCAGCCCTGACATGTACCCTTCCTAATACAGGAAAACTTCATATAATAACATCTCAAAATTAGCTGCATGGTCCTGAGACCCAATAATCTATAATTGCTCCCTTACTATAATTCCCAAGTCTGAAAATGTTCCCCCAATGCTTCGCACTTCCTCATTCTTCTAGATCTGTCACTACCTAATGCTGTGCCTCTTAGACTTGGTGAACACTCAGCACACTCATCTAACAGGATCCATCTCTCGGGTTGGGTCTGTTTATTTTCTCCTCATATCGCATCCCAGGTCTGGTGACTTTGAAACTTCAGTTTCAATGCTGGCACTCTGCAGCAAAATCCTTGATCTCATCCTATCCTTTAGATAGGTCCCTAAGGCCCTGATGCCTTTTCTTCCTATACCATGGACATCAAGGTCATTCACAGACTGTGTTAAACTCCAGTCTACGGTAAATATAGAGAACAAACTGATGGCTACCAGAGAGGAGACAGGTGGCAGGATAGGTGAATTATGTGATGGGGAGTAAGAAGTGCATTCCCCGTCATGAGCACTGGGTGCTGGGAAACTTTATGTAACACTGTATGCTAACTATACTAGAATTTTTTAAAAAACATCTCCAAGTCTAGCATTCTTGGATCTCAAAGACCCTCTCAGCCCCTAACTGAGGTTTCAATGTTGCCAAAGATGGCACCCTCGGGGTCTGTACGCAACTCTACTGGGCCACGCATGTTCCACGGAGGGTACCTCTGAGGTTAGGAGTGCCTCCCACTCCGGGCCGTGCACAGGCTACCCCCACAGCACCTGCCAGGCCATCACCCAGTCTTCCCCTTAAGGTCTCTAGGCTCGCCCCCGGGCCTCCACCCCACGCCTGCATCAGAGAGGGTCACCTCCCGGCCGCCCCAGCCCGAGACGCGCGGATCCCCGCAGCCTCCGATTCCTTCATCACCCCCCAGGCCGGAGCCAGCGCGACCAATAAGGTGCCAGGTCCGCGGCCTCCCCGCCACCGACCAATCACGAGCGAGCCCCCCCGCAGTCGCCATCCGCCAATGGGAGAAAGCCCGCGGGCCGGGCCGACGAGGCGCACGGACCCCAGGAGCGCGACGGCGGAGACAGCGGCGGGCCTGGCGAGAACACAACATGGCGGCGGGCAGGCCGGACCGAACTACTGCGGCGGCCGCGAGAGGGAAGTGAGGTCTCCACCGAAGGCGGGAAGCGCTGCCCCTCCCCCAGCCGCCGCCGCTCGCCTCTCACCCTCCCTCCCACAGACGCTCCCGCACACTCACACGCCTCTGCTCAGGAGTCCAGGAAAGAGCAGGAGCCGCCCCCGCGCTCCTACGGAGTCGGGCAGTGCAGAGGCCTGGGCACGGCGGAGGGGAGGGGGAAGCGTGCGTCACCGAGAACGGAGCGCGCGCGAAGCGGGGGCACAAACAAGATGGCGGCCACGCCGTTTGCACTGTCTACCCCTCTTCCCCTCCCCCTCCCTTGGCGCCTTGACTCCCTCTATCTTGAAATGCGCAGAAGCTGAGTTGTTTGAAATCTCGCGAGAATTAGGAAGGGGCGACGACCTGGGGGGCGGAGTGAGATCCGAGAGCCTTCTGACCCCACCCCTTTCTAGGGGATACGGAGGCGTCTCCTGGTGACTTCCACTAAGCGTTCTAAGCTTGCGGACTTTTGATGTGGTTCGCGCCCTTGAATGTTAGGAAATACGGGAGGGTATTTTTGTTTTGTTTTTTGGGGTTTGTTTAATTTGGAAGGAAAGAGAGCTGGGGGACGAAGAACGACATGGGGATGCCAGATTACGTGCGCGGGTAAAGAAGATAGCTACCAGTACCAAAAAGGGGATTTATCCCCCAAACTAAAATATTATACTCCAGAGTAAAGAACAGCACCTCCCAGGAATTGTTAGCTTGTAACCGTACATCGACATAGACACTGCTTTTCTCATTTAAATGCAGTTTAAAACTTCATCAAGACAATTGAAAACCCCAACTTCGGTGGACATTACATCTTTTTATCCGTTTAATCTCCATAACCACTGGATCCCAAGGCGTTAGTATTTCTGCTTTACAGATGATAAAACTGATACTCAAAGGGTCAGGTGACTTGATCAAAGTCCCACATCTAGTAAGTGTCAAAACTCAATTTAAGTAGCTCCAATACCTGTAGATAAATTGACCAAATATGTATTGAATGGAACTATGTACATTGAACCTACGCGTTAGGTGTAAGCACAGAGAGAAATGAAACTACTCGTGCTAGTAGTTACCTTGAATTTTATAAATGACCTTGGAGCCTTACTGAGACTAGGGTTGCAGGGGTCTTCAAACAATATAATCAAGACACTATTATTATTTCTTCCCTTTGAGTGTATGACCCTGGTGATAAAGGTGTTGAGTGTACTGGAATAAGCCCTTGACTTGAATTCAGGAAAATTGTTTTCAGATCCAACCTGAATAAATCTCACTTCAAGCACTCAATAAATATTTGATGAATGCATGAACAAAACCTAACTAGCTAGAAGACACCTGACTTCACTGAGTCTCAATTTCTTTGTCTGTAAAATGATCTAATTCCTATCTCCTGGGAGTGTTGGGGAGATTGAATGAAATAGTGTAAGGGAGAGTGCTTTGCAAATTGCAGAAGTGTCATAAAGAAGTTAGTGATAATGATGACATTTTCAGACATGAGAAATGGCATTAAAAATTCAAAACAGAGATGGGGCGCCTCGGTGGCTCAGCTGGTTGACCGTCTGACTTCCACTTAGGTCATAACCTCACAGTTGGTGAGTTCAAGCCCTGCATTGGGGCTCTCTGGGTTCAGCACAGAGCCTGCTTCAGGTCCTCTGTCCCCCTCTCTCTCTGTGCCTTCCCTACTGGCACTCTGGATCTCAAAAAATAAGCAAACATTTAAAAATTTTCAAAACAGAGAGATCCAAAATAAACAGTATGTTAAGATGGTACAAAGATGAGCTTAGCTAATGGAAAAAAGCTAAGTGAGTCCTTCTACAAATACCTATTAATTATTACATATACTTTGTTGCAAAGTAAATATGTGTAGGAACCAGCATAAATTAGTATTATTAGATATTGTTTAAGTATTGACAGCACATAGGGGCTGCAGTCAGTTTCTCTCCAAGAACCTGGAAATCAGGTTGCCCTGAGAATTAAACTAATAAGAATTTCCATAGTAGAAGAAATCAGCCAAAGGTAATCATAAACATATTGAACGACAAGTAGTGCTCAAGCATTGCTCTAGCAGATTTGCAGTCCATAAACCATCCTGGAGAGAGCTTTCTGTGCTAGATATTAACCAAAGTTGCTAATTTGTGAATAGTAGTTCCCAGGAGTGGGGAGTTCTCTGGGGGCTTGGGACAGCAAGCATTTGTCAGTACAAAACCATTTCAGTATTTTAATAGTAGTACAACTGGTACCAGTCATACTGGTACACAGACTGAGTACTAGTCCTTGTAGACTATTATCATCAATATTCTCTGCCCCTGCCTTTCTAAAACCCTGCCTGTCAGGTCTGTCCCTAGGAGATCATACTTCTCACACTAATGTCATCAAGCTTGGCATTATTTTGATCGATGAAATGTGAATCCATCTGAGCAGAAATGTATGGGCCATCTAATGATTCCACCATATTATTTTCTTCTGCCATGAGAGCAGCGTGTCCCAAATAGAACTGCTTCTCCAGGGTTGGTCCCAGACTGAAGATGTGCAGAGCCACAGTTGATATACATGAGCTGTAATGTAAGGTGAGTGAGAAATAAGCCTTTGTTGTAAGCCAATGAAACTGGTTTAGCTGCTTGTTACTGTAGCAGAATCTAGCTAGCCTCAGCTGACTAATACAACCCTAAAATTAGCTCTCTGGCAGTAAGCGGAGAGCTTCTCTACAAACATGATCAAAAAGCAAACCAAACTCTGGGCCAGGTCATACAGGAGGAATCTCGTGAAGGCAAATGTGATTGTAATTTAATAAATATATGCCTAGTCAATCTCATCACCCAATCTTTCTGTATCCTATTTGGAGACAGATTCTGTGAATCAAAGGGCTTAATCAGCCATGCCAGCCCAAAACAAGGCAGTCACAGAAGGGAACATTAGCACTGCCCTTCTAAGCCCTACCTCCATCACGCTGACCAATACATTAGGATTTCCTTGTCCATGTCATCCCTACAGTGGGTGAGAGTATCTCAGGCTGCCTCAGCTAAGAAATTCTTAAGGTCAGCGTGCTTCCCTGATGTGATTCTGTGCTCACCCAGCAAATATCTCACCTGTGGGGACAGAATTTCGTGATCTACTACCTAGAGGATAATTACATTTTTCTATTTTTCTATTTATCTATTGGATTCTGTCTTCTATAAGTGTCAGTTTCTGTGAACTTGGTGGATACAAGAGGCCCCTTGAGAGAGATTTCACACTGCTTAATTATTAAAATCAGGCTTCTGGACTGGCAAAGTTGAAGACCAGTTCTAGGATGTTGGTAAATTCTTTGCAGTTATAGCCCTATAGAGTGACCTGTCTCGAGGGCCAGCTAGGCTACCCTCTGCTTACCTCTCTATCTCCCTGTGTGCCTTCTGTGACCCAAAAGGAAATCAGTATGAGGCGTCTGGGTGGCTCAGTCAGTTGAGCGTCTGACTCCTAATTTGGGGTCAGGTCATGATCTCACCGTTCATGGGATGGATCCCCACTCAGGTTCTGCGCAGGTAGCAAGGGACCTGCTTGTAATTCTCTCTCTCTCCCTCTCTCTCTCTCTCTGCTTCTCTCAAAATAAATAAATAAACTTTAAAAAGAAAAGAAAAGCAGGAAGTGTTAAAGACAGACATAATTCACAAGCGATAGGAGTTCAAAAAAGGGGAGTGATTATTTCCACTTTGTATGAAACAGAGAGAGGAGTTCAGTAAAGATTTGCAAGGATGTGACCTTTGAACGGGGTCTTGAAAATATGAGAACTAGGGGAAGAGCATGCTCTTTGTAGGTGGCCCCTGGAGCAAATATAGGCAGCAGGAGATCACTTGAGGAAACATAGAGTGTGAGGAAAAGGAAGGAGAATCATCTGGAAAGTTACATATGGTCAGAGTAAGGCTCTTGGGTTTTATTTTCTGCTAAGTAGAGTTAGTGTGGAATTTTTTTTGTTTTTGTTTGTCTCACCACTTTAGCCAATTTTTAACATAATTTATTGTCAGATTGGTTTCCATACAACACCCAGTGCTCATCCCAACAAGTGCCCTCCTCAGAGCCCATCACCCACTTTCCCCTCTTCCCCAGCCCCCATCAACTCTCAGTTTGTTCTCAGTCTTTAAGAGTCTTGTGGTTTGCCTCCTCCCTCTCTGTAACTTTTTTCCCCCTTCCCGTCTCCCATGGTCTTCTGTTAAGTTTCTCAAGATCCACATATGAGTGAAAACATGGAATCTGTCTTTCTCCGCCTGACTTATTTCACTTAGCATAATAACCACATTGCTACAAATGGCCAGATGTCATTCTTTCTCATTGCTATGTCCGCTTTAGCCATTTTTAAGTATATAGTTCATTCGCATTAAGTACATTCACATTGTTCTATAAATACCAGCACTATCCATCTCCAGAATTGTCCATCTCCATCATCCCCTATTGAAACTCTACAGCCATTAAACAGTGATTCCCCATCCTCCCTTCCTCCAGCTCCTGGTAACAACTGTTCTCTTTTCCATCTCTTTGCATTTGACTACTCTAGATACCTCATGTAGGTGGACTCATTCAATATTTGTCCTTTTGTGTCTGGCTTATTTCACTTAGCATAATGTATTCAAGGCTAATCCACATCACACCAAAATTTCTTTTTATGGCCGAATGTAGTATTTTTTGTTATGTATATATAACACATTTTGTTTATCATTTATCCCTAAGTGGACATTTGGGTTGTTTCCATCTTTTGGGTACTGTGAATAATGCTGGCTGTGAATATTGGTGTACAATTATCTGACCCTGCCTTTAACTCTTTGGGGTATATACCTAGAAGTGAAATTTCTGGATCATATGGTAATTCTGTTTAATTTGTTGAGGAACTGCCATACTATTTTCCACCATGACTACACCATTTTACATCCCAGTAATAGAAGCTTTTACAAAGGGATTGACATGGTCAAATCTGCATTTAAAGACAATCTGGCAGAGATAAGAAGATGGAACAGGATTGAGGCACCTGGGTGGATCAGTCAGTTAAGTGTCCGGCTTTGGCTCAGGTCATGATCTAACGGTTTGTGGGTTTGAGCCCCACGTCAGGCTCTGTGCTGACAGCTAGCTAAGAGCCTGGAGCCTGTTTCAGATTCTGTAGCTCTTTCTCTCTCTGACCCTCCCCTGCTCCCCTGCTCATGCTGTCTCTCTCTCTCTCTCTCTCTCAGAAATAAATTTTTTTAATTTAATTTAATTTTATTATTCTTTTTTTAATCTTTATTTTTTTCTTACAAATAGTTTATTGTCAAGTTGGTTTCCATATAACACCCAGTGCTCATCCCCACAAGTGCCCTCCTCCATGCCCATCTCCCCCCTCCCCCCCACATCCATCAGTCCTCAGTTTGTTTCTCAGCATTCAAGAGTCTCTCATGGTTTGCCTCTCTCCCTTTCCCCCACCATTTCCCCCCTTCTTCTCCCCCTTGGTCTTCAGTTAAGTTCCTCCTAATCCTCCTATACATGCAAACATATGATATTTGTCCTTCTCTGCCTGACTTATTTCGCTCAGCATAACACCCTCAAGGTCCATCCATGTTGCTACACATGGCCAGATTTCATTCTTTCTCATTGCCATGTAGTATTCCATGGTATAGATAAACCACATCTTCTTGATCCATTCGTCTGTTGATGGACACTTAGGCTCTTTCCATGTTTTAGCTATGGTTGAGAGTCCTGCTGTGCACATTGGGGTACATGTGCTCCTATGCATCAGCATATCTGTATCCCTTTCCTGAGGAAACTCCACTCTGTTTTCCAGAGGGGCTGCACCAGTTTGCATTCCCACCAACAGTGTAGGAGGGTGCCCGTTTCTCCACATCCTTACCAGCATCTAGAGTTCTCTGATTTGCTCACTTTAGCCACTCTGACTGGCGTGAGGTGGTATCTCAGTGTGGTTTTGACTTGTATTTCCCTGATGAGGAGGGATGCTGAGCATCGTTTCATGTGTCTGTTGTTATCTGGATATCCTCTTTGGAGAAGTGTCTGTTCATATCTTCTGCCCATCAGAAATAAATTTTTTAAAAAACATTAAAAAAAAAAAGGTGGAACGGGGAACAGGATTGTAAGATAACCACTGGAGACTTTCACAGTAGTTCAGGAAAGATGCAATGAGCTCCTGAATACATCAGTAGCAATGAAAATGGAGGGAAGAGGGTATAAGTGTAGAGGTGATATTTCCAAGGTAGGATTGGAAGGACTGGACTTCTGATTGCCTATTTCAGGGGATGGGGGAGAGGGGATCAAGAGGTGTTTAGTATGACTTCTAGGTTTCACAGTTAGGAGGATGGAGGTCGCCAGATGAAGACTTCTGGTCTTTTCCAGAGCATGGAGAAGTCATGAGTTCAGGTTGGAACATGTAGAATTTGAATTATAAATGAGACATTGTAGGCTATGGGTGGACATTCGTCATCTTGCCTGCTCAAGGTCTTTGCCCTTTCAACTGGAGTGGCCCTGTACATCTTTTCTTCTTTTAGACTGTAGAACCATCCTTCTTTATCTGCACGTAGTGCTGGGCTGGGTCAGTGTGTGGCTATGAGAATGCACTTTTCAGATCTCCAACTGGGAGAAATATAATTCAGCAGCAGCCACACTGCTGAGCTATGAAATCTATCACCCCTCACTCCCAGGCTTCACTCCCCATGGGCTGGTCCTGGCCACTGACACCCCAGCAGGAGTTTCAGGATGGGATTTTTTTTTTCCAGGATAAATGGATACTCTTCTGATGAGTGACTTTGGCTCGAGGACTCCTCAATGGCCTTGGCACACTTTCCTGAAAACTGCACTGCAGACTAAAACTCTTCCACCTAGAACCCCTTCCTTCTCTCACCTTCCCTCAGGGTCAGATCTACATCACTGTCTGGTGGTCCTCGCTCAGTCTTTCTCAGCTTCTGCCCCATTTCCTCTCACAGGTGTTTTTTCATAATAAATTACTTGCACTTAATCCTGCCTTGATATCTGATTTTCTGAGGATCTGAACTAGCATAAGGGGAAGGAGGATGGGATATTTCCTTCCACGGTGTACCTTCCATATCCCATCAGTCATAGGGACAGGCATATGACCCAGTCTGACTGATCACAATGATCCCCACATCTTGGCCCAGTGCTTCCTCAGTCTCTCAGTGTCATCCATTCTCATGGCATTAGTTATTTGGTCCACCTCACCCACAGGCACAGCTGATCAACTCTGAGTGAGGTCTCACAGCTCTGCTACCTGAGGCCAACTAATCACAAACGTGTATTCTATGGCTTCTGCAACTTCCAGACCCTGGTGACACACTTCCTCACAGAACAGAAGCTCTGGCTTCCTGAAGGGGCTGATGAAGCAACCTAGAAGTACAGGAGATTTAACTACCCATAGGGCAAAGTGATCACTGGGAGACGAGACAGGAATTGGCAGGATAGAAAAATCCGCTCTCTTTTCCTTCTTCTGATGGACTGTTTTAAGATGGAATTTCTCTCTACAACCTGTCTAGAGACATTCCGCATGGCCAAGTAGGTGGACCTCTCAAGAGAGTAGCCGTGTCTCTTCACAGCTCATTGTGATTGTGAATAAGTAGCACACATTTCCTTGCATGACTTCCCATCTTTTCCTGCTTCCCCTCTCCCCTCATTCTCGCTGCCCTAGAAATGTGCATCCACAAAAGCCTTTAGTACATAATCCGTTCTTCAGGCTTTGTTTTCTAGGAACCCTTGCTAAGACAGGTCACAGTTTCTGAACAGATGAGCACATAACCCACACTAAGCAAAGCCAAGCCCTCTAAAAGATGTGAAATATAGATACAGTAGAGACAGGACTTTTCTTCTGGAGATCTTGAGCCATAAGGATCTGTGGGTGGCCATCATTTCTGCTTCATGAAGAGAGCCTGCATGGGCATGAAGGGATCACAGAGGAAGGCAAAGCTCAGAGAGAGAGAGAGAAGGGACAGAGAGCCCTGACATCCTCTGAGTTTCTAGATCCAACTCTCCCCAATCTGTGTCACTGTTTTGTCATTTCTTGATCTCTCTGAAGACAGGTTTTCCTGACCAAGATTAAAGAAAACATGGTCAGGGGCGCCTGGGTGGCTTAGTCGGTTAAGCGTCCAACTTTCGCTTAGGTCATGATCTCGCGGTTCGTGGGTTCGAGCCCTGCGTCAGGCTCTGTGCTGACTGCCAGCTCAGAGCCTGGAGCCTGTTTCAGTCGGTGACTCCCTCTCTCTCTGACCCTCCCCTGCTCACGCTGTCTCTCTCTCCTAGAAATAAATAAAAATATTTAAAAAAATAAAAATAAAAAAATAAAGAAAACATGGTCACCAGTGGATCCCGGGTCACCTGCATTCAAGATATCAGCCAAGGGACTAAGCTTTTAGGCTCCATTCTAAATTTCTGGGAGAGGTGTTGCTGCTTGGGCTATAGCTTTGGCCAGGTGTCCACCCCTGAAGCAATCAACATTGTGGAGAGGGGCACAGGGTCATGTAGAACATGGCTATAATGTGATCGCATTATACTGTGACCCTATGAGTAACGATGTGATTGCAAGGGATGGAATAACACTTCCCAGAAAAGTGGGAGTAGAGAGTTGGGCAGATCAAAGAATGGCTGCCCACCCTCTGAGAATAAATAAGGGGGCAGAGGGTAAAGAGAATAAGTCAGAGGACAGAATGGAGTCTAACCCATTGCTACCCTATGCTTTCCTGAACCAACGCTGTTCGATAGAACTTTCTGCAATGGTGAAAATGGTTTCTATTTATGCTGTTCAACATAGTAGGCATCAGTCACATAGGGCTGCATAGCACTTGACAAAAGTTACTGCAATTGAGAAACTGAATTTTTATTTCATTTTATTTTAATTTCAATTTAAATAATATATGACTTAATGACTACATACTGGACAGCTGAGGTCTAGACTGCTGGTCTGCTTGGGAAGGGAGTATGGAATGTTGGTTGAGGCATGTGCTTTGGAGTCAGCCTAGTCTGGGTTCGAGTCCCAACTCTACCTCTTAGTGGTATAAGTTGAACAGGTTACTTAACCTTTCTGAGCTATAGAGGTGAAAGATACAAAGAACAGTACATGATATGTGATACCAGAAAGATCTGCAAAGGCACAAAATGTCCATTGAATTTGGCCATTAGGAGACTGAGTGGATTCAGACAGAAAGTGTTAAAAGTATGATGGGGTAAAATCCAGACCAGCAATTTACCTGTCCTTTAGACATCTGGTAAGTTTCTTTCCTCTGGAGGGGGATCGCAGGCAGGGAGAGATAAGAAACACAAAAATTTACTCTTAATCCTTGTGGCCCATGGACAGTTGAGAACTGAAAGGCATGTTCTGAAAGTAGGGCTCCAAAGTCAAGCCAGAAACACAGAATCAAACACTATCAGTCATTAGGTTTGCAGTCAAAGATGGGGCTGTCTAGACCAAGGAAGCCACAAGGAATGAACATCTCCTATACATCCCCTCATTACATAACACTTACTGTTGACTAGATTGTGAGTCCTTCAGGGTTCAGAGCCTTGTTCATCTTGGTATCTACAACATCTAGTAAGTTCCTGGCACCATAGTAGGAGCATACCTAACATCTATAGAATGAATGAGATGTGAGTAAGCCAGTTGACTCCCTGATGCATGTTAGATACTCTATAAATATTAAGTACATTATCAAAGAAAGAAAACTCTGCAGTAAGAACATGGCCAGGGAATACTTCCTGGCTTGGAAGCAGTTGGTAAGGTCCTTAGCATATTGCCTGGCACAGAGGAATTAATTGCTCAACAAGTGGCCACTATGGTAATTATTATTAGTAGACGGGGAGAGGTAAGGTTTTGTATAAGGACAGGAAAAGTCCTCAATCATAGTAAGAGCTAACATGTATTTATCTAATTTAATCCTTTAAAAATTTTTTGATGTTTATTTATTTTTGAGAGAGACAGAGAGAGTGGCAAAGAGGTAGAGAGTGAGGGAGAAAAAGAATCTGAAACAGGCTCCAGGCTTTGAGCTGTCAGCACAGAGCCCAACATGGGGCTTAAACTAACGGAGTGCAAGATCATGACCTGAGTCCAAGTTGGACGCTTAACTGACTGAGCCACTCAGGTGATCCTAATTTAATCCTTAAGCCAACTTGATAAAGTGGATTTTATTAGACTAATCTTACAGATGAGAAAAATTAAAGATGAGGTGTAATTTATCCAAACTTAGCCAGCTCAGAAATGGCAGAGCTAGTATTGAACTTTGAGCTTAATCACTCCAGATTTCAGGCTCTACCAACAAAGGAGCCAGGGAGCAGGATTCTCAAATGTGGAGTTTAAGGAAGGCAGTTCTTGAGCCAAAATTCACTTGTGATTTCAGGGCACCTGGGTGGCTCAGTCAGTTAAGGGTCCAACTCTTGATTTCAGCTCTTTGATCTCACAGTTATAAGACTGAGTCTCACATTGGGCTCTGCACTGGGCATAAAGGCTGCTTAAGATTCTCTCTCTCCCTTTCCCCCACTCATCCTCTCTCCCTCTTTCTCTCTCCCTCAAAAAAAATTCAATTTCTGATTTCTATCTCTTCACATAAATTGTGATGCCTTCTCCTCCCTTCCGTACCCACTACTTGCCTTCTTGACAGAGTCTTCATCCCTTCTACTGAGTTTACCCCTAGGTCACCCTTCTACTTCCTATTCCACTCAACCGTATCTACTCTGGGTTGACTTAAGAAAGTGCCTGTTGATATGGGACCAAAGGGGACTTTTTATTTATTGTTTTTGTTTTGTTTTGTTTTGTTTTGTTTTGTTTTGTTTTGTTTTAAGAAGAGAGACTCTAGGGGCTCCTGGGTGGCTTCAGTTGGTTAAGCATCCGACTCTTGATTTTGGCTCAGGTCATGATCTCATGTTTTGTGACATCGAGTCCTGCTTTGGGCTCTGTGCTGACAGTGCATAGTCTGATTGGGATTCTTTGTCTCCATCTCTCTGCTCCTCCCACACTCACTCACTCTCTCAAAAATACAAGAAATTTAAAAATTAAAAAAAAGAGAGACTCTAGAGCTTTTTTATAAACTAAACGTTCCAGTAGAGAGGCAGAAATTGGCAATGCAAACAAGACTATCTACAGAGGTAAGTCCTTGGTGTTCTTGTCTCAGGTTGGAAAGAGGTTCACCTCTGATAAGTGATGGGACACTGTAACTTTCCTTCAGAGCAAAGGAAGACAGGGACTATGGGTACAAAAGCAGGAAAGTTAACGAAAGTTAGCATGCTTAAAATCAAGAGGTAATGGGATGGTATAGGGCAATGTTTTTCAGACTGCAGGTTGTAACCCTTAGATCATGAAATCATTTAGAAGTTTAGGAGAAGCTTTATTTAAAAATGGATTAGAATTGAAAAAGTTGAATTAATTGCACATAGCAGGGCAAAGACAGTGAAAAATGTTGTGAAGCTTTATTTCAGTGATGTGTACAGCTACATGTGTACTGAATTGATTTCTTATTGAAGGTACAATAAAAAAAATGCTTAAATGCCACTGGTCCAAGATGTGACCATGGGAAAAGAGGCTGATTTCTGGAACTTTCTTTCTCTCCCAGGTATTTGCATGATGTTCAAAAATTGGTCTTGCTTTGTGGTTACTAATAGGCACCATAAAGGGCGCAAGACTGATCAACTATGCCAGACCTTCCTACGCAGTGGCCACAGCATGTGGGCTATGTGCCCCTAAATTAATCTCCCAGTCGTCTTCAAGGCTGCTCTTTCATCCTGGTTCCTGCTCCTCTTATTGTCCCAAGATGACTGCCAACAGCTCCCAAGCCTGCCTCTTCCTCATTCATTGCTAGCAAGGAAGAGACAGTCCGTGTGCCAGACTTCTCAGCAAAAATCCTGAGATTCCCTCTGATTGGACTGGCTGATTCATATGACCACCCTGAAACAACCATTCTGACCAGTGGGATTGACTGGCTCAGCCCTGCTCTGCTCCCAGGGAGCCAGCTTCCTAGAAACACATGGATCCTAAAAAAGGGAAAATGGAGTCATGAGGTAATCAACTAACGTCCAATACCTATGGCCTTTAAGGTGCCAAAATGAGGTGTAAGTTTCAGTAGCGTTTGTGCTGGTCATTTGTCTATTGCTCTAGCCTTTCCATGCTCTGCTTTGTACTGAAGAATGCTGGGCCCTGAAAACTACATTTCCCAGACTCCCCTTTGCCAGCTGGCTTCCTGTCAGAACGGGAAGTACAGGTGAGAAATTGTATGGCAAGAGATGGGACGGCAGCAGGACAGACAAAGTCATTTTCTCTCTGCATCCACTGGAGACTCTGGCAGCAGCTGTGGTTATGGGCTCAGAGACAGTCGGGATTTCCAGCAGTGGTGGGTTCCTGCCACAGGCTCCAGCAGTGTTGGTGGCCCTGGAGGGTCAGCAGTGGGTCCCTCCAGTGACCTCTGGCAGTTCTGCCAGCAGCATCATTTCAAAAGCTAAACTCCCACACTGTCAGCAACAAGTGCACTTCAGGATCCAAGAACACCCTTCCATTTGACCTTCCCAGCCTGGTAGAAGCTTCCTGCAGCTCTTAATCTCTAGTCTGCCCCACCTTACCCTTTTGCTCCTACAAGCCAACAGGTTTCTAAGCTGTCCCCTGGAATTAATTCCCTCTGTTAGAAATTCCAAGTACATTTTCTGTTCTCTTGTGTTCAATTGGATAGGCTGCCTTGACTCATTTCCTAGTTGTGCTGTTTGGAGTTGCTGGGCTGGGTGATGCCACAAGAGAAGCACACTACTCTCTTGGGGGCACTGGGGAAGGAACAAGGGCAGAGCCTGGAGAAAATACAGAAAAAGCTTCCCACTCCTTTTGCTTCCTCGCCTACCCCTGACTATTGGAACTGTGAGGTGAGAACTTACTGCTGTCTCCCAGGATAACTTGAATCCGTGTTGTGATTGGGGGGAGTGGGCTCATTCTGACCGGGTGACAGTGCAGCAATGAGGACAGTTTGCAAGGGGCCCCAAACGGAGGGGCCAGGGCAGGGTGTCCTCACTGCAGAGTAGAGTTTAGGAAAGGGGTATGGGCAGGAACTATTACTTCTGCTTCCTCTTTTTCAGAGGCGCTGGTTGAAGGATGGATTCATGGTTCTCAACCTTTCCTGTCTTGCCTTCCATGAAGCGCTCTGTAATCAAACCAAGAACACTGACTCTTCCCAAAGCATTTATCTTTGCCAATATGTAAGGAACCGTTACCAAATGCTTGCATTCTAACCCTGTGTGCTCCTGGCACTACCCATGCCAGTGTAGGGTAGCCAGGTCTCTGCAGGGACAAGAGAGGTAAGATGGTAAATTGTCCCCAGAGGTCTCAAGAGGGCAGCAGTGTGGGGGCGCCTGGCTGGCTCAGCTGGTTGGCCATCTGACTTCAGCTCAGGGCATGATCTCGCAGTTGGTGAGTTGGAGCCCCACATCAGGCTTGCTGCTGTCAGCACAGAGCCTACTTTGGATCCTCTGTTCCTCCCACCACACCTACACGCTCATGCTCTCTCTTTCAAAAGTAAATAAAACCTTAGAATGGGGGTGGGGAGCAGTGGACAACACAACGTCTCTCAGAGGTGCCCTGCCATGGCCAGTATTGTTTTGCAAGGCGTGTCCCACTTAAGTGTAATCCATGATTGGAAACTTTCTAGACCCAACTCAGCCATCTACCTGCCCTGTGATCTTGGGCAAGTCACTTAATCAGGCTCAGTCTCATTATTTTCTTCTATTTTGAAGAGACTGGAGGGATCATTTTTTAAGTTCTTTTAAAATAAATTGTTTTAAGGGGGGGTGTTGGGATGAGAGAAATGATAGGTATTATCCTCTATGCCCTTCTTCTGGCCCATCCTCCCTGGGTTTCTGTGAGTATCAAATAAGACAACAAGCATGAAAATGCTCTGAAAAGTACAAAGCACCACACAAAAGCAAGGAAGTATTATCAACATAGTTGTTAGCTTAGAAAGACGAAGGCAGGGCACAGGCTGAGAGCCAAACAGCTGGAAGGCAGGAAATCTTAGCACCAAAGAAGGAAACTTTCTTTGTTCACAATCTTCCTGGAGTGGCACTTTCTTTGGCGCAGACCTGGCACTGGACTCCTCTGAAATGCTGAAGTGGGTCCAGGAAAGCGTTAAGGCAGTAGGTAGGGCATTTGGCGGCCAAAGACACTGGAGAAACACCAGCCCTGGTTTCTCAGTTCCTTTGTGATCCAACAAAGGATGCACTGGACAGGGGGAGGCAGACTATCAGCAGGGCTCAGGTTCAAAGTCAGGTACGTGTTGGATCCTCCCACAGGCTCTTTAACCGGTCACCAAGCTATTTCGGGAGCCAGGATGTCATGGAACTCTGTAACTAATACTGAACTCAGTTGCCAACAACCTAAAATTCATTCTCTCTACATGGTGTCCAAAGCAAACACTGATCTGGAGAAAACCATAGACAGGGTCTATCAAACTGAGGCGCAGGGAGGGGCAGAGACTGAACAAGATAACAAGTAGAGTCAGCCTCATGGGGCTGCAAGGCACAGAAATCTACCCAATGTAGCTCAAATATAAGGGATTTTCTTGTAAGGACTGGAATTGAAATGCCAGCGGAATGAGGCAGCTCTAGGATGCACTATTCTAATCATTCTCCCTCCCCTGACACCCCATCTCTACACAGAGATGCCCTTTTCTCCTCTTCCTGCTAACCAGCTTCTGCTGCTGCTTGGTCTCTGCGCCCTCTTATCTTGGCTTGCACATGGCTTTACTGGCCAAGGCTCACTTGTCTCTGACCTCCCTGATCCAACTCCCTCTGCTACCTGACAGCTTCTTTCTGTTCCTTGGTTCAAGAGAGTCTCTAATTGGCCTCTCTCAGATTGTTGTGGTAGGCCATTAGTTAAAGGTCACGAGCTAATATTTGAAACGGTAACCCTTGGCTCTGGTGCTGGCCCCATTTGTTCAAGTCTAGAAGCTGAAGGGGCCAAGTGGTCTAAAGCACGGGCTCAATGGGGTTTGTGGTTTGGGCAGCTTTTCTTCCAAGTGAATGTAAGTTGGGCAGGCACTGTACCATCCCTGGGACCGTGAGACTAGAGCCCAAGGCTCCAGATTTCCTGCCCAGAACTTTTTCCATAGAATTGGTTATTTCTTTGATTTATGCAGCAGATATGACTTAGTGCCTGTTCAATGTCATTCATAAAGATCTTCTTCCTCCTTCCTCTCCTCCTCCTCCTCCTCCTCCCTGCCCCAAGGGATGTATGGTATAGTGAAGATAAAGGCAGGAGAATAATTAGAATACATGAGTGCTTTAGAAGAAGTATAAACAAAATATTAATACCTACTGCTTACTAAGTGCTCTGTACCAATCACTTTATATACATGTTCTCATTTAATCTTTACAACTCCCCTGTGAAGTCGGCACCACATTTTCCACACATGGAAACCAGCTCAGAGAGTGGTTCACAGATGATAAATAGCACAGCGGGGCTCTGATGCCAAAGTCTGGTTTGCACAATGCAGCCGTTACCATGCTGTTAGGGCACAGAGGACCACCTTGGCCTGGGGTGGAGGCAGGGATGGGTGGTGAGAGCAGTAGACTTCCAGGAGGAGCTGAGCCTTGGAGCAGGAGTGAGCTTTCACCAGGCCAGTGGGGGTGGGGGAGGGTCTTTGTGAACAGAGCCATGTGTGTGGACAGCAAGATAGGAGCACTTTAGAGGCTGGAGTGGGGGTGTGAATGGGAGCAGGGCCAGGGGCACGTTGCACACCCTCGAGAGTTAGTGCCTCCCTGAGTTTGTGCCCTAGGTGCCTCTCTTGCCGTGCCTTCATCCAAGCCCTAGCAAATGCTAGCATGTGGAGTTGAAACCATAAGGAGCATCGAGGAGAAGGATCTCAAAGAAGACCAATTCAAAATAGCCTATGAAATGCAACTGCTAGTATCTGGGCCCTTGCACCTGAAATAGACTCTCAGGGAAGAGTCCAAAGTGAAAAATTCAGGAGGGATGGAAATCTTTAAAATAACACATAATCAACCTTCTCCAGCCCAGATTCCCCACGCAGCTTTCTTCTGCCTGACTTTCAGGTGTTGTCTTGGATGTCAGTTCCTCTAGGAAGCATTCTTGGTCTCCCAAGCTTGCCTCTGGGTACTTGGGTTCCATTTTTGTAATTGCTCTTTGCTTTGTCCCAGCACCAGACTGAATTCCCTGCGGGAAAGGGCAAGGTCTTACTCACTCTTCCAACTCCAGTAGAGCTTTGACTCATAGTAGCCACTTGGTAAAAGATAGTCAGAGGAAAGAATAACAAAGAACCTCCAAAGAGCCTCTGTCAAATCTTTCAGGCCCCGTGGATCTTTTCCCCCTTGTCTCTGTGGTCCTACCAGCCTCAACAATTGGAATCTTACTCATGTTGGAGAAACCTTAAAAATCATCTAGCCATTGGGGCGCCTGGATGGCTCAGTCAGTTAAGCGTCCGAATCGAGCTCAGGTCATGATCTCATAGTTCATGAACCCGAGCCCCATGTCGGGCTCTCTGCTGTGAGCACAGAGCCTGCTTCAGATCCTCTGTCTTCCTCTCTCTCTGCCCCTCCTCTGCATTCTCTCTCTCTCTCTCAAAAATAAATAAAACATTTAAAGAAAAAAACATCCAGCTATCTCCTTCCTCCTAGCATCTTACAGATGGGATGACTGAGGTCCAGTTTTCCAACTATTTGCCAACACTCTCAACTTTGTGTCCCTGGCCACTATTTCTCCCCCAGCCAGACTCCAGACCCAGTCAGCTGCTTCTGCATGCCCGTATCCAGGACACCCCACAGTGCCTGTGCCCGAACACATCCATAACTGGCCTCAGCACCTCCCCCAGTCCTGGTCCTCCTCCAAGCTTTCTCAATCTGGCGAAGAACATCACCACCCACCCTGTTGCTAGGGCCGAGATGTTGGGAGCCCCTTGCCACCTCCCTCAGCCTCCTACCACCAAACACCAAGGCCAGTGGTTTCGCCCACCAAAATCGTAAGATGTCTCCAAATGCTCTCTGCCTCCTTGGCTTAAATGCCCCACAGCTCTCAATGGGCCCCTGCAAAATTGCCCTCATTAATTCCCCCAATCTTTTCTTTCCTTGTTCCAAACTATGCTCCTCACTGCAGCAAGAATGACCCTTAAAAAATACTTCTTTGTGGTTTCACTCCTTTGCTGATAAACCTTCAATGCTCTCTACTTAAAGCAAATTTAAATAGTAATTACTGTTATTATAGCTAACACGGAGAATTTATTATGTCCCAAGACCTGTTCTAAGGACTTTCTATATATTAACTCACTTAATCCTCACAACTATAAATATCCCCATGGTACAGATGAGGAAACTGAGAGTCAGAGAAGCACCTTCAGGGCTTTTTTGCATAAGCTCTTACCCTATCCTTGACTCTGGTCCAATTGACTGCTATTCACTTGAGATGAGGCACCTTGGAGAGCATTCTAACACCTCCCTTACTAGGTCAAGCCCTCTTAGGGCACATATTCCAGTTTGTAATTGTGTATTATTTTGGTGTGGGAGTCATTTGATTGATGTCTGCCATCCTAATAGACTTTAAATTCTGTGTTTTGCTCATTGTTGCGTCCTCAGTATTTAATATGTAACAAATGCTTGCTTGATATTTGTTGACTGGATCAATGAAAAGGGTTTTCAGTAGGAGAGTAGATGTGGGCAGATTTGTTTTAGAAGGATGTCTCTTGTGTGAAAGTTGGGAGATGCTGAGGCCTCCAAACCAAGTCACTGCCAGCAGTGGGTTCAGGAGTGAGAGGAGAGCAGTGTGGACAAGGGGAGTGGCCATGGGGGTGGATAGCAGCAAGTGAACCTGGGGCGTCTTTAAGAGGTAGACCGGGCAGGCCCTGATAATTAACTGGATGGAAGTGAGGACAGGGAGGAGTCAAGGGTGACTCCCAGGTTTCTGACAGAAGCAACTGGTACCTTGAACTCAGGTGGGGACTATCTGGGAGGAAAGAGGCAGGTTGGGTCAGCAGAGCAGGTGACCCCTAGACAAAGTCTACTGAACCACAGAAAAGTTCTCAAAATCATTGTGGCCAAACTCGAGCTTGGCTCTAGTACACTTGTCCAGCCTCATCTCTAACCTATCCCAGACTCAGGCTCAGACCGCTGCTCCTCCCCCCAAGCCCCACTCTGCATCCACCCAGATTTGGAAGTGTTGCCCCACTCCTTCACCCCTCCCTCAAACTCCACAAGACTCAGCTTCAAGGGCCTGCACCTCTCCTCTCTCCCCATACCCCTTCCCGTGGCTAACAGGTCCTTAACTGTTCCCAGGATTCAGAAATGTGTCAGAAATGTTTCTCGGCCTGCCTCCCCTAACGACTTTTTCTCAGTTCTGAATCCTCAGCACTTGGGACAAAGCCTGGATCAAGGTTAACTTACAAAAACTTTGTTTTATTGAGTTCTTCCAAGGCCCTGGCTTCGTTATATCACGAGTGGGACCAAGAGTCAGGCTTTGAATCCTGATGCTGCTGCTTAGAATTCGGACAAGTCACTTCTCTTCAAATCCTGTTTCCTCGTGTGTGAAATGGAGGTGATGATAAAGCAGACCTTGAAGAGCAGCTTTGAGCGTTAATGAAATGCTGTATGTTAAGTGTTTGGTACAATGCCTGGAACATCGTTAGCGTCCTCAAAAATTTAGCTGTTAGTTATTATTTATTTATTTATTTATTTATTTATTTATTTATTTATTTATTTTAAGAAAAAAGGATCCCATGGGACGCCTGGCTGGCTCAGTCGGTGAAGCGTGCGACTCTTGATCTCTGTCTGGGTTGTAGTTTCAAGCCCAACCTTGGGTTTGGAGATTACTTAAAAATAAAATCTTTAAAAAAAAAAAAATCCCGCCTTAACGTCTGAAAGCTGCACGAACTGGAACCGAGGATTACAGGATTACAGTTCCCAGGATGGCCACACGAGGGAAGTGGTGAGCAGCCACAGGGCTGACTGGCTCTGCTGTGCTAAGGCACCTGCTGTGGACCCAGATGGCCAGGCTGGGATTTCCGGGGCTTCCCGGCCCCTGAACAGGTGGGCGCTGGCCAGGGCGCTGTGGGAGGAGCCTCCGCAATGTGCTTGGCCCTCTCACAGCCGCCGCCGTCCCTTTTGCTCACCCCCTTCTCCGGGGGATAGTAGTAGAGGGCAGCTGGGATTCGGTGTCTCCAGTTTGTCATTCGCCTTTCAAGCTTGAATATGACAGTTTCTTCTCTGTATAAGATTTTATAGTCAAATTTGAAAAATGTATCGATATTTTCCCTTTGGCTTCTAGGTTTTGCCATGTTTAGGAAAGTCTTTTCCATCTCTAGGATTATTAAAACATTCATTCATGCTTTCTTCTGGTACATTTGGTGTTGTTATATAAATATGTTCTTCACCTGGAATTTATTTCAGCTTAGGGTAAGGACACAGCTTTCTCTCATTTCCTCAAATGACTTGCCAGTTATTTCACCCATTTGTTGAAAGGCCTGTTTCCTCCATTTACCTAAAGTGCCATCTTTATCATACCCGAATTCCTTTGTGTAGTTGGATCCATTTATCTCAGCCATTTTGTTCCACGGATTCATGTAGTCCTGCTTCAATACCATATTGCTTTAAATACGTTGACTTTATGTTTTAATATCAGGTAAGGCAAAATCTCTTTCCACTCCTTTTTCCTCTAGATTTTTAAAAATTCCTGCATGTTTATTCTTCTATATGCACTTAAGAATCAAAGCCTCCACCCAATCCTTTGTCCCTGGAGTCCCCAAAATCACTTGCAAAGTGTACATTTGCACATTTGTCTAAGTTTTCATCAACTGTGCAAAGGGACCATGATTCCAAAGGGAGCCCTGGTTTCCATGTTTCTGTGACAGGGTGCATGGGAAGAGCACAAGGGAATCTTGATTTCTTCCTCCTCTCCCACATCCTCACCTGCTCTGCTCTCCCCGTCCTTCATCTCTACCATTGTTCCAGTCATTCCCCTGGTCTCCGTCTTTAAATTTTTTTTAATGCTTTATTTATTTCTAGGAGAGAGAGAGAGAGAGAGAGACAGCGTGAGCAGGGGAGGGCCAGAGAGAGAGGGAGTCACAGACTCTGAAACAGGCTCCAGGCTCTGAGCTGGCAGTCAGCACAGAGCCCGACGCGGGGCTGGAACCCACGAACCATGAGATCATGACCTAAGCGAAAGTCGGACTCTTAACTGACTAAGCCACCCAGGCGCCCCATCCCTGGTCTCCGTCTTGTCCCTCCAATCTAATCCCCTTTGCTCCTTCAGAGCATTCATTCTACAACACAGGCCCTGGCTCTAGGCCTGATGTAGATTAGATAACAAAAGCTTAATTAACAGGTGAATGAAATTGAGTCCTGGGTTCCCCTCCGGCCAGCTGTGGGATCCAGCTTCAGGCCTTCCACATTTTAGGGTCACGTAAAGTTTTTTTCTTCACAGCAGGCACTTGGCCAAGCCTTTTCTCCTCTCTAGGCCTCACTTTTTCCACCTGTACATTGGATTTGAGTTTGTAAGTCATTTCCTCCATCTCCCACCATCTGACGTTCCTGGATCTGGTCCAGCATGGAGTAGAGGTATCATGGTGCCAGTGATGTCCTGCGAGGTTCCCCAGAGAGGAGGAAGGATGAAATAGTGCAGATATAAATGGTAGTGGAGAGGAGGGCCAGTCATGAAGCAAGAGTGTCCTAGAGACGAGGCTTGAGGCGTCCTCTAGACCCCAGCCCTTTTAGGGAGGTCTTGTTAGCCTGGGTGGCCTGCAACTGGCCAAACCCAGACTCTCCCCATTCCCCTAGGTTCCGCCCACCACCAAAGGCCCTGCCCCCATTGACCCCGCCCCTCCAGTGGCCCCACCCGTCTACCGAGGCCCCGCCCCCGTCAGGCCCCGCCTCCCTCTTCGCCTCCCGCCGGCCGGGGCTTGGGCTTTGCACCCGGCGGCGGCTGAGAACCGTGGCGGCTGCGGAGCCAGCAGCGCAGGCGGGCGTAGCGGAGCTGCCCGGCCCGGTGTCGGGCGATGCCCCCGTGAGCCTCTTTCGCCGCCCCTCCCCGCCCCGCGCCCCTAACCCCTCGGAGTCCGCCGCCCGCCTGGGACCGGGCCGCGCCCACCGCCGGGTCCGCGGGGCGGGGTCCCGGGGCAGCACCTGCCCCGCCTTGTGGAGCCGCCAAGCCCGGCGGAGACCCCTCCCTGTCTGGACCCTGGACCCACCTCCGGGTAAGTCAGTAGGCCTTGCTCGCTTGGGAGTGGACGTGGGGAGGGGGCTGCGGAGGTCTGGGGGACTACCAGCGGGGGAGCGGGGGCTCGGGCCGTGAGGCGCCACGTAAGGATGTGAGTGTGCAGGGTCTGGAGGGCGGGGGGAGGCTCAGGGGATGAGCAGAGTGTGTTTGATGGCTCTGGGGTGGGGGCTACGGTATGAGAGGGGAACGTGGGGTGTTTGAGGAAGCCTGGAAAATGGGGTAGAGGACCCCAGAGTCTTGAGTTCTTTGCTGATTCTCAGAGCACCTGGGGCCCTGGTCTTCAACAGCATTGCCTCGCATGGCATTTTTGGAAAGTGCTTAAAATCTCTCCTGGAAAGGGAGCTGGAAGGCAGCCTGCTTTCTCCCTCCTGCCTGTGCCCTGGTTGAAAAGCAGCCACTCTTTCCTCCCAATGAAACACCATTGTGGTGTCCAGAGGACCCCCTCAGTCCATGAAAGAAAAGGGATGGTGCTCACTCCGGCCTTAGGAGGGGAAGAGAGTGCTTTTGGGGAACTGGGAAAAGCAGTTGGTCAATCCACGGTGGGGAGTTCAGGAAGGCTTGGCAGACTCTTGGTGGGCAACGTGGACACCCGTTCATTGAGGGGGAGGGTAACTTCCCGGGCTAGCCTCCAGGCTGCCTGGACCCATGCCCACATCCCCTTGTCTGGACAATCCAGCCCAGAGGACTGGGTTTCTTCCCAGTATCCTGGGCCTGGAAATCCAGGGAGGGCCCGTAGCTCCTGTGGTCTTGATGGAGTAGGCAATGCCATATTCAAGGCCAGAGAACAAGGGGTGCTGGTCGGCGCTGCTGCTTTGGGGCGGGGAGCCTGGGTGAATGTCAGTGTCCACCTCTAGCCCCAGGGATGTTGTCTGACTGTGGAGAGGAAGCCTGATTCCCTTTTGGTCCTGTCCTCTGCCTATGATGCCTTCTTAAGTCTAGGGCCCTTGGGTTTGACGCCTGAAGTGGCAGGGAGAGGGCCTTTTTGGGCTAGGCCTGGTCACCAAAGGGTTAATTAACCTCGCGTACCACCCCCCCCAACAGTTGCTTCCAGCCACCAATTAGTCTGTAATCAGGCAGATGCCAACTGTCCCTGGGGGCATGTGGGCAGCCTAATGGGGCATTCTCTGGTTGGGGGTGGGGGTGACGACTGGGGAAGGGGTCCGTGAAATCTGTGCTTAAACCAAGCACTGTGCCCTTCTGAACCTGTTTAGGGCCCATAGACATCCCCCCCTTCCTGACCTCAGTACCAGGCCACCTGACCTCTAGCCCTGGGGTTCCACACCTACTCGACCTTCTGCAGGGTATGAAGCCCAGAGTCAGGCAAACTTGACTTCAGACCCGGGCTCTGCCACTTTCTGGCTGTGTGCTATTGGGGAAATCACTTCCCCTCTCACACACTCCTTCAGTAAAACAGACCCACCTTCCCGTTCTGCCAGGAGAAGTGAATGAAATGGTGGATTGGAGCTGCTTTGCACAGTACCTGGCACTCAGGAAAGCTTGGGAGAGAACTACTGAACTCACTAGCCACCCCTGTGCCAAGGACTTGACAGGACAGGCAGGCAGAAGCCAGGTGCTGAGTACCCAGCCCGGGACCAGGTTCCCTTCCCTCGGGGCATGTGGTTGTGGGCCAGGCGCTGGCTCTGTCTTAACTCTCATCTCTCCCTCCTTGCTCACAGACGTTTCTGGTCTCGGACATTAATTGGATTTTCCTTTGCAGAGCCCGGGCCAAGCTGCTACTTTCAGGGCTCCCCCTCTCCCTAACCAGGTGCTACGCTCTGTAGGGTCTTTCAGGGGTCTGGGTGGTGTCTGCAGCTGCAACAGCAGCTGGCCCTTTAAGGAGGGAAGAAAACAATTATCTGGCCTGGGCATTGCATCAGCTGGAGCCTGGAGGGTCCCTGGGGAAGTGGGGGGCAGGCTGGTGGTTGATTTCATTAGTGCCATGTGAGAACTCTCACCCGAGTCTGCCCTGGTCCCCAGCTGCAGCCTCCTCCCCCAGGCAGTGGGAGCCCCCGCCCCATTGCTTCCCCCTGCCCCACCCCAAGAGCACCACCTTGGAGGACTCTGTGCACCCCCAGCCCATGTCATGGGCCCTGGGCAGAGAGGGGTGGGGAAGTTTCTCTCTCATTGGCTTTTTGCTGACTTGGGGTGCTGGGTATACCTCCTGTACCAGCATTTTGCTGTCCATGGGAGTGTCTCCCCCATTAGTGTTTGGCTGACCTGGAGGGGGGGTGGCATTTCTCCGCACTGGCATTTTGTTGACCCAGGGGAGGGATGACTTCTACACTGGCCTCCCACTGACGGGGTTGCTGCTTTCTGCACTATGGTTTTTGCTGATCCAACAGGGTGGCTGAGCTGCTGGGGTGTGTGCGAACTGAAGGCATGGGTGAGAAACAGCACTCCCTGGTTGGAAGTGAGCTGGCTCTGAACAGTGAGTCACGGGCAGAGGGGACACCAGGTATTTGGGCAGCAGACAGACCTGGGTTCAAATCCTGCATTCTTCACTTAACAGGCTCTGTTGCCGCTTGAGGCAGGTGGTCTCCGACTCCTCTGGAAAATAGGAATAATTTACTGCCCATCCCCATCTGGAAGGCGTGTGGAGATTAGATACAATAACCCAGGCCTGGCAGGTTGGGGTGGCAGGGGGAAGATACTCTATGATGATTCTCTTTCCTTTGCAAGTTTGAGCTTTTCCCACCTTGAGCTCAAGATGCTTGGACAAGAAAAAGAGGATGAGTGGGGAGTGGAGAGGAGGGGAGACGGAGCGCAGGACCCTCCTGCCTCTGTTGTAGGGGGATGCTTCAGACACCTGATGTGCCAAGTGCTGTGAGCCAAGCAGCCCTGCCTCCGTGGAGCCTGCATTCTAGCCCAAGATGGCCCAGCGCAGGTGACTGAACCTGTATTAGCCCAGGAAGGCCCAGGGCAGGTGATTGCACCTGTATCGTGTGACAAAGGGAGGGATTCAGGGAGCCTAGAGTGACCAGGAGTTGAGGCAAAGAAGCAGGGATGAGGAGAGGAAGCAGTGTGGGGTAATGCCTGGGTGATGGCAGGAGGCACCTGGTATGGGGGAAGGGAGGACAGCAGTGGAGGAGAGAGGGTAGAGAGTGCTCAGGTGGCAGAGGCCAGACCTCCCTGGTCTAGCAGGATACTAAAGGCTTGGGAGTTATCCTGAGGCCAGTGATGACCCCTAAAGGGCTGTAAGACCAGAAGGCAGGGTTTCATTTCCAGAGAGTGTGGGCTCAGGTCTATGGCCCTTGGGCAGGACTTTCTTGGGACTGCCTGCCCTTTTGCCCTCTCACCCTCCCTTCTCTGTGTAGCAGCCCTGGTGCCCAGGGAGCTGGTTGTTTATGTGGCTCTCCCCAGGAGGGAGGGGGCCAGTCCCAGTCCCTCCAGCTCCCTCTCTCCGGGCCTTGTTGACGACGTTCGCCCCTTGGGGCCAGGTTCTCCCTACCTCCCCCACCAGCCTCCCGGAGAGGCAGGGCTTTGGCACCAAGCTGGTCTAGATTCACATCCTAGCCCTGCAGTTCACGAGGTGGGTGACTTCTGGCAAGGCACGGCCATCTCAAAAAACCTCAGTGTCCTCAACCATAAAACAGAATCGATGTCATTTCTATAAGAAGGATAAAATGAAATTCCAGATGGAAATTACAGAACCCATTCCAATGTCAGTTGCATGTTTACTCTGTTGCATGGCGCTGACAGCTGCTCCAGGCCAGGCCCAGGGCCCTGTGGGGGCAGGGACGGGGCTGGTTTCAAGAGCCTGGTTGCATAGAGCCCCCTGTTAGAAGGACCCCACGCTCAGTTTTGTGGTCACCATCTTGAAATTCCTAATTTTGAACAAGGGGTCCCACATTTTCATTTAGCACTGGGCCCTCCATCTTATGTAGCCCTACAAATTACGTAGGGATAGGAAGAGGCAGGGAGAAACACACACGGGGAAATAGTTCCCAAGTGGAGGAGATATAAGGTGAAAGGCATGACTAACTATCCCAAGGTCGGTGAGATGTTAATAATAGTAACATTTGGGGCGTCTGGGTGGCTCGGTCGGTTAAGCGTCCGACTTCGGCTCAGGTCATGATCTCATAGCTCGTGGGTTCGAGTCCCACATCAGGCTCTCTGCTGACAGCTCAGAGCCTGGAGCCTCCTTCCAATTCTGTGTCTCTCTCTCTCTCTCTGCCCTTCTCTCACTGGTGATCTCTCTCTCAAAAATAAATAAAACATAAAAGAAAGTAACATTTATTTAGTGCTTACTGTGTTGCTAGGTCCTCTGCTAAGTACTTATCCTCAGACAGCCCTATGAGGTAGGTCCTATTATTATTTCCGTTATATAGATGAGGAGAGGGAGGTTAAATTTGGCCAAAGCCACACAGCTATCAAGAGGCAGAACTGGGATTCAAACCCAGGTGTTGGACAGCACCATGCATGCCCAGACCAGGGAAGCCTTCCCTAGGAGAAGGCGCCCCCTGCGGCAAGTCTGAAGGTAACACGGAGGAAGAAGAGGGCTGTTTTTGCTGGAAAGTGTCTGTGCTGAGGCCCGAGGCTTGGCCGGGAGAGTGGGAGCCAAAGCTGGATGCCCCGTGGGGGCTGAGGGCATTAACCTCTGGATTTTGTGGTTCTGACTTGCCAAGCTCCGAGCTCTTGGTCACCCTCTTCCCCAGGCCCTGATGCCACCAGGATTCCTCGCCACTGTCCTTCCCTTCTCACTGCACTGCCCTCTGCTCCTCACTGCCCAGTAATCCCCTCACTCTCTTGAGCTGAGGGATCTCTTCGGGGCTCAAGCCCTGCAGGTCCAACTGCTTGCCGAACCACATTTAGATGTCTCACAATCAGCCTAGGGTCCAAACCCAGGTCCCCAGCTCCGCCTGCGAGCACCTGCTCTGCCTCCAGCATCTCCAGCTCGTCTCTGCTGCCACCATCCACCCACTTGCTCAAGCTGGAAAGCTGGAAGTTCTCCTGGACACCTCCCTCTCCCTCACCCCCACAGCCCACAGCCGTGCTCAGCAAGTCGTGTTAGCTCTCCTGTGTCTCTCTCCCTGCCCACCCATGCCAGCCCACCGTCGGTGCCCACCTAAAGCACAGCGACAGCCTCCTAGACTGGGCTTCGCGTGTTTCCATTCTTGCCCCGCTCTCTTTCATTTTTCACCCTGTGGCCAGAGTGATCTTCCAAAGACCAGCGCTCGAGTGTATCATCTCTCTGTGTAAGACCCTTCCAAGACTTCTTGGAATCAAAGCCAGACTCTGACGTAGTCTACAGGGCCCTGTGTGATCTGGTCCTTGCCTACCTTTTTCTATCATCTGGCACCATTCTCCTCTCTCTCAGCAGCAGGACTCTCACACATGTTCCTTCATCCCGGAATGCACTCCTCCTAGTGCCTTGTTAACTCCTACTTACCCTTCAGCATTTCCATAGTGAAGCCTAAAAACCAGAGCCTGAACGCCACCCCCTCCCCACCCCCCCTTAGGACCTCATACTTCTTCAGGACGCTCAGCACACTTGAGTTGCATTTTCCTTGTTTCTCTGTCTTGCTGGCCTGTGAACTCCGTGGGATCAGGGGTCCTGTTTTTCCTGGCCCCTGCCCACAGTAGGTACACAGTGAGCTGCTTGGTGGATGAAAGGACTAGATGAATCATTGCTGCAGTACCCTAACTGGCCTCCCTACCTTCAGGCCTGCCTTCTCGAGCCCTTTCTTCCTGTGGCCCCAGAGCGATCTTTCTAAAGCACAGGACTGACCCTGTCACCCCCTGCTACTTAAAATACTTCAATAGCTCCCTATTGCTGACAGGAAAGGCCTCATCTTCTTAGCATGGAATTCAAAGCCCTTTGTGATCTGCACCCAACGGCCTCTCCAGCTTCGTCTTCCCTGCTCCCCCACCACACTTTGAACTGCTGGCAGTTCCTCTAACACGTCAGGCTGTTTTGTGCCTCTGCGCCTCTGCACTTTCTGTTCCCTCCGCCTGCAATGCCTCCCCACCCCAGCTTCCTCTCCCTGGAGAACGTCCTTCACTCTTCAAAACTGACTTAGCTACCACCTTTGCCTCCTGGCCTTCCCTGGACAGAGCTAACCCACCCTCCCTTGGCCACATCTGTACAGAGTCTACATCTCTAACAGGCTCTTCCTTATCTCTACAGATGTAGACTCTTCCTTTCAGCTGAACTCACCCAGGGAGGGCACAGTGATTTTTTTTTTTCTCCAGGGTTGTCTATCTTTGTGCCTCTTAGCGCCCAGCTTCTCCCCTGTCTTAATTAGGTCTCTGCTTGTATATAGAAACCCACTCAGGCCAGCTTCAGTAATAAATAAGGGTTTATTACCAGGATGCAAGAGATTCCTGAGAACTGAGAGGGGCAGAAAAATCATTAGCTTCTGGGAGGCAGAAACTGGAGGCCAGGAGAAATTGAAGCAGCCATTCTCTGCACCTTGCTGGCCGTCTTTACCTTTCTCCACGGATTGGGTTTTTTCTGCTTTACCGGGCCCTACTCTACCTATAGTTCCTGTACTGTGTCCTGCGATCCCGCCACATTCAGAGAGAGAGCCCAGGGTTGGGCAGATCCAAAGCCAAACTTGTGTGAGGGGATCTGATTGGCTCGGAGTGGGTCAGGTGCCTACCCTGGTCCAATCAACTGCAGCCTGCTGGGAAGGATCTCAAAGTCAGACTTGCAGACCTCGCTCTTGACCCCCTAAGAGAAAGGTGGTGGTGGGGAGGGTCTTTGTTATCTGGGCAAGTACTTTAAAAGACTAGGATCTGCTAGAATCCTTAGAGCTCCAGGCTGTGCCTGGCCCCCAACCTTCCATCTGGATAGCACCTGGAGAAAACAGCCCAGGCATTGTGGCTTAAAGGGCTGTCTTTCTTTTCCTGGGGCAGCAATGCCAGGGCAGGCTTTGAAGAGCCTGTTAGTTGTCATTCAAAGGCCGGAGCAGAGAGATAGATGAGACCCAAAATTTTCTCACTTGTCTTTGGAGTGGGGAGAGAAGGAAGAGGAGGGTAGGAGCAGACAGGATAGTTCTACCAAAATCATATTCATTCTCTAAGATGGAACTCATTTCCTCTCCTCTGGGAAGAACAGTGCCATGACTACCTCCCCCCACCCCCACCGTCAGCCATTTTTTATTTGAATTAATTCTATTCTTTGTACTTCCCTCATAATAAACATTTTTGAGTCCTTTGTGCCAAACACTATGCACATGCATTATTTCATTGAATCCTCACGCCCTTTAAGATATTATCCCCATCTTGCTGACAAGGAAACTGAGGTTCAGAGAGGTGACATTTATGGCTAGGGACACACAACGGCGTGACTCCAGAGTAAAAGTTCTTACTCTCAACTACCTACTTGCTTGCCTGTTTGCCTTTCAGGATTGTGAGGGCCTCACAAGCAGATACAAGATTACCACTCTCCCTCTACTCTCCACTGGCCAGCCCGGGGCCAGCCCAGAACAAGGGCGGGGACAGATGGCGACAGGTAGAGTTGAAGGTCTCCCACTTGTGGACCAGCCCTGTGTAGCTATGTGACTCTGGACAAATCTCTTAATCTTTTAGAGTCTCTATTTTCTCATTTGGAAATGGAGATGATAATTCCCGGTGTGCAGCTCATACTAGATGGTGGCTCTAAGGATAATTTGTAAACAGGAAAGAACTGAGCGATTTCTAAGGATTGTTGTTACCAGATTGGATTGTGGCAACAGGCCTCCAGCTAGCCACTGTGCCCAAGCCTAGAGCTTCCCCCCGTGGGTCGTAGCACCTTCAGTGAGACCCGAGGTGACTTTCAGGAGCTCACGGACCTGTCATTACATAGCCTTGGCTCCCGTAGTGAGAAAGTTGGTTCCCTTTCCACTCCGTCAGGTCCAAACCTGTCCCAGGGAGAAAGTGCCAGTGTGTCTTTAACAACTTTCCAACACTGCCGCCCTTCCCTTTTTAACAAAGAGGCCTTGACTGGCAACTCTGTGTAGCTAAAATTTATTAATACAGCTTTGTTTTTACTGTATTTATTGTACTTGCATTTTCTCTTTATTAAAAGCAATAATAGCCTTTGCATTTATAGTGGGAACACAAAATTTCTACTTACTATAAATGCTTGTAAGTTAAAAGTGTCAATGTCAGCACGATAAATACAGAGCAGTACAAGAGTATGGAGATTTGGCTGAAATCGTTGAGGGGGCACACAGTGTTATGTGGATAGTGCAAAGCTGGGAAGTGGCATGGGGACGTCAGAAACAGGGACTGTCCGCCTGGGTAATATTGAAGGTGCCTTCCACCTGCCTGGAAATTTTAGGGATCTCTTCCTGCTCTGCCAGCCTGCTTCCTTCTCACCGCATGCCTCATCTTGGGTTTCTTTCAGAAAATCATGCCATGATTATTCTTCAGACAGGAGAATTTGTGCCATTTTCCCCTCAGTCCGCTAGAGGGAGGTTCTTGGAGTTGGGGTGTCTGGGCGTAGGATGCCCCCTCATCTCTGAGGCAGCACGTGGGCACTCCTGGGGGGAGCAGCAGCTATAGAGTCCATGGTTCTCTTGGTCCCCATGCACAACACAAACCTTAGGGCCTCCCAGAGGGCAGGAGTCCCAGGGAGCACAGAGGCTGTGGGAGTGGCAGGTGAGGGCAAGGCCATCCCTGGAGCCTCATGCCCCAGAGATTGGGGCCCGGGGGCCACATAGCCAGGAGGCTTTGGAGTCTCAAAGGTCCCCTTTCCCCTGTGACCCCCTTCCCATCCCTTTGTGCTGCTGTCTGGCTGCCCCTGGGGATTGGGCAGCAACCCTGGGAGTCCTCGGAGGACGCACAGGATTTATCCACAAGAGTCAACACCAGGGCCAGGCAGGAGGGGTGGAGGTCCCGCCTGACCCCTCTCCAGTCCCATGTCCACAGCAGGAGGGCAGGCCTGGGCTGCAAGAGGGCAGGGGGCCTGGGTAGCGTGAGGCGTGTGCTCCTATATCCATGGTGAATGTCTGAGGGTCTCTATGAAGGCATATTGTGTGCGTGTGCGTGTGTGACAGTAAATTTGTGTGTGTGTGTGTGTGTGTGTGTGTGTGTGTGTGTGTGTGTGGTGAATGTAGCTCTCCGGCATACTCTGTGTGTGTGTGTGTGTGTGTGTGCGCGTGCGTGTATGTGACAGAGAGGAAGTTTGTGTGTGTGATGAATGTAGCTCTCTGGCATACTATGTGTGTGTGCGTGTGCGCATGTGAGTGTGTAACAGAGAGTAAGTTTCTGTGTGTGATGAATGTAGCTCTCCGTGGTGATGTACTTCTGAACAATACATCTGAAGGACTCTGAGCGCATGTGTTACGTGTGTGTGCGCACACAGCGTGTGATAGGTGCGTCTGTGGTGAATGTATAGATCTGAGGTTCTCTGCGAGGGAGTTTTTGTGCAGCATGTGAGTTTGTGTATGTGTGGCAGGCTGTGATGTGCATGCGAGTCTGTGGTGAACCCGTCTCCACGTGGTGCGTGTCTGTGAGGCATATTGTGTGTGTGCCGTGTGTCTAGGTAGCCTGCTGCCGGGTGCGGCGTGTGCCTGTTATTCTGTGTCGCCGCCGGCTTTGTACAGCGCGCATCTGAATACGTGGTGTGTCTGAGTGGCCGCGGGAAGCCGAGTGGCGGGTGCGCGGGTCTTTGTGCCCCGGGCAGGGTTTCGGGGGAGGGCACGGTGGGCCAAGAAGGCTGAGCGTGCCTGAAGGTGGAGACTGCCCGGGGCGCGGATGTGCTGGGCTCCTGGGGACGGTCCCCAGGGCTCAGAGGGAGCGGGCGGCGCCTTCCGGCTAGGCGCGGGGCTGGTAACCGGAGCCCCTTCCCCCATGAAATATTGATCGGGCCTCGCAGCAGCTCTGGAGAAGCAGGGGCCAGGGGGCGGGGAGCGAGCTGGGCCGGCCGCTGTCCATGGTGCTGCCGGGAGAGGGGAGCGAAAACTCCCCATCCACCAGCATCCCATGGCGGGGGCCCCTGCCTCAGAGGATGAGCTTGCCGGCTCCTACTGCCTGGCTCTCAATTCTGCCACTCCATCTAGGAAGGGAGAACAGGGAGCAAACGGGCATTTTGGGGGATCTATCATCCTTCCCCCATCCCTCCCCTCGCTGCCCCCCCCGCCCCCCCCCCCCCGCGGCTAGGGTAAGAGTAGGGTTGGATTTGGCAGAAACAATTCTAATATACACCTGTGGTCCTAGTTTTATTGTTGCATCTCTGTAGCATCTCTGCTCAATCTCAAAAGAGTCTTAGTTGGATGATAAATTACCGTGCGTCCCCACAATAAGGCTTTGCGCCAAAGACCTCTTCTCTCACCTTCTCTGCCCCAGGGTGGGAGAGGGGTTCTGTAGGTTCTGGGGGTGTGAACGCGTCATGTGTGTGTGTTTGCAGGTGAGGGGATCGTCCTTCCTGTGCTAAGGCTGATCTGGAATAAGTGCTTGGGAGCCCCAGGCCCCTTGGGATCCTGCTGAAGCCCAGACATTACCAGGGAATCCGGTCTTCTTCTCCACCAATCCAAATCCTGCTGTCTATTCAAGCTGTGCTTTTTCAGGCCTAGGCTTCCCTTGCCCTCCTACATCCTTGGCGGGGCAAGCTTTTCCTTGGTTTTGATATCACAGTGTGGTAGGGCCTCCAGGTTGGCCATCTGTATACTCATGGCATTTTCTCTGACTTCTCTGCTGATTCTTCTTTTTTCAGTGAATTCTATATTCCTCCTACCCCTCGCCCTTTGCTCACTTTGTACTCCCCTCTGGGCATTCTCTTTCCTTTCCGTACACCACTTTTCCCTTCAGGGCACACATCTAAATCCTGCCCACTCACACTGCTCTCCTGAGCTCCAGTGAATCTGCTTACCTGCCCAATGCCTCTTTGTGGGAGTTGCAGTATTATCTCAGACTCATCACATCTAAGATGGGAGTCATCCTTCCCTTAAGCCAGTGTTTTCCTCTGGAACCTCAAGCTTTGCTGATAGCACCTCTCTGTCTCTACCCTTCCTATAAATCACTTTGGATTCTGTTTTTTCCTCTCCCCAACTTCGTCCCATCACTAACTCTAGGCAACTCCCCAAGCCCTCTCATGACTCCTAGCCACCCTTTTCCTCTTCCCATTTGCATTATCTGAAGCAGTGCAGCCTTCTTATCTGCTTTTTGACTGTTCTTCCTTCTGTCACGCTTTCTTCTGATTCTGCAGTCAGTGTCAGATTGATCTCTGTAAAACATTACATCTAAGTCATGTCAGATTTCACTTCTTACAGGATTAAAGTCAAGCTTCTTAGCCCTGCATCCAGAGCCCTTCATTGGCTGTTCCTAGCCTGCTTTTTTAGCCTTCTCTTCCACAATTATACTTACCTCCTGTTCCAACTGCACTGCCCTATTCACCATCCTGTGGACATAACACTTCCTCTCCAGTCCTTCCCAGGCAGTTCCCATTTCTTTCCTGTCACTTCTAACTCTCCTGATACTACCTATCTTTTGAGGTATTCTGCAATGCACTTCCCAATGTGTCTTTTCTGGTCTCCTCATCCTGAAGCATTCAGTCTTTTTTTTTTTTTAATTTTTAAATGTTTATTTATTTTTGAGATAGAAAGAGAGACAAAGCGTGAGTGGGGGAGGAGCAGAGAGAGAGAGAGGGAGACACAGAATACAAAGCAGGCTCCGGGCTCTGAGCTGTGAGCATAGAGCCCAGCGCAGGGCTTGAACCCATGGACCATGAGATTGTGACCTGAACCAAAGTCAGATGCTTAACCGACTGAGCCACACAGACACCCCCTGAAGTATTCACTCTTGCAGAACAACCAAAGTATTTAATTTTTAACTTTCAGTGCCTTGGGTCACCCATAGACCAACAACATGAGTATCACCTGAAACCTTGTTAGAAATGCAAAATCTCAGGTTCCCCTTGGGACCCATCGGATTGAATCTGCATTTCAACAAGATCCCCAAGTGATTTGTGTGAATATTTAAGTTTCAGGGTAAGATCTTTCTGTTTGGAAATGGCCGCCAGCCGGGGCTTGTAGTGTCCTTAAGTGCCAAGTCTAGCAGCCCCCATCAGGTGACAGGTGGCACATCTGACCAGATCCCATGAGCTATGAAAAGAGGTGGGTGGTTGAGATGGCTGTGAAGCATGCATACTTTGCCTGGCCCCTCCTGCCTGGAATCTATACCCCCCAAGGCCCCAGAGCTCGAGCTCTGTAAATCTGACTCCAGAAAGTACTCTAGTGACACAACGAGCAATCAATTAATCAATGAAAAAGTAGTTATCAAGCATATAGCAGAATTTCTTCCTCTTCACAAAACACATACTGGTGAAAATGACTCTTATTTTAATGTATGTTTTGAAAAGAAAAATATGTGTTTTAGTTTTTCTTTATGATAGCGTCAATACAGTTTCTAAAGTGGGGACTTAGAAAAACACAATATGTCACACGAAGAAAATAAAAATTACTCATAATTCTACTACCCAGCTATAAATACTGTTAATATTTGTTGGAGATTGTCAGTCATTCATTCAACACATTTTTACAGAGCCCTACTATGTGCCAGGCCGATGCCAGACACGGGAGGTTCAGGGCAAAGAAGACATCATTTCGGTTTTTAGATGGCTTGCAGCCAGGGGCTGGGGTGTGGGGAGACAGCCACTGAACAAATTAAGAATAGCAGTATATGTGTTTCCTAGGGCAACTATCACAAAGTACTACAAACTGGGTGGTCAAAACAGTAGAACTTTGTCCTGGAGACAGGTGTTGGTGGGATTGGTTCCTTCTGAGGGTGGTGCTGTTCCGTGGCTCTCTCTGAGCTTCTGGTGACCGCTGGCAATCCTTGGCGTTCTTCACTTTGTTGCTGTATCAGTCCACACTCTGCCACCGTTGTCATGTGGCATTCTCCCCGTGCACCTCTGCCTTCATGCCGTTGCATTCTTATAAGGACACCAGTCATATTGGATTAGAGACCCACACCCACCCTACTCCAACATGACCTCAGCTGAACTAATCACATCTGCAATGGCCCTATTCCAAAACAAGGTCAGATTCTGAAGTACTAGGGTTACTACCTTGACATATCTTTTCTCGGTGTGGGGGCGTGGGGGAGGCACAATTCAACCCATAACGGGCAGGGACAATACAGAGTCTGGGAGAGCGTGACAGGGGGACTCGCTTTGTCTGGAAAGACTCTCCTAGGAAATGACATTCCAGCTGGGACTGAGCAATGCATAGGGATTAGCCAGGCAAAAGCGGCACACAGATAAATACAGGGCATCAGAACACGAGGGAGGGGGCAGGCTGGAGAAGAGCATTCTAGGCAGATGGGACACAGGGCACTTTTGAGGAGTGGAAAAAAAGACAAGTGCCACTTGAATACAGAAGAGGGGTGAGAGCATGGGCCGAGCTGGCTCACTGGGCTTGTGCACCTTGGTGCGAGGGGTTTTCACCTTCTCCTGAAGGAAATAGGGAGCTACGGAAAGCTGTTGTACAGGAGTGATTCATTCTGCCTTGTGAGTGACCTCACAAAACTGAGCTGTCTGAAGGCTGTGTGGTTCCTCTGTATCCCCAGTTCTGAGGGAAGACACATGGCCATGTCCTCAGGAGCCCCCTGGCTGAGGAAAGACACATGGCAGCTCTGTCTGAGGAATGAAGGCATGGCTGCGTCTTCAGCAGCCCCTGGTCCAAATGGGGAGGACAAGCTCTGCCCTCAGGAACCTCGATCTGAGCAGGACACAGGGCACAACCAGCTCTGGGTCTGTCATCTTGCCCTTCAGTGTCCCGCGCCTGTGGAGTTGTGGACAGAGCTTTGGGCCTGGCTGCCCCACCCTCTACCTTGCCATGAGGACTGTGTCTGAGAATGTGTCCAGGGTAGACACATGACCCATGTAGATCCCTGAGGCCAGAGGTGCCAAAGCTGAGGAAGGCTGGGGGCTAGGTTTTGCAGGGGCTATCTCCTGAGCACCTAGCTCCCTTCAAAGAATGTCTGGCTCTTGCCTTTCTATGCAGGACCCAGTCTGGTGCCCAACCCATCCCTTCCCACACCCTCAGAGACTCTTACTGTGTGTGAGAGGAGAGGGCCCCCCTGCCCAGAGCTGCCTTTCCTCCCTTGCCTGGGCTGGGTAGGCCAGGCTGGGTGGAGGAGAAGTGGGTCAGCTTGGTAGCCATGGTGACAGCAGCTGCTCCCTGCCAGCCTTCTCATCTCCTCACCACAAACCTCACCGATGAGCTCTTTTGTCCGGCCTGCAGGGATGGGGGCCAGGAGGGTGGTACGCGGGGCTGGAGCCGGGATGAGCAAGTACGTATTCAAGCTCACACGGGCACCTGCTCAGAGCTGGTGTGCGTGCCTCAGCCAAGGGAACCCAGGATCCAGGTATGACTCTTCCCACTTCCCTGCCTACTGAAGGGGTGGGGCTCTTCCCGCCTCTCTGGGCTGGGCAGGGGCCAGGGAGGGGGGTGTGTGTGTTTGAGCGTGTGTGGGTATGTACACATATGTGAGTCTGCAAACGCCTGTGACTGTCAGTGTGTCTGCTTCTGTGTGCCTTTGTCTTGTGGGTGCATGTGTGTATCTGTGTACGTAGGTGATTATGTCTTTAAGTGTGTGTCATCTGTCTGGGTCTGCGTGGTGTGTGATCACACATTTGAAATTCAGTGCCCTGTGTCCCTCCCTGTGTGTGTATAGTGTTGTGCATGTGTGTCTGGCTTGGGGGAGACAAAGGCCACATAATAAGGAGGAGACCTGGCATAGTGCTCCCCACGCAAGCTGGGTGTGCTCCCTCAGCCCGGCCTACCTCCCCCAGCATATGCCAGCCTTGTCACCCACCCATCTTTTCCTGGGGGCGGGATAAAGAAAGGCTAGAAAAAAAAGAACCCTTCTCCCGTTCTGTGGATGCAGACACTGGCCTCTGACATGGACACACATTGGTATGGGAGATGGAGTGGGCAGCCCTGGTGCTGGACCAGGATTGGGTCGAGGCTTTCCAAAGTCAGACCCAGCATCCAGTGAGGGGCCAGGAGCTGAGATGCTGGCAGAGAAGAACAAGCTTCACGTGCCAGCTCCACCTCAACTGAGAGGCACAGGGCCCCACACGCATCCCACACTATCCTGCGCTCTGGGTGGGAGCAGGTGAGAGGTGATCCTGTTGGTCTCTGAGCCTTCCCACAAAGTGGTTGCGCCTGGTGTGCAGTCCAGACCAATGGGCACTGGCCCCATGCAGTCCTTCCCTGTTAACATTAAGGCACCGTTGTGAGTAGTAACAGTGTAATTGCCCAACTGAGCTTTTAGCACGTTGCCGATCCTTAATTTTATTTTTTTAATAATCCTAAGGCAGGCATTATTATCCCCATCTAGAGATAAGGAACAGTAGGCTCAGAGGGTTTGTTAAGGAGATTGCCCTGCGTCACACGGCTTGCAAGTGACAGATCTAGGTTTTGAACCAAGTCTGTCTGCCTCCAAAGCCTGGGTTTTTAATCACAGTGTTTGCCTGCTCTTTATTATCCCGTCTGACACCGAGCCCAGCCTGGAGAGTGGGGCTGCGTCCAGGTGGCGAGTAGGCTCCTCACATAGAAGAGGAGATGGAAGTTCAAAGAGGCTGAATGACTTGCTCAGAGTCCCATGGGTGGGGGTGGAGCCAGAAGTGCTCCTCCTCCCCTCCTGGCATCTCACAGTGTCTGGGGAGGGACAACCCTTCAGTCATATCGAGGACTGAGGAAGGAAGAATAGGGTCTAGAGCTCCTAGGCTGGCCGTTGAACCTCCCTAGTCTCTCCTGTGTTAAAAGCCTTAAAGTTGTGGGTGGGGCTTCAGCAGCTAGTCGACATTTAAAGTGCCTAAAGGCAGATTAGGAGACCCAGGAGTGAGATGCTTTTTACAAAGTAGGAAACGAATCAGAGAGTTTAAGTGATTTGCTCAACATCACACAGCTATCTCGAAAGTCTGTCTCTTAACTCTGCAAGCTCCTGGAAGCCCTTAAGGACAGATGTTTTCGCTCGCCCTTCCTCTAAACTCCCCTCTTTCCTTCCAGACTCGTATTACATCACCTCCTCCTGGAAGCTACCCTGATTGCCTTCACCTCCTTTCTTGAAGACTGGTGTCTGGGCAGAAGTTAACAGAAGCCTCGTGTAAATGCCCTAGGGGTGTGCTATTGGTAGGGGCACAGCCCCCTGTGATGTGGTCACCACGCTCAGATTCATCAGTTTGGTGAGTTTGGGTTTTCTTCAGAGTGGGGAGGAAGCACCTGTTAGGTGACGTGGGACCTGGGAGTTAGGAGGCTTGGGTTGGAGCTCCAGTTTTGTCCCCAACTTTCTATGTGACCCTGGGTGTGTCTCCTTCCCATCCTGGGCCTTGATTTCCCACTCTGCAAAATGAAAGACTCAGGCTGGGATGGGGATGACAACTCTATTTTAAATCATGGGCCAGTGTTCACCAGTGGGTCCTGGAGCTGTGTTGAGAGGGATTCTGAGGTTAAATCTGTCCTTGGTGGGAAAGAGAAAAGGGTTAGTGATGTCTCCTACAGGTGGAAGATGGGGAGAGCTGGTAAGAGCCTCAGTTATTTGCCATCCCTTCCAACCTACCAGTCCATCACCCTATGACAGATTCCTTGGTCTCTCTTATTGAAAGAGTGGGAAGCGAGGCTTATCTTGGGCTTTTGGATGGCCTCAATGACTCTCAAAACAGGCTTATGATCTGGTTAGACACATGACGGGCGTGGGTAGCCTGGCAGAGCTCTGAAACCTCTGCTGTCAGGATTCAAGAGATGGTCTGGGGAGCGCTTAGGGTGCTGTGACTCCAGGGTAGAGGCCAAACACCTATAGCTGGAAAGGAAACACTCGCCTCCTTGCTTGGGGTGCTTGAAAGGTATCTGCAGGCATGGAACTTTGGCAGGAGTGGGGACAGTAGTCCTCGTCCCTGGAGGGGACATCTGAGCCATAGTAGTAGATGCTGCTGTGGCAGTAGATGGGAGTCAGCAGAGAGAGCTCCAGAATGCAGTATCTATGACCCGACGAGGAAGGGCTCCCTTCCTTAGGGTGCCATGAACGGGGCTGGGAAAGGGACAGTCATGCTCAGGGGCAGGGAATTGTTGAAGTGACTTCTGTAGAAAGGCTATAGGTCACTTAGCAATCTCTTGGAACCACCAGTATGTGAGATGCTGTGTTCTATGGCTTGCTGGCCCCTCACCGCTCTGTCGCCATCTCTCCCAGCTGCCCCTTCCTCATCCCTGTGGTCTCATGGCTCAGAGGGCGCTGTGAGGAGGACTTCCTCCTCATGGGGGCCAGGTGGCTGGCTCTCTCTCTCTGTCTTACCCCCTTTTTTAAGTTTATTTATTTGGGGAGGGGAGAACAAGTGGGGGAGGGACAGAGAGAGAAGGAGAGAAAGAGAATCCCAAGCAGGCTCTGCACTGACAGCGCAGAGCCCCATGTGGGGCTCAAACTCATGAACCATGAGATCACGACCTGAACCGGAGTCAGACACTTCACCGACTGAGCCATCCAGGTGCCCCTCTGTCTTACCCCTCCTGAGCTAGACTGACTGTCAGAGAAACAGCCGGAGCCCCCATTCTGAGCCTGCCAATGCAGTGTGTTCACAGGCTCTGCTCTCTAGTTAAAAGGATTTGTAGAGATCACCTAATTCAACCCCTTCATTTTACACACAGATGAGGAGACCAAGGCCCAGAGAAAGTGACACAAGGAATCTGTACACATTCTAATCCCACTCCTGATTCTTCATTCTCCCAGGCTGCCCTGCACCAGACGTCATGCCCTAAGACCTTGGGTCCACTGCTTCGGGTCTGGTTCTTCCTGTCCCCATGAGGGTGGCCTGCCTGGCTGGGTCCTCTGCAGCATTCACCAGCTCTCCAGTCCCCTCTGGGTGATGCCTGGGTGGTTAAAGATGAGAGAGTAGCTCCAGACGGTACAGAGCCCTGGATGTCAAACCATCTGCTTGTCAATGTCATTCATTATTCATGAGGAAACATGAGCCCCTGGGTTGGCAGGGTCAGGAATTTTGTCCCGTACTTTCTTCCCTTCTCAACTCCTAGGAGTGAGCTTCCTGTAGGCTGCACTAGGGAAGTGCTTGCTTCTCCAGCTGTGGTCTGGGTGGGGTCTCTACTGCCCTCAGATGCTCATGCCAGCTGCGGAAACCAGGGCCAGAGAGGTTTTTCTCATCGGGGATCATTTTCTTGCAGGGTTTTCAAAATGCTGGAGACCCAGGGCAAAGCCTGAGTGGGAGGGCTGGGCCCATGCCTTTGGGTGAGGTCTGGGTCGAGGGGGCAGGAGCTGCTGAGTGTCCTTGCATCTTTGTGGGAAGAGGAGACCCGGGTTCAAGTCCAGGTGTTGCCATTTCTTAGCTGAGTAGGACGGGCAAGGCCTTGACTTTTCTGAGACTCCAGTTTCTCAGCTGTGACATGGAGATTACCACACACCTAACTGAAACACTTTAAAATTTTTTTTGAGTTTATTTTATTATTTATTTTGACAGAGAGAGAGAATGAGAATGAGTGGAAGAGGGGCCGAGAGAGGAGAGAGAGACTCCCAAGCAGGCTCTGCACTGCCAGCACAGAGCCCGACGCGGGACTCAAACCCACAAACCATGAGATCATGACCTGAGCCGACACCAAGAGTCAGACGCTTAACTGACTGAGCCAGCCAGGCGCCCTTAACAAAAATACTTTAAAGAGTAAGTTAGACTTATGCTGCAAGCCCTCTCCCACCATTCACCAAAAGGCCATTCAGGTGCCCAAAAAAACCACACACACTGGCACTAGAATTGGAAACTGAAGAGAAGAGATCATCATAGGCCCAAGTCCAGGGGGACTTTCCATTAGCTGCAAGGTTAATGGGGGATGGATGGAGAAATACAATCCGGGACTCTGCGTACATCGCAGGGTGAGAGAAAACAGTCCAGACAACCACAAAGAAGGGAGAACACAGCCTTGACTCATCCCCACAGTCAGTCCTCATCTACCTGGTTGGCAGGAGCCCTGCTGAACAGGAAGCCAAATGGCCACCACTCATAGCTATCTGGGGACTGAACTCCTCTAGAGTGGCCCCCTCCTAGCTCCCTCCTTCTCCCCCGACCTGACACTCCAACTCTGCCCTTTTGAAAGGCAGATTCCCTCAGGGTGACATGGCTGAGGGCAGAGGGTCAAGCATAGTGACCTGTGCCCTGGCATGGGCTTCCCTGGGAAGAGCTCTGTAGGCTGAGATGGAGCTGGGAAGGGCTGCATGCAGAGCCTGCTAGAGCAGCCGTTTTTCCTAGACTCTGAGCAGAGGGCACCTCCTTGACCTTCAGCCAAGTTGTTGTAGAGGCCGACAGCCAGAGATCCCATCTCTGTGCAAAACAGTCACTCGCTCCCCCAGAGTGGCTCCCAGCGCCCTCTGTCTTCCCTAGCACTCATCAGAACAATCCGAGTTCATATTTAATTATGTAATCAGTTACTTGCCATCTGTCTCTTTTGGACTGGAGGCTCTGAGAGGGCAAGTTGGCCTGGCTCACTGCTGTATCCTCCACACTTTGCACAGGCCTTGGAATTTTAGGGGCTTACATATTTGTCGAATGCAGCTTTGGAAAGGAATTCGGCAATATCTTACAAGAATCAATGAGATGTTTATGTCCTCGGTATCAGGTAGGATGCTTTCGATGTAACTGAGAACACTGATTCAAACTGGCTTAAGCAACAGAGAACACATTATCTCACATAATTGGAAGGCCAAAGAAAGGCAGGCTCCAGGGTGGCCCAAGGTTCTTTCTGTCTCTGTACTGTGCTGCACCCAACCACACTGGCTTCCTCCTTGGACTGGGCCCTCTCTAGGGGGAAGAGTCTTGAGGGGAGTGGGGTGAGAGAGACCCTACTTCTCTGGTAAGCATGGAATCCAACTCTTCCCCTTAAGTCAGTCGGGCCAACTTAGTCATATGCCTGCCCTTGTACCAGTACGAGTTACTGAGGTGAGTGCCACTCACTGATTGGCTTGAACTAATCAGGATCTGCCTCTGAAAAGGGATGGGGTGGTACCTGCACAAAACCAGTGCTCGGTCAGGAAGCAGGAAGGGAGCGTGGATGTTGGGGAGGCTCCTTGCAGTATCCAATCCAGCCCAGTCACTCTGTTTCTGGGAATCAATCCTAAGGAAATAAGTGGATCAAAGCAGTGTAGAATGATGTTTATTGCCGTATTATTTAAAAGACAGGATAGGGTGCCTGGGGGGCTCAGTCAGTTAAGCATCGAACTCTTGGATTTTGGCTCAGGTCATGATCTCATGGTTTGTAAGATTGAGCTTTGTGTGGGGTCTGTGATGATAGCATAGAGCCTGCTTGGGATTCTCTCTCTCTCTCTCTCTCTCTCTCGCTCTCGCTCTCGCTCTCGCTCTTTCTCTCTGCTTCTCTCTCTCTCTCTCTCTCCCTCTCTCAAAATAAATAAATAAACATTTAAAAAACACAGGAGAGAGAGGAGGAAGTCAGATCTAATCTAAGAGGTCACGATATTGAAATACATGTCTATTATGCTACCTATATGCAATGAAATATTACGGTGGTGTTAAAACATTTATACCAAGTGTTCGTGATGTTGGGAAATGCTCGTGATATGATGTTAAATGAGGAATACCAGGATATAAAATTGTATCTGCACTATGAGCTCAGTTATTTTTAAAAATGCATAGAAAAAAGACTGGGAGGAAATCAGATTAAAACACCTCCAGGGGCCACCACTCCGTGATGCGCTTAAGGGCGACTTGAGCCTGCTTCTTTCTACTTTTCTGTGCTACCCCTTCAAGCAGGAGGTCCCCTTCTGTAGCCGCCAGCGCTGCCGCCGCCCCCCCTTCCCCAGGTTGGGGCCAGTCTTGCTATCTCTGTTCTTATTATTGGCTATGACAGTAATCACACTTACTATTTACTCCATTCCTGACACTGTTTTGGCGCCTTCACATGCTCTAATTTAATCCTTACCACAATCCTGAGGTGAGTGCTTTTATTTCTTGTTTTGCTGAGGTGTTCACTGAAACCCCAAGGTGCTTGGTCACAAGATCACACAGCCAGTGTGTAGAGGCCTTTGGAATTCAAGAGTGGGCCATGTGACTCCACAGCCTCTGCCTTGACTGTCAAACCAGGTCACTTACCAGGATAATCAGGTGCTAATAAGAATAGTTCCAGGGTGGCTCAGTCAGTTAAGAATCTGACTGCGGCTCGGGTCATGATCTCACGGCTTGTGAGTTCGAGCCCTGCGTCGGGCTCTGTACTGACAGCTAGCTCAGAGCCTGGAGCCTGTTTCAGACTCTGTATCTCCCTCTCTCTGCCCCTCCCCAGCTCATATTCTGTCTATCTCTCTCAAAAATAAATAAACATTTAAACAAAGTTTTAAAAAAAGAATAATTCCATTGATTGAGCCAGACCCTGTGCACACTCTACGTTTATTTATTCATTTAATCCTCACAGCCTCGAGAGGCCAGGTGACTTGCCCAAGGTCACACGGTTAGGAAGTGGGGGGCTGCAGTAAGAGTGGCCCCAGGGCCTGATGTGGCACCCCTTTGTTTCCTGCCCTCCCCCCACAGGGTTGCCTGAGGCCTTGCCGCCCCTCGGACCATGTTTAACGGGGAGCCTGGTCCGGCCTCGGCCGCAGCCTCCAGGAATGTGGTCCGGAGCTCCAGCATCAGTGGTGAGATCTGTGGCTCCCAGCAGGCTGGGGGTGGGCCCGGGACCACCACAGCCAAGAAGAGGCGCAGCAGCCTTGGGGCCAAGATGGTGGCCATCGTGGGCCTGACTCAGTGGAGCAAGAGCACGCTCCAGCTCCCCCAGTCTGGTGAGGGGACGTGGGACGTGGAGGGGGTGGGGTGGGGTGCCTTGCAGTGACAGGGTACCTGGGGGGTATCCTCATGCCCACAAATACTTATAGAGTACTTGCTGCATAGCAGGTGCTATTCTGGGTCCAGTACGCATCCTGACTCATTGAATCCCCACAAACTCCATGAAGCAGATCCCGAAGCACAGAGAAGGGAAGTAAGATGCCCCCAACTACATAGCGAGTGGGTCATGGGAGCCTGAATTCAAAGCAGCCAAGCTTCTGGCTTTATGCTCCTAAACTTTAAACTTTCCACGGTTCTCTTTCCATGCACAGACTGACACATTCAACAGCCATCATATTCCTGACAGCACGCTAAGTGACACAGCTTCACAAACACATATCCACAGTCTCACCTGTATTCTCTAAATCCCAAGTCCAAATAACCATGGAAATATAGTTACAGTTCTACATTAAAAAGTTATAAGAGAGACACATACACTGTGTATAGTCATACAGTGTGCTCAGGTGAGCCACAAATCATATTTCAGTCATTCACCTGTACATGGTCACAGTAAAACCAGTCACGCGAATCCTCTGAGCACTAGTGCACAGACCCAGATCACCAAAGCACAGTCATACACATGCACACAACGGCCCACGGTCACAGAAGCATGTTGCACACGTAGATGCACATACCACACGAAGCCACCTTCACCCACACCTAAACAGCTACATCCTGAAAAACGTATTTTCCCAGATACCTGGTTTTGGAATCCTAGTGGTGCTCCGACTTGGGGGGTGACCCACTTTGTCACACACAGTCACACTGGACCCCACATCACAGAGGAGGAGCCAGCCTCCCCTCCCAAGACCTCCTCACTTTGTGGCATTGGCCCAGACACCAGCTGGTTTTGTTTTAAAATCTCTTCCTGCTTATTTTGTTCAGAGTAACAACTTCCCCAGGAAACCTTCAAATAGGCAGCTGGATGGGGGTGGTGAGGGGGCGGGGGCGCCGGAGGATCCAGAGAGAATGCTCATCAAGACTCCCGGTTGAGGGTGGGAGACTTTTCCAGGCCTTAAAATAGATTTTTACAAAGCCCTTCACAGGAGCACGTGGTCTTTTCCAGCAATCAAGCCGCAGTGTGTTTTCTGGTTCAGGGAAATGTTAGATGGGGAGGGGGTTGAGGTTATCAGTGGCCTGGGATGGGCACGGCCTCTGTGTATACAATGTGGGCCTGGTGCTAGGATATCAGGGGGATGGGGACCCAGGAGTTGGGCTGGTGCAGAACGAAGGGGTAGGATCAAGGTTGGAAGATTGAGATGAGGAGGTTGAGGAAGTATTGGGCTCCTGGAGTCTGGCTTTAGGAATCCAGCTGATGCAGCTTCAGACCCAAAGGCTTCTTCATGCCCCAAGTGATTTGGACAGACGGTTTTCCAAGGCCAGGGCCGAGGCCTGAGTCACTGGGAGACGTTCTGGTGATCTGCCTGGGGCTGTCCACCTACCCAGACTCCACAATCAACAGGCAGGGACTGGAGTAAACACCAAGGAGACCTCAAACCTCGAGGGGAGATGTATGACGATGAGGCTTCTGGATCACTTGTCTCCGTGGCATGTGTGGGTACAGCTGGGGCCTGAACCAGGAAAATTGCCCAGATGCCCTTTTAACCGAAAGTCTCTGTGAATCATCTAACCTCTGAATGTGAGACTGGGGAGGGCGTCTTGGGATCATCTAGTCTAATACACTCATTTTATCGATGAGGCATCTGAGCCTGGAGAGGAGAAGGCACTTTCCTGGAGAACAGCCTCAAGTTGCCCTTGAGGGCCGCACCCTGTCATTTGCTAGTTGGGTGACTCAGGCGAGTTACTTCGCTTCTCCAAGCTTGCTCCCTTGACTGGGCTTGCTTCCTTGACTGTGGAATAAGGACAGTGATACCTGTCTTGCAGACTTCTTGGGAATTACATGAGACAGATATGCAAAGGCACTCAGTCTCATGCCGCCACATAGTAGATACTTGGTAAATTGTCAGTGTTATTATTACCCATGGCCGCGCAGTAGGACCAAACAAGAAGTGAGTTCTCTAGCCCTCACAGCTCTGCCTCTCACCTGTAGCATACTCCGATCTGTAATTCTTGCTCTCCATTTTTTTTTCTCCCCAGCCTTGAGGTTGCCAGTGTTTCAGCTTGGAGCCCCCTCCTGGGTAGGAGAGTCTGGCCCCAGAGCTGGAGCCCCCAGTCTGGGCTCCCTCACACTAGCCCTGGAAACTCCATTCTGGGAAAAGATCCTAGCAGGGTGCCCCTGCTGCCCCCAGATGGGATGGCTCACCTCCCTGCAGGGCTGGGCTATGTGAAGTGGGGAGAACTCCTCTCCTGGACCCCAGCTTCTGAGCTCTAGGTCTGTCCTTCCCAGGGGCTTCCTTCCCCCTGGTCTGTCCATATTCTGCATTGGTCCAGCCCCTCCCATCTCCTCTCTTTGTTTCGAAGCCTTTGTCCTAGTTCAGGACCTGTGATACCTAGCCAGACTATTGCCCCAGCCTCCTCTCTAGTTCTCCTGCCTCCTGCCTGCCCCTTCCAGTTTTTTCCTCACATTTGCCTAAAGTGACCTTGCAGAAACTCACTCTGAAACTTTAGAGTTTAGTTCTGGCTCTGTAACTCTCCATGGGTCCTTGGGAAAGTCACATTTCCACTGGGTCTCTATTTCTTCTTCTGTAAAATGGAGCTATAAAGACTGTCTCCCAGCTTCTGGCTATATGTAACATGCTCTAAGTTGTGGGAGCAATGATGAAGATAGGGCCAGAGCTTTGGGGTCCTAGATCCTAGTTGGGTTATGGCCTCTCATTAGGCTGGGTCTACTCAGGGCCCACCCTGGGCTATTCCAGCCTCTGCCTAAATGGAGCTCCTCTTTTCAGTACCAGGGACAGCAGCTCTTCCCACCAAGGCTCTGGGTCAGGGTCGAGAGAGAGCTTGGGACCCTCCAGGAAATGCCCTGTGAGTGCTGCTGAGGGCTCTGACTAGCTCTCCCTTATATCTGGTGGGACAGATGGTTTGGTTCCTTTAGTCTTTCAGTCCTCAGGGACCACAGAACTATTGCAAGCAACTTGGCTCAGTTCTCTAGAGAGAGACTACATAAAGTTTCTTCCCAGATTGACAGAATTCAGACTGGACAGGTATCAAACCAGTAGAGGAATTTTCTCTGATGTTGCAAGAACTTTCTTCCCACCCAGAGGACATGGAACTTAATCTCTGCTGAATCACCTCTCAAACCAATGTGGGGTTGATGGAGAGGGTGAAAAGTAGGCTATCAGTAGACTGGGAAAGTGTGGGCCTGGGGTCTGGCCCTAGCCTTATGAGCACATGGACCTTGGGCTCCCCATCTATGAAATGGCAGTGAGAGATCAATGAGGTGTTTCCGACACTTCAGGATTCTGTGACACCCCTACCCAGGGGCTCGTAGAAAAGAAGGTAAATTTTCTCCCAAGTGGGTCAAAGCTTTCTGAAGCTCTAGAAGAGGGGGCATTGGGGCCATGGGTGGTAAGGTTCTGGCTTCAGCTCAGGGTGTGTGCTGGGAGGGGGGGATATGAGAAGGGAGGGTAAAGTGCAGCTCCCACAGACCCTCTGTCTCCTAACTGGGTTAGAGGAGATGTGGCAGTTAGGAGCTAGGGACAGCATGAGTCCCCTACACCCGCTACTATTGCCCTCTGTGTGTGGTGGCTCACACACCATTTATGAGTTTGTATCTATGTGTGTGATCGAGTAGATGGGTTCAACTCCAAGTGTTAGGGCATGAAGCTCACATATCTGTGGCAGAGTATGTCATGTGTATGTATGACTAAGACCTGGTAGGACCATTTGTGACTGTGTGCCCATTATATGAACATACATGACCTGGTGTGTGAGATCATTGTACTCATACATGTGATCATTAGCACGCGTGTACATCTGCTTATGTCTGTGAAAGAAATACGTATGAGCTAAAGTGACTGTGTGTGTGTGTGTGTATGTGTGTGTGTGTGTGTGTGACAGAGAGAGGCAGACAGGCAGGCAGGCAGGCAGACAGGCATATCAGTGGTCTCGTTGACTCATGGATAGTAGCTATTCCAATATCCCAGAAGCTGGGGTGGTATCTGAGAAGACATTCCTCCTTACTGCCAGCCCCTCCATACTCCAGGACCCCCATCCCATCTGCTAGTGATGCCGGCCCTCCCTCTCAGCCATCCCTCTCCCAGTGGGACTTCCTGAAAGGTAAGTAGGACCAAGCAGAAGGAATTAAGTTCCCCTTTTTGCAGGCTGGTATTTTGAACCTTCTCTCCCCAACCTACCAGTGGGTGTGACCAGGAGAGGGGGTTGCCAGCATAGCCAACTCCCTCCCCCACCACTGCTTTTGGAGACTGTGTGGCTGGTCCCACTCCCAGCCTCCCCATCCCTGTCGGCAACTCCACTCTTAATTGGCCCAGGCCTCTAGTCAGTGACAGCAAATGGCTCTTTGGTACAGTCCTTATCTGAGTGCCTCTTCCTCCCTATGAAGCTCCTTAGGCAGCAAGGCTCCAGCAGGGGAAAGCCCTGCAAACCTTCCAGCCGTCTCTTGCTCCCCCATGCCCAGGAGGAGAGGGTGTCTAGAGGGACCTCGCTGCAATGCTGAGGAGGTTGCCATGGAAACCCAGGCAGGATGGTGCGCTGCTAGGAGAGGCAAAGTGCCCCATGTTCCCTGCGAGGCTCAAGAGGGGGGCTGGGGTGAGGGTAGAGGGCCCTCCAAACAAGAGGTACAGAGATGTGGAGTAAGCTCTCACTGCCTCACTCCTGGGGTTCTTCTGCAGACCTCTCTTTCAGAGCCAAGGTCAATTCAGGCCAACCTAGCGGTCCCTCTCAGTCTTGCTTCCCTAATGGCCTCTCCAGCCCGCCACACGTGTCCCTCTCCACATTCAGACTTGCACTGAGAATGTAGGTTAATTTGAGGGTGGCTAAGCTTCACGTGGGTTTTTTATTGGTTCTGTGAAGGAATCACAGAGGTGGATTGTGAGGTCCTGGTGTGATAGGGTTCATGAGGATACCTGGAAGAGGGAAAGCAAATCTGGGAATGCTAGAGAAAGCAAACTTTCCAGAAGAGAAAGGAGCACATAACCGTTTGGGGGCAAAGGCTGGAACTGAGTTGGCAAGATGGCCATCAGGCCGCCTGGCAGGGATGAGGCCGAGAGGCACTGCGGGGCTGACCCAGCTCAGCAGAGCCCTGCCCATCCCGCCCCCTGCCAGGAGGTGACTTTGGCAGCACTCTCAGAAGCCTCTTCAGTGATCTGACCTTGTTCCCTTTCTGTGCTTCGGGGGGGGGTCACAGAAGGGGCCACCAAGAAGCTGCGCAGCAACATCCGGCGGAGCACGGAGACAGGCATCGCCGTGGAAATGCGGAGTCGGGTCACACGCCAGGGCAGCCGCGAGTCTACCGACGGGAGCACCAACAGCAACAGCTCCGAGGGCACGTGCGTGCAGCCCACGCCCACTGCGGTCCCCACCCCACCCTCCTGCACCCTCCAGGGGCGGAGCCGGGTCACCTTCCTGCTGGGTTTCCAGTCCGGAGGTCTGGGTTCCTCTGGTCCCCGCCTCCCCTGGGCATCCCCCGCCTGGGCCCCCCGTCTTCCTATGGCTCCAGGCTGCCTGTTTCCCCTCCCAATACCACCCGGCGCCAGCAGCTCCCGGGCAGTGTATCTGTATGTTTTATCCCCGCCCCCCAGCACCTACACACTGCCCTGCTCCAGAGGAGAGGCTGAAAGGGAAATGTGGTCCTAAAATTCTTCTCTCTCTGAAACCATTGTTATGGCTCAGATGAATGGAGTTCTAGCAAGTGGTCTTGCTTGGGGCTTAGAGGAGGAGGTTGGACCAGATCAGTGTTTTTCAGACTGTGGGCGGTGACTCAGGCAGGAAGTAAAATCAGTTTAGTGGGTCAAAACCAACATTAGAAGAAGAAATGGGCAATTCAAACAGATCCTGTGGAGTGAGGATGAATTACCTTGGGAACTTTTGTTTTTGGTTTTTTAATATACAGATGCACAGAGGTCTGTGGTGTTAAATGTATTTCTCCCCTTGTGTGGGGGTTACGCTTAACAATATGAAAGTCCCCGGGTTAGATAGTTCCTTGGTCTTTCCTAAATCTATGCAATGGGTTGTATGACGAAGGTTTTCTGGTTCAGTTTCATCAGGGCCCATTGACCTTAGGACCCTGTGGCTCTCTTATTTAGAATTCTGTGATCTCACTGCCTGGCCTCTGGGGTTCTTCTGCAGACCTCTCCAGAGCCAAGGTCAATTCAGGCCAACCTAGTGGTCTCAGCCAAGGTCAATTCAGGCCAACCTAGTGGTCTCTCTCAGTCTTGCTTCCCTAGTGGTCTCGTCCCTGAATGCAAATGGCCAGTGACATTTATTGCATCTTACTGTATGCAGGGCGTCAGGTGAGTGCCTCTTACTCTGGGATCTACCAGCCACTATCAGAGCAAAAAGAGTATCTCATTTAACACGACACCACCACTGAGGGATGTCAGTACCATTGTCTCCATTTTACAGGTGGGGAGACTGAGGCACTGGAGGAGGGTGAGGTACTTTACTCCAGGTCACAGCTATTCAGTGGTGGTGGGGTCAGGATTTGAATTAAGGCCATTGGACTCTATAACCTTTGTTCACAACCTCTCCACTCCCTGTAATTCCGTGACCTTGAGAGTCTGTTACTTTATGTAACCTTTGCAGATCCCATTTTCCCCAGAATTCGGCATGAGACTATTGCTGGCTCGCCAGTCAGAGTGGGTGGGCTTCCAAGCCCCTTCCCACGAAGTGGAGCCCAGCCTCGTTAGGAAGATACAGGCCCTCTTCAACAAGCGAATGCAGTGTGCCTTTCTCCCTGTCTGTCACTGGCCAAGGGGAACTCAAGGCCAAACTTTCCAACAGGGAGTCGTTTCTGGGACAGTCTGATCTCTCAGGCCAGGATTGGAGGCTGTGCTAGGAGGTCTTAGAACTTTGGTCCTTTGAGCCTCTGAGAAGACAGGCGCCAGCCCTCCATTATCTGTCCTTTCTCTGCTGGCCACCTCCAGGACATCTAGGCTTGAGGGCATGAACAAGTAGCACTTCCCCTTGATGTTAACGGCAGCAACGTAATAACTACCATTTTATCGTTTCCTGTTTGTCTGGAGCTTTTCATGTCTCATCTGCCCTAATCCCCACCGTTACCCTATGAGTTGGATATCCTCTCTGTTTCTTACTTCTTGGAGCCTCTGTTTTCTCATCTGTAAAACTGAATAATAGCCCCTCGAGCACGGAAATCGCTATAAGGACGAAATGATATAATGTATGCTGAGCATTCAGCGTGCTGCTGGCGTCTGGCCAAGTTTCAATCACTGTCAGTTTTGCTTGTTACTATTGCCAGGCCCCCACGACCAGGGACCACCCACCATCACTCGCCTTTTATCTCAACCCTGTAATTGTGTTATTTTGGTCTCGGCTGCTGTTTTGGGCACCACCTCAGATTATTGACTTGGATTTCAAACATATGGTCAACGAAACCTCAGTTCTTGGAACTTGCTCCAGGCACTGAAATTTCTGGCCTGTGTTTCTGGTTCTTGGCATTCATATCCCCTGGGGAGGATACAGGTGTCCAGCAAGCCCTGCCTTTTAAGGGTTATCTTAGAAATCCTGGTGCTTGAGGATTGAATAGCATTATTATGTTTATTATTTCTCAAGAGACATCAAAGTACTTTTCTTTAGTGTGCAGAGATGAGCAGTTCTGTCTGTCCCCAGCTAAAGTAGTGCTCTCATACTATGTGTGGGGGAACTGAGGCACAGAGGAGCACAGCCCAGTGTCCTTGGGGCAAGGCCACTACATCTCACCACCCAGACCACCTCATACTCCTCTGCCTCTTTCTCCAGGTTCATTTTCCCCACCACCCGGCTCGGGGCTGAAAGCCAGTTTAGTGATTTCCTGGATGGGCTGGGACCAGCCCAGATTGTGGGGCGACAGACATTGGCGACACCACCAATGGGTGAGTCTCCTCGAGGGCAGAGCAAGTAGGGCGGAAGGGGTGAGCCCAGTGGGGGCCCTGTTTGATGCAGTGTGAACTGCAGAAGGGAGCCCTCAGTCCGGCTTTTGTGCCACAAGAAGGAGTTAGCCCGGCACTCCTCAGTTCAGAGGGGACAGGGGGTCCAGCCTTGCTCTGGTGTCTACCCTGCAACAGCTTTACAGCACATGCCCTCCCTCACTTCACCACACACCCACCCACTCTCCCACCGCCTGCTGGGCGGTGCTAGGTGCTGGGTGGAAAATGGTGAACAAAAATCATCACAGCATTGATGTCCACCAAGTCCATTCTGCCACTGATGCTCTGTGTGACCTTGGCCATGTCAGTTCCCTTCTTTGAGCCTCAATTTCCTCATCTGTAAAATGGGAATAATAATAATACCTGCCTTCATTCTGCAATCTAACAACAATTCATTCGGTGCTTTGAATGAAGTATTTCATTTACTCCTTGGAAGATGTGTCTTCTTTGACTTGTTATTAACAGTTCCTGGCACCTGAAAGCCTTTTAAGTGACTTTTTCATCCCCTCTCCTTGCAGCTAGGACCTATTTCCCGGAGTCTATACTTGATCCTTTTAGCTGCACTTCGAGCTCCCCTCCCCCCTTTCTGTCTCTTAGATACCGTATTGGCTTTAAGCAGCTCCTCCCAGGAACTAGCTTCCCCATGAGTCCTACCTAGGAGTCTGACCCAGACATCTGGACTCAGTCTTCACTGGAACAGTGTTCAAATGTTGACCTCACAGGTCCAAAGAGTTGAGGTCCAAAGTGCTGACCTCACAGCCCATGAGAGAGCTGGGCTCAGACAGTGCTCTGCTGGAAACCAAATTGTGGAGCCGGTTTCTATCCCACCATACTGCCCTGTCTCGCTCTAATGTGCTTACACAGGAGCCTTTGTCTGCTGGAAGAGGGCTCCATGGGGACTCTCAGAGGGTGAGCATCAGCTCTCCTCTGGCTCTTGGGTAGGATTTGGCTAATTCCCAGCCCTTGCTTACAGGCTCTTAAAGGCCTGGAGAATCTGCTTTTCCCGGTCCTAGGCCCAGCTGGGGGCTGGGGGACAGTGAGAGGAGCCAGCCACCTCCACAGGCTTTTGCACCATCAAGGCCTAGAACATTTGTGTGTGGTGCCCCCTGGTGTCTGGAAGCAGTAAGGACAGGCTTGCATTTGCTCATCCTGTTAAGGATGTTACAGTGAGACCTCCCCCTCCCCACTCCCCCATGGGGAGGTCAGAAATAGCTAGAGGGAGGGCGATGACTTCCAGGATGTTTCCTGAAAGTAATAAATCCCCATCTTCCCAAATATGCAAATACAAACAATTGCACGATAGCTCAGTGTGTCTAAAATGGGTGCCTGAACCCAAAGTCTGTCCCGTTTTAATTTCTCTGCATCAGGCTCATGATTCCGCACTCCTTTGAAGGATGCTCTAAGTGACTAATGCATAATTTCAAATGCTGCTAGCTGGTGTTGAACAAGGGTTCTAGAAATAACTGACATGACTTCACACAGAACTTGCCTCAGCGAGATAATCGTTTGTGGGAGCATAGTGAGGAGTTCTCAGCTCTCTGCTTCCGGGAAAGCAGGCCTTCCCTCTCTCCTTGGACAAGGGAACGGACAGACCCTGGTCCCCAGGCGGTGCCTCCCATCCTGCACAGGCTCCCATCTTGGCATCTTTTCAAACTGATCTTTTGTCAATATTTGTTTGACAAAATAGATTTACGGGAGTGGCAGAGGGCTGCTGTGTAGAAGGCGGAGAAGAGCCGCTACAGGGCACCTGGGTGGCTCAGTCCATTAAGCATCCAACTTGAGCTCAGGTCATGACCTCACAGTTCATGAGTTCGAGCCCCGCATTGGACCCTATGCGGACAGCTCAGAGCCTGGAGCCTGCTTTCGATTCTCTGTCTCCTTCTCTCTCTGCCCCCCCCCCCCAAAAAAAAATAAATGTTAAAAAAAAAAAAAGAAGAAGAAGAAGAGCCTCTAAGTCCAACAGCCTCCTTCGCTTTCTTCCTGACACAGGAAGTTCTGTCCCCAAACTTGCTGTTCTGTTCAGTAAGACAGAAGCTCCGCCAGGAAAGCAGCCCTTACCCGGGAACCAGCAGCCATTTGTTGTTACTCAGGCATGCCCACTGAGGCCATGCACCTGCCTCTCTCCCCAGGAGACCTGTCAAAGTATTTCACAGCTGCTCTCAAGTGGCTTCCCAAAGGCAGCCCTGGCACACGCAATTTTTTGCATATTGTGCCCTTTCTGGTGCCGTAGCATCCTCTGCAGACAGCCCTCTGTACAGCAGCTGGCCAGCCTGCCCCTGGCTCTGCCTCTGCCTCGACCGTCCCTCTTCTCCCTTTCAGGGGACGTGCACATTGCTATCACGGACCGGAGCGGCCAGCTGGAGGTGGAAGTGATTGAGGCCCGGGGTCTGACCCCCAAACCAGGCTCCAAATCCCTCCCAGGTAAGGCAGAGCAGCAGGGAGAGGGGTTTTAGGTCCGGGGTCCTGCCAGGGAGGGGTGCACGACTGAGCTCCGGGTCTAGCGCATCCTCAGTTGCCCCTTGACCTAGAGTAGCATTCTTGACTCTTAGGTTGCCCAGAAGGCCAGCGGACAGGGCTGAGGGTGGGGTGGGGAGGATGGATGAGCCAGTGTTTGAGTCCATCTTTCCTGCTGCTGTCCACTGGTCAGCTCATCCCACTCACCTTGCTCACCTCCAGGACCAGCTGGGTGTTAAGGGGTGGGGCAGGGCATAGCGTTCTCTCCCAGACCCTTCCCGTTGTGCTCTCTCCCGCCCCGCAGCCACCTATATCAAGGTTTACCTGCTTGAGAATGGAGCCTGCTTGGCCAAAAAGAAGACAAAGGTCGCCAAGAAGACCTGTGACCCCCTATACCAGCAGGCTCTGCTCTTCGACGAGGGGCCCCAGGGCAAGGTGCTGCAGGTGAGTGTGATGGGGTGATTCTCAAAAACGGCAAGTCGTCATTTAAAATCTCTTTTACATACAATGTGCCCCGAGCCGGGCGCTGTACCACGGGCATTACACATTTGTTTTCACAGCCCAGGGAGGTGTTATTGCCCCTGCTTGATTCATAAGGAAACCAGAGTTCAGGGGGATAACCACCATCCCCCAGGTTGCCCAGCTGGTAGGTAGAAGCAGGGTGTGACTGCCTCGCCTTCTCTTTCTGGCCGGCGCTAATGTTTATTGCCCATCGGCTCCATGCCAGGCTCTGTGTTAAGTGCTTTACAGTCCTGACCTCCTTTCATGCTTGAGATGGTCCTGGGAAGTAGGTGTGATGTTCCCCATCTTACAGTCTCAGGAAGGTGAAGTGACTCGTGTGAGGTTTCAGCTGGTGACTTGCACAGTCAAGGTGGCCCGGGCCAAGGTGACTTCACCCCAACTGCAGGAGTGTACAGTGCTCTCTACAACTGGGAGGGAGGGATCATCACCTCCAGCCCCAGATGAGGCACCTGAGGTGCTCAAGAGGTTAAGTGGGGATAGATCATGGTGGGGCTGGGCTCTGGGTTCAAGTCCTGACTCCAGCACGGTCTGCGGGTGGCATGTTGCAAAAAGTAAATGAGAGGTGCACGGGGAGGGCCTCACATATCGCCTGGAACACACACAGCTACTCGCTAGGTATTAGCAGTGGTGGTTGTGGCTGTTGGCCTTGCCTGAGGCCATGGGGACGGCAGAGGAGAGGCCTGAGCCAGGGACGGTCTGGGTTGCGCAACTGTTCATCTAGGGCTATTCCTCTGGGCTGAGGTGGTTGCGTGGCAACGGCCCTCAGAGTTGCAAATGGCAAAGACTGTGGAATTCTAGGCTTCTGTGGGGGGGGGAAGGGGTGATCTTGGGTGTCTGTTTTCACATGTACACACACACACACACACACACACACACACATCAGGATTCCATTTTGAAAAAAGGATCCACTGATAAAAATACAAGTGCGAAAATCAGTAAGCTCATCTAGTTCCCTCTTCCAGTTTTATGGATGGGAACACTGAGGTCCAGTGAGAGCAAGGGGCCTCCCCAAGCTCCACCATGAGACAGCAGCAGACTGGGAGCCATGACTCAGGTCCTGGACTCTCAGTCCACCCCTTACTGGGCAAGGCTGTCATCTGGGATACCAGGAGGCTCTAGAAGTTGGACCCAGGTTCCAATCCCAGCTTCGCCACCACTTACGGTGTATCTTTGGGGTAATTAACCTCTCTGAGCTCTAGTGTCCTCTTCGTCAAAATAATGATGCACAACACCTTTACCTAGATGGTTGTAACAATTGAGATAATAAGCGCCCAGTAAGCTGTTGTCCCAGAGCAGTCTCCATTCCAGCTCTCTGTCTCATCAGTGCTCTAATGAAGTCCACAGGTTCCTGGGCCCACTGTGGAGCCCTGGCGTCGGGGAGTTGGCTCAGTGCCTGTCTCACCACCCACCCTGACCTCCTTTCCGGCAGGTGATTGTCTGGGGAGACTACGGCCGCATGGACCACAAATGTTTCATGGGCATGGCCCAGATCATGCTGGACGAGCTGGACCTGAGTGCCGTGGTTGCCGGCTGGTACAAACTCTTCCCCACGTCCTCGGTGGCAGACTCTACACTCGGATCCCTCACCAGGCGCCTGTCCCAGTCCTCCCTGGAGAGTGCCACCAGCCCCTCGTGCTCCTAAGGACCTCAGGAAGAGGCCAGGATGTAGTGTGGGAAGGGGTGCCTGATGGCCTCCCCTCCCCTGTACATAGTCTTCGCGTCTTTCCGGCCCCCTAGCCCTGCTGCATGCCTGTTGGCTACTGGGCCCGTCCCAGCTGGCAGTGGAGACTGTAGTGTGTGCGTGCGTGTGTGTGTGCGTCTATGTCTGTGTGTGACCATGTTGTATCTGTCTGTTGGTCTGGGTACAGTCAGTCTTGGTGACTACATGGGCCACAATCCACATCTCTCTGTGTCGTGTTGAAAAGAAACCCAAAGGAGTGTTGTGTGGGCACCAATCCCCCCCGAGTCCAGGGGTGAAAGTGGGCCCCGCCGATCCGTCCTGCCTGGCCCTGAGCCCCGGGGCAGAGCCCACATGCCCCCGCCGGGGCCGCCTCCTGGCGGTCCCTGCTTAGTTTTCTGTCTTGTCCTTTGTTCCACCTTGGCTTCTCCCAGCACCGCTGCTCTTTTTTGAGGAATGTAGTGACCACTGCAGCTGGCCACCCCGAGGCCCCTTGGGGACCCGACGCCCTCCTCCCCACCTGAGCGCCCTAGCAGCTCTTCCCACTGAATGCATCTGCAGCATGTAGCATGCTCATCTAGGGCCCTGGCCAGGGGTCTGGGGAGCAGAGGATGCCGGGGAGCAGAGGGCTTGGAGATCATCTTCTCCCTTGGGCCGGAGCCACCTCCTTCCTATAGGTGAGATGCTAGGAAGCCTTAGTTCCCAGGGTTGCTGGCCAGGCCCCTTAGAGGGAAGTGCTGGCACCTCCCTTAGTATTGTCCTTCACCTCCTGTCTTCCTCTGAACCTCCTCACTTCCAACATGCCAAAGGAGCTCTCCCAGTGGATCCCAGGAGGTGTAGACTTGGAGGGTCTTGGCGTCCAGGGGGCTGGCCTCAGAGGGGGATGTTATCTGCCACAGCAGATGGTCCCTGGAGGCACCTGTGCCCTCTCCAGGCCCTGGGGGTGGCCCTGTCCCCCTGGGCTCATCCTGGGCGGGCCTGGTTTGTGGAGGAGGTTCTGGGGGTGGGGCCGCTTACTGGAATGAGGAGGGCTGGGGCTGACCTGCTCTGGGCCCCTGTTGAGTATCCTGTCTGACCTTTGGGGATTAGCTGCACGAGGTTGATCATTTGGGTCTCTCTTTGTTTGCTCATTTCCAGACCAGGGTCCCTGTGTGGGAGCTCAGACTCACTTGGGTTCCAGCCTTCTGGCCCCATGGACAGCCTGGCTCTGGACTCAGCTAGACTGCTACAGTCACCAGCTCTGTACAAGCAATACTTTCCCCCTCTGCCCCCCTGCCTCCTTGCGCTCCCCAGCTGTCCTCTGGAGAGTGTCCTGGCCTGCCCTAGGCGCCTCACCTGCCTCTGCTTTCTTTCTACCCTTGTCTGGTTGGAGTTTCCCAAAGCCACTTCCCTGACTTCATCTGACAGCTGGGCCCTGTGGGCGGGGACCAGGGCCTGGACTCACCCTGTGAGACGGCTGCTCAGAAATGCCCAAATCTGTCCTCTTCCTCCTCAGGTCTAGGGCAGAAGGCTAGAGGTTGCCCAGGAGGTGGACACGGTAGCTCTTGGGTCCGTGTCTGGAGGGGAGGAAAGGGGGGGGGGCGGGGGGGCGGGGGGGGTGTCAAGGTATGGAGAAGACCGTCCCTCTGCCTCTTCCCCAGCCATCAGCCCTATGTGCTGCGATGACTCGGACACACATACTCAAGGTGGAAGGGAGCTACCCAGCCGAGCAGTGGAGAGGTCTCTGCACCTGAGTGTTTGGGCTCCATTTGTAACCAAAGCCAGATGGATGGACAGAGAGGCAGATTCTGAGGGAAGCTGGAGGGGAGACTCCCTGGAGATAGAAGCATCTCCACCCAAAGGGCCTCCTTTCCTGGCAGGACCCCACATCAGGTTAAAGCCAGAGGCTGGTAACCTCTCTCCCAGGAAAGCCCCATCGGTCCTGCTCACAGACAGAAAGTGGGTAAGGGCAGTTAGAAACGAACCGAATGGGCTCCTGGCTCCCGCCGGAGCCCCCATTCTTGTCTGATCCCAGATGAGGACTGTTGTGGGCGTAGAGCGAGGGAGGAGGCAGCTGGGTCGAGTTTTCTCGTTAGGCAGAAATTCTCTCCCGTTGTCGGGACCGGATAATGCATGCATTTTTCATGTTTCTAAAAATAAGGTGAAGGGCTCTGTACTCTTTGACCCTAGGGTGGGCAGAGGGAGGAAACTCGCTCACAGAAGGGTGTTTTTATGTTTTGTCTATGATGTGTTCACCTTTAGAGCAGTCTCCCTCAGGACGGTGTGGATATACTCTACACTTTTGGAATGGTGGGATTCATAGCGATTCATAGGATAGTGTAGACATTTGCTGATGTAGCATTGAGTGGTGATACCCAGATCACGCAGTCATCCCCAGGGTATGGGGGATATCAATGAAGGGTATCACCCTCATTCCTCTAGGGGCCCAGGAAGACAGAAAAGGTGGAGGGCTGCCCGCAGAGCGATGACCTCTGGGTAGCTGTAGGCCACGGTGCTCTCACCTCTGGGGGAAGGTTGGTTAGCACCGTGGAACTTCTAGCCAGAGATGCGGCCCGATGTGTGGTGACTCAGGCTGACCTGCCTACAGTCCCTAGCTGCCAAAACTGCCCAAGAACTGGGCCACTCACTCTCCCACCTCTCTAGTGAGAAGTAATTCTCCCCAGGTTGACCTTAGGGAATTATCCTTTTTAACCCTTTGCACCAAATAAGTTACTAATCCCCACTGGTTCCTCCCCCCATTATGGTGAGGTCATGTGAGGCTGATGGGTGTGTGATGGTGAATGGCTGGATTTAAGGGTTTGTTTCCCATCCTCCTGGATCCAGGGGCTTGTCCAAGAAGCCTTTGGGAGTAGCGTGTCCCAGGAGAGGAGGGAGCCTGTGCGAGACTCCTGGCCTTCCCTGGGGAGGGCAGCATCTTTGAGGATGGGATGGTGGGGAAGGAAGGAAGGGTCTCCTCCAGAGTCCTCCCTAAGCTGGGCCCGGCTCGCTGCCAGGTGCAGTCTCCTGGCTCTGAAGGCCTGCTCGCCCCAGGTGAAATCCAGAGCTGAGTACAGGACGGGACTCCGTGTCATTCCCCTTCCTCTGCTCAGGCAGGATTCCTGGCGGATGGAGGCAGAGACGGGGGTGGCCCTGCGGCGTGGCTGGGCTGTGGGCAGGAACCATGACGGATGACTCAGAGCAGCTGTCTTCACGTTTCTGCTCTGTTCAGTGTGTCCTACTTACTTCCTTCTTAGACACCTTCCCTACAGGAAGGTCTGAGGGCCTTTGGTATGAATCAGGCTCCAGTAAATGGGGGCCAAGTCTAGGTTTGACTAGGGGGACTTGATCCTTCAGGGAAGAACCATCTCCAAAACGACTCCCCATCCGGTCTCTCCCACCTCCCAGTTCTCCCAGGGAAGGAGCGGAGGGCTTAGGAGGTGCTCTGGGGCACGCCGGCGTTCCAGGGGCATGAGGCGGAGCCCCGGGGCTCCAGAGAGTGGGATCGCTGGTTCCCCCAGGGGCGTGACGCCTGCCAGGGCCAGCATGCCGAAGCCCCCCTGTACTGCCAGCCTCCAGGAGAGCAGGCCCCTTCCCCCACCTTAAAGACATTAGAGACCTCCAAGGTCCGTCTTTGGAAATGAAATGTAGCACAATCTTAGACTGCGTTACCAGGAGCCCTGACCTGCGACCAGGGCTCTTGCTCCGCACCCTGCTGCCCAGGAGATGCTGAGCGACCCCCAACCCCCCCCCCACCCCGCCACCGACCCACCCTGGGGCTCCAGGCCTCTTGATGCCTCCCGTTCCCTCTCTTCCTCGGCCCAGAAAGCAGCAGAGCTTCAGCAAGGCTGCTCTTCTGTTTCTCTGATTGCTTCCTGCACTGTGCAAACTCTGCGCGAGACATGGCTGCCTTTGCTTGACGATGTAGATGCGTTGCCCTCCGCCCGGGCGCAGGGAGATGACGGTGCATCATTCAGGGCCAGGGTGTCCAGCAAGCATTTCCGTGGCGTCTCCAAGGAGAAGGAGAAGAAGAGGCCTGCCTCCCTGCTGACTCCTCCCTCCATCTCCCTCTCCTCGGCGTTTTCTCCACTACCCTGACCCGTATGGAGGTTCTTTAAAATGCTGCTTCCTGTACCGGATTCTCTCTCACTGAACGAAGAGGGAGGAGATGGGTGTGTAGACCCCCCCCCTTCTCCATCAAGTCTGCTTTTCACTCAGGTCAGAAGAGGACGGGGCAAAACCAAACTCTCATGATTGAAGGCAGGGGGTGGGGAGTCCCGCCCAATCTGGTGAGGCCTGATGGCGGCTGGATTGGCCTGGTCTGGCTGGGAAAGGGTTCTTTTGAGAGTGCCTGAGCATCTCAGAGCAATGTCAGTGATGCCAAAGAGAGCAACTCGGTCTCCCCGGGCACCGACTCTGCCCGCGTGGCCTGCACCCACGCGGCGCGGCTGTTGGCGTGCCTCATGGTGGGACCTTGTTCTCTGACAAAGGGCTTAATCTTTCCATGTAGCAAAGCAACTCCCCCCTCCCCCCGACCCTGAGCTCGGGCTTTTGTGGGCCCAGCATGGCTGTGCCTGTGAGGAAAACCACACCAGTAAGAGAAACTCTGTCAGGGGCCTAGACTAGCTTGGGGCAAGTGCTTGTTGAAAAGGGTGTTACTGCTTGGGGAAAACATTCCAGGGCTCTAGTTGGAAACTTAGCTGGTAAGACCAGGGGCCTTACCCACCGCCCCCCCTCCCAAGGAGTTCACCCCACTATCAACAAGGGTCCGTGGGACTGGGGCCCAGAGAGTTTGGCTAACAGAGACGGGCCCTGGGGATCCAGGGGCAACAGAGCATCCACCACGCAGGTCAATGGCCTGGACGACTGGCTACAGGGACACAAAGGCTGTTATATACAGTTTTGTCCAAAACTGTGACCTTGCGCAAGACTCACTTTTCTGGGCCTCAGCTTCCTCATCCGCAAAATCAGAGCATTTGCTAGTTGTTCCGTGGTTCCTTCCAGGTTTTAAAAGTCTGATCTGGAGCTGAGGAGGGTTTGGAGCCTGGTGCACCTGGTTCCACAGGCTGGAACCTTCCAGCCCCTGGTGCCCCAGCCGGGTGCAGGTCCTCACCCGTCCATGCCCAGAGGCTGCTTCTGACAAGAACTCTGGGAATCCTATCAGACTCTGCTCCCACTTCTTCGTGGTTTCTTCTCCCTCTTTTCTTCTTGCCTAATGATGAGAAATAATTAAGGGTTGTCTACAATGGACAATTTTCACGGTGCTGATGTGATGTCACGACCTCAGCTGCACCCTGCGTAGGTCAGTATCCCCACCAGCAGATGAGACCGGGTCAGTCCTCATTTCCCCTTCTAGAATGACATCCATGGGAGAGTTGAACACCTGAGGATGTTGAAGGCGATGGTCTCTGATGGGAGGAGAGAGGGCAGTTAACTTCCCATCCAAGTATTTTGCTTCTTAAAACCGCTCCTCTCTCCAGAATCTCTCGTCAGACATCGTCTCCGCAGGCAGAGTGGCTGCTTCCTTAGGAAAAGTTGGCCTGATTATTCCATCCACTCCTTTAGAATGTAAATTCACAGGAGGCAGGAACCCCTTTTTTAGAATTTCCAAATGCATCCTGCAAAGAAAGAGATAGCTGATAGGGACTGACAAGCACACTGTTTAGATAAGAAGCAATTAGCCTTTTATATCTGCGCTCTATACATTTTCTATGTGCAGCATCTTCCCAAACTTGCAGTGGCTCCTAGGTGGCAGGTGGACGGCTGGGAAGACTGCCAGCTGTTTCGTCCAACATTCTTGCCAATTCCCTTGAGGAGAAAATTCTTCACATGGCTTCTGCATGTACAATATTTGGGCAGCAAAAAAAAACCACATGATTAAAGTCAGTTTGAAAATGGTTTCGTGTGTTCCTTTCTGAAGATGGTTCTTCATTCTAGGAGAGAGGAAACAGGTGACTGAAATGAGGAGGCTGCGAAGGCTGAGAGGCAGGAGAGGGCAGAACGTCTGGGAAAAGGGCCTGAAACCTCAACCTGGGCCTCTGAGTCCCGTGTGGGAACTCTGTTGCCACAGGGATGTCCGTGGGCCATGGCATGAGCCTGGGCTGGGCAGCTTCCTGGCTGGTTCCCAGCGTTCCTGCTTACAGGCCCTCAAAGCCTTCTGTCCCCACAGACCCCACAAGGGAGGCGCAGAGTCAAATAGAGGGGAGGTAAGACGGAACTAAGACCACTGCTTTTGACCCCTCGTACATTTCTTTCTGAGCTCTCAGGTCCAGGAGCTCTGCTCAGGCATATGGTGGGGACAGTCTTGTTTATTTCAGCCACACTCGTTACCAGCAGTAGACATAGCAGTTGACCTCTACACTGTGAACTACAGCAGTCATTGACCCCTGGAGCACCCCTTCCCCTCCCTGTCAGGAAGGGACAGAAAGGTATGTTAATATTTAATCACTTCTGGGCAGTACCATTTTCCTCCAGGGGCTGGGTCTGTGGGTACAGGAGATGGATAAAGGAAGTGTCCCAATGTCACATGCTTGCCAGGGGCAAGGCTGGCATCCTCCACCCCAAGGGTCCTCCAGCGTGACCACTGCCTTGGCTCTGGTCCGTGACCTTGCAGTTCCAGGGGGAACCCTCTCTTGAGGGAAGGGTCATGAGACCAGGCTCACTATATGAGCCCTTGTGCTTCCCAGGGTTCTGCCTTTCATTTCTTTTCCACGTCTGCTCTCTGGATTATCTGGGTGGGCCCAATCTAATCACTTGGGTCTTTAAAAGTGGAAGTTTATCCCAGCTGTCATCAAAGTGAGGTGATTACAGAGGAATGGTCAGAGATGGGTGGTGTGAGGGAAATTAAAGACATATGGAGAGTAAGTCATACCATGTTCATGGATTGAAAGGCACAAGAATTATGAAGATGTCAATTCTCCCCACATTTATCACCAGATTCATTGCACTTTCAGTAAAAGTCTCAACAGGCTTTTTGAGGAAACTGACATACTGATACTAAAATTTATTTGGAAATGCAAAAGACCTTGAATAGCTAAAGCAATTTTGAAAAAGAAGAACCAAGTTGGAAGAGTTATGTGACCTGACTAAGACTTACCATAAAGTAACAGTGTATTGGCATACTGGCGTAAGGATGGACCAATGGAACAGAACAGTGTGTAGACATAGACTTATGCATGGCCAATGGACTTTTACAAAGATGCCAAAATAGTTCAAAATCTTTCCAACAGATGGTGCTGCATTTGCATGGAAAAATATGAATCTTGACCCTTCACATTGTACCCAAAACTAACTCAAGATCGGTCATAGATCTAAACGTAAAAGTTCAAAACTTCTAGAAGAAAATGTGGGGGGGAAATGTTGATAACTTTATGGTAGGCAGTGGTTTCTTAGAACATAAGAAGCACTAACCCTGAAATATAAGTTGGATTTCATCAAAACTAAAATCTCTTTGAAAGACACCATTAAGGCTCCTAATAAAATGATAATTTCATAAATGAACCAAAGTAAAAACAGACAAAAGGTCAGAACAAATGTGTCACAAAAGAAGATATACAAATTGCCAATTGGCACATAAAAAGATACTCATCATCTGGGTGCTTGGGTTGCTCCATCGGTTAAGCAGCCAGTCTCAGCTTGGGTTATGATCTCACGGTTTGTGAGTTCAAGACCTGCATCAGGCTCTGTGCTGACATCTCAGAGCCTGGAGCCTGCTTCAGTTTCTGTGTCTCCCTCTTTCTCTCTGCCTCTCCCTTCCTCATACTCTATCTCTCTCTTAAAGAAACATTAAAAAAAATTTAAAAAGGGGTGCCTGGGTAGCTCAGTTGGTTAAGCGTCCAACTTCAGCTCAGGTCATGATCTCACAGTTTGTGAGTTCAAGCCCCACATTAGGCTCTGTGCTGACAGCTCAGAGCCTAGAGCCTGCTTTGGATTCTGTGTCTCCTTCTCTCTCTGCCCCTTCCCCACTTGCTCTCTCTCTCTCTCCCTCTCTCTCTCTTTCAAAAATAAACATTAAAAAAAATACCCCACTCATCACCATTATTCATCAGGGAGCTGCATATCCACTAGAATAGCTCAAATTAAAGACTGGCAATACGAAGTGCTGGAATGGATGTGAGCAGCATTTTAGCTGGAAATATAAAATGGTACAACCACTTTGGAAAACGGTTTGGCCATTTCTTTTAAATTTCTTATACACTTACCACAGGACCTAGCAATTCCTCTTGTAGGTGTTTATCAGGAGAAATGACTACGTATGTCCACCCAAAGACAAAAATGTTCGTGGCAGCTTTATTCATAACAATCAAAAAATGTGAAACACTACAAACATCTAACATATCTGGTCAAGGTTCAATCAGAGTACAGGAACCACACAGTAATTTGAATAAGGAAAATTTAATTTTAAAAATTATTACCCTAGCATTGGAGACATGCTAAGAGAACTCTACAGATCATTCTAAGGCAGGAGAGTATCCAGGGAGGGAACGCATGGGAAGAGGGTCCTCTCCTTCAAGCTGGGATTCACACCTTGTTGAAAAATGTGTAAGGTCTGGCTGATGGTCTCCAGGTCAGCATCAAATATCCCTCTGCGGTGCTGGCGGGAGAGGCTGGCAGGGAGGGCTCCGGGAGGGTCCGAGTCAGGAACCTACTTGCAGGCAGAGTGGTGAAAGCCTGGGGTTCATGTGCCCGTGTCTGGAGGGCCACCGGGAGCCGGAGGGCTGAGGCGAGCAGGCCTGCGCACAGGGGAGTCAATGGTCTGCTCTCCAGCAGGGCATGTGAGGCCTGAGGTTTGCAGAGTCCTTGATGGGAGGGCTGCAGTGAAGTGGGCTCTGGGCTAGGCCTGAGGCTGTGAGCCCACAGGCACTGTGTGCTCTGGATGCATACCTGGGGCAGGGCGGAGAATGTCCCCACGCATTCATCTCTGGCAGCAGGTGCAGTCAGAGGAACCGAAGCAAACAGAAGCACCCTGGGCCTGGGAAGGGGAGTTTCTTCCTCCTGCCGCTTCCCTCCAGCGCCACCTACTGCCATCACTCAATATTGTTCTCGGTGCAAGTGAGAAATGCTTCAAAGAGCTATCTTACTACTGCAGAGCAGGTAATGAAGGGTAGATTTGGAGTTGAGAGGCAATGAATCAATAACTGTCACATCTAGCAACAAATGCAATGGAAACATGATTTGGTATATTAATATAATGAGATCCCATTCAGCACTAAATAGAGTGAACTACTGATATACAAAATAACACGGATGAATGGCAAAAACAGTATACTGAATGAATGAAATCAGATACAAAAGGGTAAATCCTGTTATATGAAAGTCCTGACCACACGAGACTAATATATAGGGACAAAATGCCAATCGGTGTTTCTTGAGGATTTGGGGTGGATGGTATTGACTGCAAAGGGTCACAAAGACATTTGGGGGCAATCCTGTATCTGGATGTGGTAGCAATTACATATGCATATACATTTAGCACTGCTACCTTGCACATTTCCGGGTAAGGGCCATTTGAAAAGATCACAGCTTTGGTTAAAACATTGGAAACCTGGGGCGCCTGCGTGGCTCAGTCAGTTAAGCGTCCGACTTAGGCTCAGGTCATGATCTCACAGTTCGTGGGTTCGAGCCCTGCATCGGCCTCTGTGCTGAGAGCTAGCTCAGAGCCTGGAGCCTGTTTCAGATTCTGTATCTCCCTCTCTCTCTGACCCTCTCCTGCTCACGCTGTCTCTCTCTCTCTCTCTCTCTCAGAAATAAATAAAATACTAATAAAATAAAATAAAATAAAAAACATTGGAAACCTTCCCTCCTCCTGAAACAGGTGCGTTCTCAGAGTGCGAAAGCCTTGGTGGTCACAGAGGATCATTCTGGATTTTGCTGGGATACAGATGAGACAGTGCACTTGGAAGGAAGTTTCCCGGGAACCCCCAGCCTTCTCTGAGGGTGGGCCCCTGCATTCGCTCCAGCTCAGCCATCACCAGTCCTGCATCTTCCATGGTTTAGCCAGAGGCCCAGGTGGTGTAAGAGGACAGTTACCAAGGGAGGTGCCCTTCAAGACGGGCCAACCAACCAGACAAGGATTAGGGACACAGGGAAAGCAACCTGCCTGAGGAAAAGGAACGTACTAAAGATCCGGACAGCTTCTGAAAGCGTGAGGCATTATGGACTGGCATAATGCCAGCAATGACTGTAATCAGTAAGACTAATAATTTTAAGAACAAATTGCAAAGAAGTTGCAGAAGGTGTCTGACAAGCCGCTCTTGTATAAATAAAGCCGGACAATAGGGCGTTAGCCCCCTTAGCTAATGGTGGCCGGTGCTGGCGATCAAGTAGAGAGTCAACAGTCTTGATTCATATGTGTGTGTGCTTGCCTCAAAACTCCAGAAACTTATAAAAAAAAAAAAAAAAGTCTCCTGAGATCCAGGAAAATTTGTGAAATATAGGCTGATTCTAAAAGGCCAAAAATTATCTCATAGGTTTGATAAAATCATTCCTAGGTCCTGGGCATAGAACGGCCCAGAAGGAGCTTACTGGACTCACCTTCTGAATATACTTAATGAACGATTTCTCATCCCGACAAGAACACTTGTATGTGAATGATGGGAGATTAGACCCTTTAGCTCAGTGCTCCTAGTGCTGGGCACCCGTCCCCGAGGACTCTCACATGGTGCCACAAGTGGTACCTGTACAAGGATGGCTGGTTTGGAACTGTCCACAGTGGTGAAGAGTCAGAGCATCTGGGCGTGTGGCTGCCCCTGGGGAAATGCATGAGCGTAATCGGGGAGATGCTGGGCAGGAGACAGTGCAGAAGTTAGAAGCGGAGATCTCTCTCTCTCTCTCTCTCTCTCTCACACACACACACACACACACACACAACATAGGCACATCTTGAAAATAGAGTGCTGGGTGAAAGGTAGTAAACAGAATGAAGCCTCGTGCCTAATCTCACGTATGAAAATTAAAAATATGGCTCACAAAATAGCACTACAGATTTTGTGAGAATACATACACATACGTGTCAAAATATTTTGAATAGTGTTTTCATGAGGGAAGGAGAAGTGAGAAATGGGCATAAAAGTGAATAAATAGAACAAGAGAGGGGCCTTCCTCAGGCCAATGATAAAAGCATGTTAGGGACCAAAGAGAATAAAAAACTCAGCCCTAAAAAAAAAAAAAAAAAAAAAAAAAAAAAAAAAAAAGGTTCCTCAGGGCACCTGGATGGCTCAGTGGGTTAAGTATCCGTCTCTTGATTTCGGCTCAGGTCATGATCTCGTGGTTCTTGGGATCAAGCCCTGTGATGGGCTCAGCGCTGAGTGTGGAGCTAGCTTGGGATTCTCTCTCTGCCTCTGTCTCTGTCTCTCTGCCTCTCTACACAAACAAACAAACAAACTTGGAAAAAAAAAAAAAAGCTTCCTCATCCCAGGAAAAATGTGTTCTATGACCAAATGGACTTCAACCCATCAACATGATATAGAAGCCAACTGAGAGAGCAGCACCAAGTTTTTCAGATCGCATAAAAGGACGGGAAAGCAGAACGCCTCAGAACATTCCATCCACACCATCATCAGGCCAAAGCTGCCTGGACCTCCCGTGCTGATCCCGTGCTGACCTGGCCCCGGGGGTGTGCACAGGTACCTGTGTGTGTACCAGTGTCCTTGACTTAAGTGTTGCGATGAATAATAAGATCCTCATTTTATATCATGTAAGGAATGGACACGGAGGCCTATGCTGTCCTCAGGCAGCAAGATAACCAGGGCACAGGGAGAGAGACCCTTACCTGAGGGGAATGTCCCTGCCGGTCACATCCAGTGTCCCCCATGTTCACCAGGATGCTGGGCACCACCTTCCCAGGATGTCTGGGAAGGACATGAGGCCTCCACGACGGAGTGAGGGAATCACTGGGCCTGGGGAGGGCTGGTTGGGACACGTGTCCGAGCAGGAGGGGGGGAGGCCTATCCAAGGCCCGTGCAGGTGGGGGAAGAAGCAGGGTGAGGAGGAGGGGCAGCGGTAAGGGGAGAGGTGTGGGAGGAGGGGGGGCCAGCCGGAAGGGGCGATGCAGGTGAGAGGGAGAGGGGGGGAGGCAAGTGTTGCGAGGAGCAGAGGGGCCCCAGGCGTGGAGGTGGGAAGGGGTGAAACTGGTAAGAGGAGGCAAAGAAGAGAAGCAGGCTGGTCTGAGTGACTGGCGACGGAGGCAGACACAGCCTGGAGAGGCGGGGAAGTCCTAGGGACAAGAGGCAGGACAGGGGGCAGCGAGGGGGCAGGGGAGGTGTGAGAGGAGGACGCTGGGCAGGAGCGAGGCAAGGCAGCTTCTGCACGGCTCGCAGGTGAGAACTAGGGGCCTGGGTGACGGCTTCCGTGTTCTGCATTCTTTCTCTGCTTGATTCCACTGTGACTCAGATTCCATCAAAAGAGAGTCCAAGGTTCTACAACATTTTGACATGGAAGGCGCTTTTGAGATCCCTGAGTACAGCTTTCTCCATCTTACAGATTAAGAAGCAAAGGCCCAGAGGGTGGTCCAAAGTCACCCACCAGTCAGTTAGGGATACGGTTTGGGCAGAACCCAATCCAGGGCTCACAAAACCAGTCCCATGCAGACTGGCAGTGGGTCTTAGCTCAGGGCTCTTCCAGGGAGTGGCGGGGTCCCTCTGCCCATTAGGGTCCAACCTAGGAGGCGAGGGAGGTGGCCACTCTCTGTCATCCTGTAAGGAGCCTTGACAGGCACCTTCTGTCCCTGCCCAGCCATTGCCAGAATTTAGAAAAAGCCCCTTACCTCCCTACCATGAGAAAGCCTGCTGCGTATGCCCAGGAAAGAGACTGAACATGAAGGGAAAAGCAATACTGACCCACTCACTGAGGAGCCACTGAGCTCCTGTCCAGGCCTGGGTACGGGGAGTGGGGGAAGAAGGTCCTGGAGCAGAAGAAGGGATCGAGGAGACTTCAGAGCTTCTCTCTGGTCATCGCATTAGCTGCTCCCATACCATTCTCACTCTGTCCCACTAGAAATTCACAGGGAGAGGGTGTTACCTCCATTTTAAGGAAGAAGAAACTATGCCCAGAGAAGGATAGACAGCTTCCCAGGGCCACACAGCCTTGGAACAGTCCCAGAACCAGAATCCGGACACCTGGTTCTGTGCTCTTTTCATTAAATGGCTACATCAGGAAATGGGATGGGTGTATAAGGGGACATGGATGTAATGACAGCAGCCTCAGCCACCCCTTCTGTCTCCGTTGTGCCTCTCTCTTTTATGATCTTAGGATTCCTCAAATGTGTGGGCTTCTCACACACTCATCTTTGTCAAAGATGCATCCCTGTTAGCCAATCTAACTCTGGCTTTCAGGGATTCCTAATCATTTCTGATGCACTGAGGAAACCCCTTCTTGGTTCCCAGCATTATAATATATTAAAAAAATTTTTTTAATATTTTGAGAGAGACAGAGACAGCACAAGTGGGGGAGGGGCAGAGAGAGAGGAATCCCAAGCAGGCTCTGCGCTGCCAGTGTGGAGACTGACGCAGGACTCGAACTCACAAAACCGTGAGATTATGATCTGAGCCTCAACCAAGAGCCAGAGGCTTAACTGACTGAACCACCCAAGCGCCCCTGAGCACCTCTTCTTTATTTATTTTTATTTTTTAATTTAATTTTTTAAATTTAATTAATTTATTTTTAAACATTATTTGACTTTTTTTCTTTCCTAGTTTATTGTCAAGTTGGTTTCCACATAACACCCAGTGCTCATCCCAACAAGTGGCCTCCTCCATGCCCATCACCCCCCTTCCCCTCTCCCCCACCTCCATCAGCCCTCAGTTTGTTCTCAGCATTCAAGAGTCTCTCATGGTTTGCCTCCCTCCCTCTCCCCAACTATTTTTTTCCCCTTCCCCTTCCCCATGGTCCTCCATTAAGTTTCTCCTGATTCACTTATAAGTGAAAACATATGGTAGCTGTCCTCCTCTGCTTGACTTATTTCGCTCAGCATAACACCCTCGAGTTCCATCCACGTTGCTACAAGTGGCCAGATTTCATTCTTTCTCATTGCCATTGAAGTATTCCATTGTGTAGATAAACCACATCTTCTTGATCCATTCGTCCGTTGATGGACACTCAGGCTCTTTCCATGTTTTGGCTATTGTTGAGAGTGCTGCTATGAACCTTGGGGTACATGTGCCCCTATGCATCAGCACTCCTGTGTCCCTTGGGTAAATTCCTAGCAGTGCTATTGCTGGGTCATAGGGGAGTTCTAGTGTTAATTTTTTGAGGAACCTCCACACTGTTTTCCAGAGGGGTTGCCCCAGCTTACATTCCCACCAGCAGTGTAGGAGGGTGCCCATTTCTCTACATCCTCGCCAGCATCTAGAGTCTCCTGATTTGCTCATTTTAGCCACTCTGACCGGTGTGAGGTGATCTCTCAGTGTGGTTTTGATCTGTATTTCCCTGATGATGAGGGACGCTGAGCATCGTTTCATGTGTCTGTTGGCCATCCGGATGTCCTCTTTGGAGAAGTGTCTGTTCATGTCTTCTGCCCATTCCTTCGCTGGATTATTTGTTTTTTGGGTGTGGAGTTTGGTGAGTTCCTTATAGATTTTGGATACTAGCCCTTTATCTGATATATCATTTGCAACTATCTTTTCCCATTCTGTTGGTTGCCTATTAGTTTCATTGTTTCCTTTGCCATGCAGAAGCTTTTAATTTTGATGAGGTCCCAATAGTTCATTTTTGCTCTTGATTCCCTTACCTTTGAGGATGTGTCAAGTAAGAAATTGCTGCGGTTGAGGTCAAGGAGGTTGTTTCCTGCTTTCTCCTCTAGGGTTTTGATGGTTTCCGGTGTCACATTCAGGTCTTTTATCCATTTTGAGTTTATTTTTGTGCATGGTGTGAGAAAATGATCTAGTTTCATTCTTCTGCATGTTGCTGTCCAGTTCTCCCAGCACCATCTGTTAAAGAGTCTGTCTTTTTTCCATTGGATACTCTTTCCTGCTTTCTCAAAGATTAATTGGCCATGCATCTGAGGGTCCAATTCTGAATTCTCTATTCTATTCCATTGGTCTATGTGTCTGTTTTTGTGCCATGAGCACTTCTTTTTTAAACAAAGATATCAATAGTCGCCATTTCTAAGGGTCTTCCAGAGGAAGAAAGGCCAGATGGCTCAGTCAGTTAAGCTTGTGGCTCTTGGTTGGGCTCAGGTCATGATCTTGCTGTTTGTGAGATCAAGCCCCTCATCAGGCTCTGGTGCAGAGTCTGCTTGGAATTCTCTCTCTCTCTCTCTCTCTCTCTCTCTCTGCTCCTCCTCTACTTGTGCTTGTCCTCTCCTCCAAAATAAATAAAATCTTAAAAAATACGTGTTTCTTTCACTCCTCTGATTCAGGACAGAAGTGGGAGGTGATAGAATTACTAAGGCTCCCACCTCGGACCGGAACCTCTGCTTTATCAGAGTTTAAATCTCTGTCCTACTACTGTACGTACGTTTGTGCATGAACTCCTGAACTCGGAATAGACTGTGTGAGTCATGGCTCTCCAGAGAAACAGAACTGAGAGGAAAACAATGCTCTATGGTCACAAAACGGTTACCATCTAATGGGACACAAGCAAAAGGTCATCAGAAACCCTGTGAAAAGTTCTGATGGGGGGGTGGTGTCAGGGTGCCGTTAGAAGCACATACGAGGGTGCCAAGCCAGACTGGTGGCTCTGGAAAGAGACAGAGACTTCCCAAGGGACACCTGTAAGGAGAATGAGAGTGGGGCACACATGGCTGGGGTGGAGCGCACACAGTGGCGGGAGCACATCTGGAGTTCTCGCCTGGGCCCCAAAATTAAGGGGGGGAGGTGCAGAACTAGCAGAGCTAAAGAGGTGGGGTTATGACATCAATGTCCAGGGAAAGAAACAGCACAGAAGAAGACCTGGCATCAAGAGAGTGCCCTGTGGGGGCGCCTGGGTGGCTTAGTCGGTTAAGCGTCTGACTTTCGCTTAGGTCATGATCTCGCGGTTTGTGGGTTCGAGCCCCGCGTCGGGCTCTGTGCTGACTGCCAGCTCAGAGCCTGGAGCCTGTTTCAGTCTGTGACTCCCTCTCTCTGTCTCCCTCTCTCTCTGACCCTCCCCTGCTCACGCTGTCTCTCTCTCTCTCTCCTAGAAATAAATATTTAAAAAAAAAAAAAAAAAGAGAGAGAGTGCCCTGTGGTTACACGGTCATTGCCAGGGGAGGGCTGGAGAGTTTCTGCAAGAGTGATGCTGAGGAGCTGAGCTGTGGTCTCTCCTCGGCGGGGCTCTGAAAGCCCCCTTACAGAGAATGGACTTTATCTTGAGAAATGTAGGAGAATCTGAAAGCTTGTGAGAAGGAGAAAGACAGGGTTAGAATCGTGTCTTGGAAATCCTGCTCTGATCCTGCGTGCGGGCTACACCCAAGGAGGAAGCAAGGAGTGCCTGGAAGCAGGTGAGAAGCTATTGCACAGGACCTAGAATCAGACTTTGTAGTATGGTCCCCGCTGCGCAGGACGTGAGGATGGAGGGGGCAGTGAGACAAATTAAGGAGGCAGAATGGGTGGGACTTACGTGTTGGGAGTGAGACACATAGCACTCAAGTTTCTGACTTGGGCACCAGGGTGCATGGGGAATTAGAAGAGCAGGTTTGGGGCACCTGGGTGGCTCCATCGGTTAAGCATCTGACTTTGGTTTTGGCTCAGGTCATGATCTCACAGTTTGTGAGTTTGAGCCCCACATCGGGCTCCATGCTGACTGTATGGAGCCTGCTTGGGATTCTGTCTCTCTCTAGCTCTCACTCTTGCTCTCTCTGTCTCTTTCTCTCTCTCAAAAATAAATAAAAATTAAAAACAAAAAAAAGAAGAGCGGGTTTGTGCAATGAGAAGGTGGAGGGTCCCGGTTTCGAGCTGTTAAGAATCAAGCACGCTGTAGGACATGGATTGGCATTTGGGTGGTCTGCTGGCAGCTCAGGGGAGAGAACAGAGCGATGCTGTCATTTGAGAGGCTTCTGCCAATATATACTCTTCAAAAGGCATATTAAGGGAGAAGGGACAGCACCTACGAGCCAGGAAGAGCATTTATGGCTCCGGACAGACTGAGGAGCCCACAAAGTGGACTGGAGATGAGCAGCCCCAGAGGAAGTGGGGAAACCCAGGAGCGTGGGGTGTCATGAGAACCAGGGCAAGAGAGTTTTATTTTTTTTTATTTACTGTTTTTTTTTAATGTTTATTTACTTTTGAGAGAGAGACACACACAGAACGTGAGCGGGGCAGGGGCAGAGAGAGAGGGAGACACAGAATCCCAAGCAGCTACAGGCTCTGAGCTGTCAGAACAGAGTCCGATGCAGGGCTTGAACTCGGAACCCCAAAATCATGACCTGAGTCAAAGTCAGATGCTTAACCAGCTGAGCCAACTAGGCATCCCTGCAAGAGAGTGTTTTAAGATGAAAGGAGTAACCAGAGAGGTAAAATAGGGACTTTTTGTATCCAGAGGACAGTAGGCAATTTCAGTGCATGGTGGAATCAGTCAGGGGCTGAGGTGACATCCCCATAACTCCTCAGAATGCCTGCATCTTGTGACCTTACTCTGTGAGCAGAAAGCACCCTGCCTTTCACTTGAACCCACCCTGCACTGGACAGTTAAAGAAAATTAGTTCCGTGGATAAAATAACCCATGGAGCGCCCGCCCTCACAGGTGTGCTAGGGGAGATTTCACCCCTAATCGAATCAAGGTGATGGAAATTCTCAGGCTGGCAGTAACCAGACCCAATCAAGGAACTCCCAGAAGGTGGCAAGAAACCCAGGTGTATCGAAGAGAGCGCTTCCCACTTTTAAGGGAGGCAGCCTGGGGAGGCAGATGTAGCCCTTGCTCAGCCTCCACCGCCCCCTGTGTAAGAGCCCCCCACGGCTTGGTGAGTGCTGGCCCGGGGGAAGGGCCTTCCCTCCTCCGAGGCTTCCTTTTCTAGAATTCTGCTCACTCTGCACTAGATTGCTCCTTGCCTGAGGCAGGAGAGAGCTTATCTTAAGAAATATAAGTTCTCAGCTCCTTCTGGTTTGCATGGATTTGGATTTGATTTGAACTGAGCCGGAAGGTTTCTCCACTGGGCCTGAGAAAACATGGCAGAGCAGGTATTGGAGTTGTGGGGGAGGGGGAGGGGGTGCCATCTCTGGCCTTAGGAGCCTCCAGGCAGGCCTGCTCTGCCTGCACCCCAAAATAGAGGTCTGGAACCTGCTTACTCTGGGCCCCCCACCCCAACACCTCCGCCAACAGTCAGTTGGGTTTGAGAGAAAAGCACCCAGGTCATGGGGACCTTTCTCTGTGCTGGGGCAGAGATAGCAAGGAGGGCGCCCCAACCTAGAAGGAGGACTTGTCCCTAAGCACCTCTTCTTTTGTGCCAAAGTGTTTACTCCTTGTCAGGGTGGAAAGAGTAGCAGACACGTTAATGGAAAAAAAAAATACTAAGAGGGGGAAGGGGAGCTCATTAGAACCAGCCAGCTGGCAGGCAGAAGATGGAGGCGTCTGGTTGATCAAGTGGGACTGGCTCTACTACAGGGAAATACTGAAGTGACTTAGGTGAATTGTATCTCAGATGTGGATTCCTAATCGTGCCTTAAAAAAATGTCTTTTGAAGAGATTCCGCTCCGCTCCCGGCAGCAAGCACAATGTCAAAGTTGACCATGATAACAGCACTGAGAACACTAGCGGCTAACGTTTATGCTCTTGCTTGTAAGCTAGGTGCTGTGTGTCTAGGACTTGACATTGTTTATTCTTTTTTCAGTAACCGCATGGGGGAGATGGGGGGCTCTCCTGCTTTCTTCCTCCCTCCATTCCACGGAGGCTGCCGAGGATGGGATGGGATGCAGGGTGGAGGAAGGGCTTGGGTTTTTTTGGGTCTTGTTCTGAAAGTTCTCTCTGCATCCACTGGAGGGGAGAGGGGTGAGTCAGGTCCCTGAAGGGAAACAGGGTGGGGTCTTGAGCACAGGTTGGGGTGGGGGGATTTAGCAGGGATATTTTTAATGAGCAGAGGAAGGAAAGAATATCCGCACAGACGCAGGCACACCAGTAGATTTGGTGGCGGGAAGAGGAGGGCTTCCCTTTCCAGTTGCCTTATTCTTTCAGGAAAATGAGGGAAAGCTGTCAGGAGACAGGGAAGAGCTGCAGCTGGGTGCCGGGAAGAGCAGAGCGTAGTAACAGCTGGCACTGGGGGCACCCTAGACATCAGGTGGTCTTCTAAGCACTCTGCTAGCATCCACTCCTTTAATCCTCCTAACAGCCCTGAGAAGTACGTGCCATTTTGAGCCCATTCTGCAGATGAGGAAATAAGGCACAGAGAAGTTAAATAAGCTGCCTGAGGTGAGCCAGCAACTAAGCGGGCAGAGAGCCCTGTAATTCAGACACCTTTGTCCCGACTCTCCAGTTGTCTTGGAAAGCTGGCAGCACGCTAATGAATGAGCTGTAGAATTCCCCAGGGGGTGCTGAGGCCTCTGCTACGCAAACTGAGTTGTTAAAATGGGTGTTTTGACTTGGCAACAAGGTCCAGTTGATGCAAGACATGTGAGATCCCAGAGTGAGGGCCCAAGTCCTGCTATGAAGACCTACAAAGAAAGTGATGGAAGGATCTATCCCAGAACTCCTCACACCTTCTGAAAGAAAACGGAGGCAGAGTGGAGACCCATGAAGGGTCTTCTTTGGGGCAAAGCTGAAGGTTCTCCCTCCTCCTTGGCAGCAGGGTGGGAGGATGCCCCTCTGATGCTTTTGAAGCCCCCACCTGAGCCAGGAGCAAAGAAGCTGGGGGGGGGGCGCACCTGGGGAAAGGGACACCCAGTGCGGTGGCCCGTGGACATGGAAGTCTGGAGGGCCAGAGGAGGTCTGTCTGACAGCACTGGTCAGGGCATCTTGCTGCACTGGGACAGATCCCATGCCTGGATGTGCCATGGCAAGAAGATACAAATGTTTCCTGTGCCAGAAGCTAGAGAGGAGCCGTCATAGTGTTCTCTTGGGTCCCCATCAACAGCATAGTCTGGAGGGATGAAGAGACCTCAGCGGAAAGAGGCTGAGAAGTGGTGCATGGTGCCAGGGCTGAGGTGGAAAGAGGCTGAGAAGTGGTGCTTAGTGCCAGGGCTGAGGAAGGAATCATAAGCAGCCACCTTGAACAGAAGTGCATTCCAGAGTCACGCTTACTGAAGGAGAGAAGCGTCAGTGATGTGAAACCTCTCTGAGTAACCAAAGCACCATGAGAGCATTGGCTTTCTTCATCTACCAGACCCACCATAGAGCCAGCTGCACCCAAGGGCTTAAAACCCGTTTTCAAGAGCATTCCTTCACATACTACTTCTATTCCTCCTCCTCTGTTCTTACACTCTGGTGGGTCCCCAACAATGGTTAACAAATAGGGGAGGAGGTGAGCAGGAGGAGAGGAGAAAGCACAGTGACGAAGCCCTTTCCTGTGGCCAGCTTCCTACCAGAAGCAGTTCCCACCTGGGGCAGGTGGGAAGACTCCACACCACGGCATGTCTGGATATTCTCCGCACTGTAGGCAGCCTGGGTTTGGGGCCAGAAATGAGTGTAGGACTGTCTGTTTGCTAAGAGAAGAAAAGCTACAGGTCTCTTGGACTCTCTTCCAGGAAAGGAGACTACCCCCACTAAATGTTAAAGGGATGGTAAGAGGTGAATCTGTTTATGCCGTGTGTGGTACTTACCCATCTATCTGTAGTTGGGGAGATAAGGTGAAGGCCGTCACTGGTCTGTGGGCCTTTCTCCTGCAACAATCGGCTGGTTCAGTACAGGCCCAGAAGTCAGATTTGGGCTAATCAAGGGTTGGAGCTTTTCTAGATTGGTAGGATGGGCGGAGCAGGGCAGAGGGTTGAAGTTGTTGAAAAAGATCCATAATGGCGGACCATGGAATCTATGCCGGGAAATGTAGAAAGTGGAGACAGGAGGGGAAGGACAGTTAGTGGAAAGCAGTGGGTGTCAGGTCCTGGAAATCCCAGTTGAGATTGAAAAATTATTGGAATGTGGATACCAGAGAACCCAAACTGGAAAGACAGGAGGTGGTCGTCTGTGATGTCCAGTAACTTCTGTAAAGTCCTAGAACCACCAAGAGGGAAAGCTGGTAAACTGACAGCAGACTGGTCTCTTGTTCATTGTCCGTCTGCTATTCAGAATGCTTGGAATAACTCTGACCTTTCTATCTTCATAGCATTCTCTCCTAGAAACCATAGGGCTGGCTTGAATAAATACTACATTGTACACCTCAATTTTCTTCTCGTTTTCTATAGTTTTTCTAGGGAAATCCTGTCCTTTCCTATTGTACGCAGCTGAGCTGGGTCTCTATCAGTCCATGACGGAAAGATGCAACTTCCTGGGAGGACTTCCTGCTGTCACACCCTTTCTGAGTAATCTTAATGTCTCTGCCAAATCTTCTACCTGAAACATCCAATTTTGTTTATTCCACACCTGTTATAAAACCCTTAAGCGGTTCCCTATTCGCTGCTTTAAGTCACAGACCTCTACCTAATTTTCTAGGCCATCCATACTTTATCCCGCTCTCCTGAGCGCCTTCCATGAAATCTGAGCTCTAGTCAGTCATAGAAGATGAATAAATGGAATCCTGTTGTAACTGATCCTTATTGATGTCTGCAAAAATGACAATTCTTATTGAAATTCCAGAATGCTCCAAGTGATCTGCATCGTACTTGCCAACCTTAGCCAACTCACAGAGAGGACAGGCATTTCCAGACCACACAGAGGGGTGCACGGAGGAGGAATGAGCAGGCCAGCCTTTACCCATTAGATTTCCTGGCACGGGACTGGTGCTCACTCCATGAATGCCTGTTACATGCGTGAATGGCTTTCAGTGCAGGAACATTTGCTAAATATATCCATCCAATTAGACTGTCAAGGACAATCCATGGTTGAATTTAAGTCCATTTGAATGGGTAACTGAAGCTCTGGACATTTTAAGAGCAAGTGAGTAAAGTGGCTCCAAAGACTTTCTGGCTGGGAGGTTAACAATATTTGGAATTAAATGAGTATCAGGATTGCATAAATTCATTTTGAGGGTTGCAATTCATTTACTTAGAATAATATGACTAAATTAAGCAAAGCTTGGCTCAGTATCCCAACTGTAGGGATGTAATAAAATTGTATTCAGAACTGGCTGAGAGAGGGGCACCTGGGTGGCTCAGTAGGTTGAGCATCTGACTCTTGATTTCAGCTCAGGTCATGGTCTCCTGGTTCATGAGATCGAGCCCCACGTCAGGCTCAGTGCTGAACATGGAGCCTGACTGAAACACTCTCTCTCTCTCTCTCTCTCTCTCTCTCTCAAAATTAAAAAAAAAAAAGTTAAAAAACAAGGGTGGGGGGAGGAGGCTGGGAGAGAGGGCCAGCCATGTGGTACTACAAAAGCTGACTTCTATGTAGGACTTCCTCTACTGATATCATTTAAAAAATAACTTGGTCAGTGCAAACCATGACCAGTGTAGTCCCTATCTGTCACCATACAATGTTGTTATAATATTATTGACTATATTCCCTATGTTGTACTTTTCATCTTTATGGCTTATTCATCTTCTAACTGTACGTTTGAACCTCTTAATTCTTGTCACCGATTTCACCCATCCTCCCACCCAGTCTCCCTCCAGCAACCACCAGTTTGTTTTCTGTAACTAAGAGTCTTTGGGGTTTTTCTTGTTGCTGTTTGTTTTATTCTTTAGATTCCACATATCAGTGAAATCATATGGTATTTGTCTTTCTCTAATTTATTTCATTTAGCATAATACCATCTGAGTCCATTTATGTTGCGAATGGCAAGATTTCATTCTATTTTATGGCTGAGTAATATTCCTGTGTGTGTGTGTGTGTGTGTGTGTGTGTGTACACATATTACATCTTTTTTATCTGTTCATCTATCCATGGACACTTGGATTGCTTCCCTATCTTGGCTATTGTAAATAATGCTACAATAAATATAGGGAACACATACATTTTTAAATTAGTGTTGTTGTTTTTTTAAGTTTGTTTATTTTGTCAGGCAGAGAAGGACAAATATCATATGTTTGCACGTATAGGAGGATTAGGAGGAACTTGACGGAGGACCATGCGGGAGAAGAAGGGGAGAAATGGTGGGGGAAAGGGAGAGAGGCAAACCATGAGAGACTCTTGAATGCTGAGAACAAACTAAGGACTGATGGGTTTGGGGGGAAGGGGGGAGATGGGCACGGAGGGGGGCACTTGTGGGGATGAGCACTGGGTGTTATATGGAAACCAACTTGACAATAAACTATTTGTAAAAAAAATATTTTAAAATATTTTAAAAGACTAAAAAAAAATAAAGTTTATTTTTAGCAAGAGAAAGAGGGCAAGTGTGAGCAGGGGAGGGGCAGAGAGAATGAGAGCAAGAACCTCAAGCAGACCCCACACTGTCAGCATAGAGCTGGATGCAGGGCTCGAACTCATGAACTGTGAGCTTGGGACCTGAGCCGAAATCAACAATCAGACACTCAACTGACTGAGCCACCCAGGCACCCCTTGAATTAGTGTTTGTTTTCTTAGAGTAAATACCCAATAGTGGAATCGCTGGATGATAAGGTAGTTCTATTTTTCATTTTTTGAGGAACCTCCATACTGGTTTCCACACTGGCTGCACAAAAATACATTCTCCCCAACAGTGTATGAAGATTCTCTCTTCTCTGCCTCCTCAACAACACTTGTATTTCTTGTCTGATACTAGCTATTCTGACTGGTGGGAGGTGATAGCTCATTGTAGTTTTTTTTTAATGTTTTATTTTTATTTTTGAGAGCATGAGCAGGGGAAGGGCAGAAGGGGGGGGGGGGGGGGACAAAAGATCTGATAGCAGCAAGCCTAATCTGGCACTTGAACTCATGAACTGTGAGATCATGACCTGAACCGAAGTCAGTTGCTCAACTGACTAAGCCATCCAGGTGCCCCTCATTGTAGTTTTTTAATAGAATGTTTTATTGTTTATTTTGAGAGAGAGAGAGAGGGCACACAGGAGTGGGAAAGGGGCAGAGAGAGAGAGAGGGGGAGAGAGAGAGAGAGAGAGAGAGAGAGAATCCCAATCAGGTTCTGTGCTGAGTGCAGAGACAACTCGGGGCTTGATCTCATGAACTGTGAGATTATGACCTGAGCTGAAATAACAAATCAGACACTTAACTGACTGAGCCACCCAGGGGGCACTTCATTATAGTTTTGATTTGCATTTCCTTCATAATTAGTGACATTGAGCATCTTTTCATGTGTCTGGCCATCTGGATGTCTTCTTTGGGACAATGTCTATTCAGGTCCTCTGTCTACTTTTCAATTTTATTGTTTGTTTTATTGGTGTTGAATTGTATAAGTTCTATGTATATTTTCCTAAGCCAAAGCTTTTTATTTTGATGTAGGCCTAATAGTTTACTTTTTCTTTTGTTTCCCTTGCCTTCAGAAACCTATTCCTAAATATGTTGCTAAAGCTGATGTCTAAGAGATTATTGCCTATATTTTCTTCTAGGAGTTTTATGGTTTCAAGTCTCACATGCAGGTCTTTAACCATTTTGAGTGTATTTTTATGCATGGTGTAATAAAGGGGTTGAGTTTCCTTCTTTTGCATGTAGCTGTCCAATTTTCCCACTACCATTGTGTTATTGAAAAGACTGTCTTGGGGTGTCTGGGTGGCTCGGTTGGGTGTCCGACTTTGGCCCAGGTCATGATCTCACAGTCCGTGGGTTTGAGCCCCGCGTCAGGCTTTGTGCTGACGGCACAGGGCCCGGAGTCCGCTTCAGATTCTGTGTCTCCATCTCTCTCTGCCCCTCCCCTGCTTGCTCTCTGTCTCTCAAAATAAAGACATAAAAAAAAAAAAACCTTTTTATTTTTAAAAAAGAAAAGACTGTCTTTTCCCCACTGTATATTCTTGCTTCCTTTGTCTTAGATTAATTGGCCCTGAAGACTTGGGTTCATTTATGGGCTTTGTCCTGTTCCATTGATCATTGCATCTAATTTCATGCAAGTAACATACCATTTTGATTACTGCATCTTTGCAGTATATCATGAAATCTGGGACTGTGATACCTCTAGATTTGTTCTTTCTCAAGTTTCCTTTGGCTATTCAGTCTTTTGTGGTTCCATATGAATTTTGGGATTATTGGTTCAAAAACATTTGAAAAATGCTATTGGTGTTTTGATAGGGATTGCATCGAATCTGTAGATTGCTTTGGATAGTGTGGACATCTTAACAATACTTGTTCTCTGAATCCATGAGCACATTCTATCTTTCCATTTATTTGCATTTTTATTTTCTCTGATCAATGTCTTCTAGTTTTCAAAGTGAAGGTCTTTCATCTCTTTGGTTAGGCTCATCCCTAGGTATTTTATTTTTAGTGCAAATATAAACAAGATTGTTTCTTAATTTCTCTTTCTGACACTTTTCTATACACATCTATACACTTATTGGTGTATAGAAATGCAACAGATTTCTGTATATTGAATTTGCCACCTGCAAAATTGAGTTTTAATAGGTTGTTTTTGGTGTAGTTTTTAGGGTTTTCTATATATAGTATCATGTCAACTGCAAATAGTGAAGGTTTTATTTCTTCCATACCAACTTGGTTGCCTTTTATTTCTTTTTCTTATCTGATTACTGTAGCAAGAACGTCCAGTACTATGTTAAATAAAAGTGGTGAGAGTGAACATACTTATCTTGTTCCTGATCTTAGGGACAATGTTTCAGTTTTTCACCACTGACTAGGATATTAGCTGTGGGCTTGTCATATGTGGCTTTTATTATGTTGAGGTATGTTCCCTTTAAATCTACTTTGTCAAGAGTTTTTCACAAATAGATGTTTTCTTTTGTCAAATGCTTTTCCTGCATCTATTGAGATAATCATGTGGTTCTTCTCTTTCCTCTTGTTAAGGTGCTGTGTTGTGTTGATTTTGCAAAAATTGAACCACCCTTTCACCCCCAGAATAAATCCTACCTGGTTGTGGTGAATGATCCTTTTAATGTATTGTTGAATTTTGTTTGCTACTATTTTGTTAAAGATTTTTACATTTATGTTCATCAGTGATATTGGTTTGTAGTTTTCTTTCTGCAGTGTCCTTGTCTGGTTTTGGTATCTGGGTAATGCTGGCTTCACAGAATGAATTTAGAAGTTTTCCTTATTCTTCTATATTTTGCAACAGTTTGAGAAGAATAGGTACTAACTGTTCCTTAAATGTTCTGCAGAATTCACCTGTGAAGCCATCTGGTCCTTGACTTTTTGTTGGGAGTGTTTTGATTACCAATTCAATTCTGCTAGTAGTAATTGGTCCATTCAGATCTTCTATTTTTTCCAAATTCAGTTTGGGAAGATTTTATGTATCTATGAATTTTCTATTCTAGGACATCCAATTTTTTTGTACATAATTTTATAGTAGTATCATAATTATAGTGTTGGTATTTTTCCTTCATTTCTGATTTTATTGGAGTTCTCTCTCTTTTATTCATGTTTTAAGTTTATTTTGAGAGAGAACATGGTATAGGGACAAAGAGAGAGGGAGAGAGAATCCCAAGCAAACTCCACTCTCTCAGCACCGATCCCATTGTACGGCCCAAACTCACAACCTGAGCCAAAATCAAGAGGCAGATGCTAACCGACTGAGTCACCTAGGTGCCCCTCTCTCTTTTATTCTTAATTAAAAAAAAATTTTTTTTTAATTTTAGAGAGAGCACAAGTGGGGAGAGGAGCTGAGAGAGAGGGGGGGGAGGAGAGGGAGGAGAGGGAGAGAATACATCTTTAAAAGTTTATTTATTTATGAGAGAGAGAAAACACACATGGGGAGGGACTGAGAGAGAGGAGACACAGAATCTGAAGCAGGCTCCAGGCTCTGAGCTGTCAGCACAGAGCCCAACACAGGGCTTGAATCCACAAACTGTGGGATAATGGCCTGAGCCGAAGTCAGATGCTTAACTAACTGAGCCACCCAGGCGCCCCCAAGAGATAAAATCTTAAACAACCTCCATGCTCAGCGAGGAGCCTGACACAGGGCTCGATCCCACAATCCTGGGATCACGACCTGAGTCTAAATCAAGAGTTGCCTGAGCCACCCAGACGCCCTTTGTCTCTTCTATTCTTAAAGAATCTGGCTAAATGTTTATCAGTTTTGTTTATCAGAGAACTAGTTCTGGTTTCATTGATATTTTCTATTTTTTGTCTCTATTTCATTTATTTCCACTGTTATCTTTATTACGTCCTTCTTTTTACTAACTTTGGTTCTGTTTGTTCTGTGAGGTTAGAGTGTTTACTTGAGAATTTTCTTAATTCTTTATGTATGCTTGTATTGCTATCACCTCCTTCTTAGAACTACTTTTGCTGCGTTTCAAAGATTTTGGACCTTGTGTTTTCATTTTCATTAGTCTCTCATTAGTTTTCATTTCATTAGGTGTGTGGGTTTTTTTTTTTTCTTTTAATTTCCTCTTTGATTTCTTTATTGACCCATTGGTTGTCTCCATGTGTTTGTTTTTCCAGTTTTTTTTCCCTTGTTTTCTAATTTCATATCATTTGGGTCAGAAAATATGCTTCATATGATTTCAGTCTTTAAATCTGAGATGTATTTTGTGGTCTAAAATGCTCTATCCTGGAGATTGTTTCATGTGCACTTGAAAAGAATGTCTATGCTGCTGTTTTTAGATAGAATGTTCTGTGTATGTCAGTTAGATCCATCTGGTCTAATGTGTCTTTCAAAGCCACCATTTCTTTATTAATTTTCTGTCTGGATCATGTACCTATTGATGGAAAAGGAGTGTTAAAGTTCCCTGCTATTGTATTGCTGTCGGCTTCTTCCTTTATGTCTGTTACTATTTGCTTTATGTAGTCAGATGCTTCTACGTTGGGTGCATAGATATTTTCAATTGCTATATCTTGTTGAATTGCTCCCTTTATTATGTAATGTCATTATTTGTCTCCTGTGACGGTCTTTAAAGTCTATTTTGCCCAATGTAAGTATTGCTATACTGGCTTTCTTTTCCCCCTGTTGTATGGAATATCTTTCTCCATCCCTTCACTTTCAGTCTGTATGTGGTTTTTAGGTCTGAATTGAGTCTCTTGTAAGCAGCACATATATGGGTCTTGTGTTTTATTCAGTCACCTGTGTCTTTGGAGCAATTGGTCCACTTTATTAAAATGTTTTTAGTGTGTGTGTGTTTGTATGTATTTGTACAGTTCATTTACATTTGAAGTAATTAAAATATCTACTTATTGCCATTTGTTAATCTGGGGGTGGTTGTTTTGTAGTCCTTTTCTCTTCATTTCCTCTTTTCTTGTTCTCTTCCGTTGTGACTTAATAGCTTTCTCTAGTGATGCTCTTGAATTCCTTTTATTTTTTTTATGTATACATTTTAGGTTTTTGGTTACCACTGGATTTATATATAACATCCTATGTAGGGAGCAGCCTCTATTAAGTTGATGGCCACTTACGTTTGAACAACTTTCTAAAAGCACTAAAATTTTACTACACCCATCCATGTTTTATATATGTCATGTTTTAAATCTTTTTTTTTTTTTAATGTTTATTTATTTAGAGTGAGTGAGAGCGAGTGAGCATATGAGTGGGGAAGGGGCAGAGAGAGAAAGAGAGAGAATCTCAGGCAGTCTCCACACTCAGCACAGAGCCCAATGCAGAGCTCCATCTCACAACCCCAAGATCATGACCTAAGCCAAAATCAAGAGTTGGATGCTTAACTGACTGAACCACCCAGGTGCCCCATCTTTTTATTTTGTGTATCCCTTGACTAATTTCTGTAGATGTAATTGATTTTACTAATTTTGTGTTTTAACCTTCATACTGGCTTTTAAGTGATGAATCTACTTTCTTTACAATATGTTTGCTTTTACCTAAAAATTGTTTTCCTTTCATGATTTTCTACTAGTTATGATCTTTCCACTTTAAGATGTTCCTTTAACACTTCTTGTAAGGCTAGTTTGGCAATGATTAGCTCTTTTAACTTTTGTCTGGGAAACTCTTCATGTCTCCTTCAATTCTGAATAATAACCTTCTAGGGTCGAGTATTCTCGGTTGCAGATTTTTTACTTTTAGCACTTTGTGTCTATCATGCCAATATCTTCTGGCCTGTAAAGTTTTTCATGAAAAATCAGCTGACAGACTTAAGGGGTTTCCCTTAAATGTAACTGTTTTCCTTTTTCTTGCTGCTTTTAAGATTCTCTTTTTATCATTACTTTTTGCCATTTTAATTTGTGTCTTGGCATGTACCTCCTTGGCTTCATATTAGGGTCTCTGTGTTTCCTTGACCTGGATATCTATTCCCTACCCCAGATAAGAGAAGTTTTCAGCGATTATTTCTTCAAATCTTTATCATTGTCTGTCTCCATATTGTGAATTTTATTATATTTGATGATGTCACCTATTCTCATTTCTTATTTTTTGCTGTTTGGCTTGGTTGCTTTCTATTACCCTGTCTTCTTCTGCATCCTCAAATCTGTTGATTCTCTCTAGTGTATTTTTTCATTTCAGCTATTGTATTCCTCAACTCCGTCTGGTTCTTATTTTTGTATTTTCTGTCTACTCTTTTTTTTTTTTATTACAATGTTTTATTTATTTCTAGGAGAGAGAGAGAGACAGCGTGAGCAGGGGAGAGTCAGAGAGGGAGTCACAGACTGAAACAGGCTCCAGGCTCTGAGCTGGCAGTCAGCACAGAGCCCGACGTGGGGCTCGAACCCACAAACCGCGAGATCATGACCTAAGCGAAAGTCGGACGCTCAACCGACTAAGCCACCCAGGCACCCCTGTCTACTCTTTTTTTTTTTTTTTAAGTCTACTGAGTATCTTTATGACTATTACTTTGAACTCTTGATTGGGTTTATTGCTTATCTCCCTTCCATTTAGCTCTTCCATGATTTTCTCTTGTTGTTTCATTTGAGACCTATTCTTTAGTCTCCTCATTTTGTTTGACACTCTGTTTGTTTCTACATACTTAGGTAGGTCAGCTACATCTCTTAGTTTTGAAAGTAGTGCCCTTGCATAGAACAGTTCCCATGGTGCCCTGTAGCACAATCCCTTCTGGTCACCAACACCAGGCTTCCAAGGGGTGTGCCCTGTGTGGGCTGCATGTGCCTTCCTGTTGTGGCTGAGGCATGATTGCCTTCATCTCACCTAGTTGCAATGACCAACTTTGTCTGCTATGGGTGCACTGAGAGGATTCATTCACCTTACTGTTGAGAGGCCCAGCTACTGCTGCCATGGGCTCTTTGGTGGATGGGGTCAGCACTCAGCCTGGTCATCTGCATTTAGCTTCTCTGCCATAGGTGAAGGTACATGGAAGGGCAGGAACTAAAGATGCACTGGTATATGAGGTTACCTCCTCTCTTCCCTCGGGCAGGAGTCCCTTTGGAGCGCTGCTAGTCCTGGCCAGCGATGCCTGCTAGATGTGGCGGGGCAGAAGCCACTTTAGAAGAATGGTTGCTCCTTCAGGTAGGTTGGGTAGGGTGGGTATGTAGGGGAATGCTGGGGCAGGGCATGCAGTACAAGCAAGGTAGCAGTGGATGGAGAGTGTTAGAGCTGGCTCTGTAAGCATCCATCTAGGCTGGGGGAGGGCAGAAGAAAATTGTACCTTCCAGCAATTTTGTTCCCGAGAAACCTGCAGATCTTTGGAATCTGACACATTCTAAGATGAGTCAATAAACCTCCTTCACCTGTATCCCAGGCACTTTTCAAACTGCTGTTTCTGTGCTGTCCCCTAGGCTGAGTTATTTAGCTTGCTGGCTCTTTAAAGGTTGGGGACTTCGTTTTCTATTCCCCTTGTGCTCTCCCTGAATTAAGCTGCACCAATTTCTAATGCTTCTGGAGTTAAGCCCTACTGATTTCCAAAGTCAGACATTATAGGGAGTCGTCACAGCATAGGTTCCCAGGGCCAGGGCTTCCCAGTGTGTAGTCTGATCCCCTGTTTCTATGTTTGTGGTATCCTTCCAATTTATAGCTAGTCAGGCGAGGGGCTGGATTCCTGACCACACTTCTGCCCCTTCTACTCTTTTCCACATGGCTTTCCCTCTACAACTTGCTATGAAAGATCTGTTTGTCAGTCTTCAGATCCTATACAGAGTGAGTTGCATAGATGTAGATGCTGCCTTCGGCATGTCCATGGGACAAGGTGAACTCGGGATCCTCCTAGTCCACCATTTCCCCCATGGCACTTTCATGATTGCAAATATTTTCATACTTCTGACATCCACAACCCACTCATCACATTTGTAAGGCCCTTCTACTATGTAAACTAGGATAAATTCTGCTAAAGCTCTTAACACATTCTCCCCTGTGTGGATTGTCTGATGTAATAAAAAATCTATACTCTAACTAAAGCCCTTACCACACTCAAACATTTGCAGTGTTTTTCTCACTTGTGGAGTGTCTAAATTTGAAAATATGTGCTAAGGGGCTCAGCTATATTCAAGACATTCATTCATGTATATATATATAATTCATATAATTATATATACAATTTGTGTGTATATATAATGATTTCTATGAATTATTTTATATCCTAAGTTTGAGTTATTATAAAGGATTTTTCCACGGTTATTAAAAACTTAGGACCTCCCTTCCAAGTGAGCTCTGAGTGCCTATTTATGATAAATTATGATTTTCAGTTACAAATGTTCATATACTGATATACATAGAGCTGAATGAGGTTACCTAGCGATTATGCAATGAAGAGTCTTGCTCTATAAACTCAGGCAACAGTTGACCTTGGAGCTTCTCTGAGCGATGTTCTTTACCCCCCATTTTATTTTCTCCTTCAACAGTTTTTCAGGGTCCCAAAGTAATCTTTGCTGCCTGAAGAATGGATTTTAATCTTTAGTCACATAGGATTTTACACAAGGCCCTGGGTGGGCAGATCTCTATTTTTCAAGGTAGATACTCTTAGTTTTCTAGGTTCTTAGAATCAGCTTGCAGACACTACATGTTCTTGATTCTGCAAGTTCTCCTTCCCATCTGTAATGGGGGCAAGGTCTTGTTCTATGTTCCTAAAATCCTTCCCCTTGAAGAGTCATAATGTAATTGTGACTTATTTGACTGTCACCTTTCCCTAGATTTGCTGGCAAGAAAGCTGTATCTGTAAAACCTCCTAAAGGTACTTGAGGATTTCCTAGACAATTTTAATTCCAGTCTTACGTGAGAATCAATGAGGGCAAGTAAGTCCTTCCTCACTCCCCCTGTCCCCTAACCCCCCAGAGTTTAGTATTTGAGAATAGGAAGATATGAACTTTCAAAGACAGGCCTGGGTTCAAATTCTGAAACCATCACTATACAGTATAACATGGTATAAAATCTCTGTACCTTGGATTTCTTTTTCAGTAAAAAAGGAATAGCAGCCTGGTTCCACCACTAGGGCCATAATGAAGACAATAAATGGTTTGATTATAAAACATATTGCACAATGGCTGGTACATAAGAAATACTAACAATACCAATTTCCCTTTCATTTTCTTATATTGCAAAGGAAGTACAGAAGGGGAATTAAGAACATGGTTCTGTGGCCAGGTCTTCCTGATCTCAAATCCTTATTAGCTGTGTTATTTTGTATAACTTCTGTGTGCTTCATTTTCCTCATTTGTAAAGTATGGATAATAATGGTATCTGCCTTTTGGGATTGTTGGGGGGATTAAATTAATTAATATAGGTAAAACACTTCAAATCATTCTGAGTATGTAGTTAGCAAGCAATAGATGCAACTATGATTTTCAACTTTTTACTACTGCTGTCTCTACCCTTTCTCTTCTATGTCTATTACAAAAAATATATTCACTTCTCAGTGTCTAGAAGACTGAATCTTTCCCTGTACAAAGTCTCTATGTACTTCAGGTAGGGCTCCTTATGTCATAAAGTTTGTGTCTCTCTGCTCCCAGCAAATGTGCTCTGCTTCCATCAAGGAGAAGTACCTATCTAGGATTTGCAACTGTCCTGGCAAATATTTTTTGCATAGACAATTATAATTGTCTTTATAAACAATTTCATTTTGGAATATATCAACAATTTCATGGGTTCATGTAAGGCATAGTGATATACTGATGAAGATTTAGACCAGGTAGAGAAGAGGTATTTGTCTATTGTCCAGTCAGTCCACATGAAGATTCCTTATAGTGTCTGGGTACTACCTCTTTCTCTTCAGGTTCAGAAACCATCTCTGTGCTTTTTATTGTCAAATATACTATTCCTGGCTAATTTGTATTCAGATTCCTCCTCCCACCTCTAACCCTGGCAACCACTGAGCTGTTCTCTATTTATTTTTGCCTTTTCCAGGATATCCTATGTCCTTTACATGAAATTACACAGTATGTAACCTTTGGAGACTGAGTTCTTAGAATAATTCATTTACGATTCATCCATGTTGCATACATCAATAGTTCATGTCATTCTCTTTTATTGCTGGATAGTATGTATTTTGTGGATACCACAATTGATTTATCCATTTACCCATTAAGGGACGTTTGGATTGGTTCCAGCTTTGGGCAATTATGAATGCTGCTTTATACATTTGGTACATGTTTTGTGTGAGTGTAACTTTTCATTTCATTTTTCTAGGGTAAATGTCTAGAAGTGGAATTGCTGGGTCATATACTGTATGTTCAACATTGTAGGAAACTGTCAGTTTTCCAGAATGGATGTAACATTTTGCATTCCCACCAGCAATGTATGAAAGTGCTGTTGCTTTCCTCCCTTGCTTGCTCTTAGTATTGTCAGTATTTAAAAATTGTAGCTCCTCTAGAAAGGGTATGTGGAAGGATGCTTCTGCCATGACTCCCGTGGTGTTCATTCTCCAGATAATCACATCCTTGGATACTCCCCTCCTCTTGAGTTTAGGTTGGACCTAATAACTTGCTAACAAACAGAACGAGAAATACTAACAACATTAATTCCCTTTATATTCTCTAATGATTATGGCAGCAGTAACAGGGGCATTACTTCTGTGATTAGATTACAAAAGACTGTGACTTCTATCTTGCTGACCTTCTCCTTCTGGCTTTTCTTGAGACCTTACCCTGATGGAGAGATCCACCTGGCAAAGGATTAAGGCAGTCTTCAGCCAGGAGCCAGCACGAACTAAGGCCCAGAGTTCAATAGCTGTTAAGTGACCTGATCCTACCAGTAACCATGCTTGGCAGCAGGTCCTTTGTCAGTGGAGCTTCCATTTGAGGCTGCCTCCACCTCCAGCAGAGCCAATACCCTGATTGAAACCTTATGAGAGACTAAAAGAGAAGACCCAGTGAAGTTGTGCCTAAAACCATGACCCATAGAAAGTGAGATAATAAATGTATGTTGTTTGAAGTTGCTAAACTGGGGGATAATTTGTTACAGCAATAGATCCCTAAGACAGTATGGCATAGTAGCTCATTGTGGTTTTAGCTAGCATTTCCCTAAGGGCTAATGATACTGAGCATCTGTATCTTCTCTGGTGTACTGTCCATTCATATTGTTTCTCTCTTTTTAAATTGAGTTATTTGGTTGAGTTTTGGGAGGTTCTTTAAAAGATGTATTCTGGATATATTCCTTTGTTATATGTCCTACAAATGTTTTCTCCCAGTATGTGATTTTTGTCTTTATATGCTCTTAACAATGTCCTTCATAGAACAAAAGTTTAAAATTTTGAGGATAGCAAGGATTCTCTTGAGTATGCTTTTGGTACCGTATCTAAGAACTCTTCTTAACTGAAGGTCATGACGATTTTCTCCTATGTTTTCTTCTAAGGGTTTTATAATCTTCTGCTTTACATGTAGGTCTCTGCTCCATTTAAAAAAAATAGCTTTGTTAAGGTACAATTTACACACCATACAACTCACCCATTTAATGTGTAAATGTAATGTTTACAAGTTTTTATTTTTAGTATATTCAATTTTTATAACTATCACAAAAATCTACTTTTGGAACCTTTGCATCCCCACCTCAAAGAACCTCTTGTCCATTAGCAATCACTTCCCTTCTCCACTCCCCATCCTTAGCCCTAGCAACCACTAATCTACTTTCTGTCTGTATAAATTTGCCTGTTCCAAGCATTTCATGTAATTGGAATCATACATATATGGCTTTTTGTGACTGACTTCTTTGACTTAGCATATTTTCAAAGTCCATCTTGTAATGTGTATCAGTACTTCATTTCTTTATAGCTGAATAATATTCTATTGTATGAATACTCTATATTTTATTTATTCATCAGTTGATGAACATTTTGGTCCTTTTAACCATTTGGCTCTTATGAATGCGGCTGCTATGAACACTTGTGTACAAATTTTTTTGTGTGGACATATATTTCCATTTCTCTTGGATGTACTAGGAATTGAATTACTGGGTCTTTTGGTAACTTTTTGGAGAACTGCCAAACTGTTTTCTAAAGTGGTTGTACCATTTTACATTCCACCACCATCACTTGTTACTGCCTTTTTGACTCTTGCCATGCTAGTGGTTGTAAAGTGGTATCTCACTGTGGTTTCACTGTGATCCATTTTGAGTTTTTGTATACAGTGTAAAGTGTAGATCAAGGTTCATATCTTTGCATATAGATGTCCAGTTCTAGCCCCATTTTTTTTTTCAAAACTGTCCTTTCTCTACTGAATTATTATTGTACCTTTGTCAAAAATCAATTGATTATATTCATGTGACTCTATTTCTGGATTTTCTATTTTTCCATGATTCTATATGATCATTTTGCCCATAACACACTGTCTTGACTACTGTAGATCTATAGTATGTCTTAAAATCATATGCAAGTGCTTTAACTTTGTTCTTCAAAAAGTGTCTTGGCTAAGGGCATCTGGCTGGCTCAGATGGGAGGAGCATAAGACTCTTGATCTCAGGGTTATTAGTTCAAGCCCCACACTGGGTGTAGAGATTACTTTAAAAATTCTTTTAGAGGGGTGCCTGGGTGGCTTAGTCAGTTAAGCATCCGACTTTTGCTTAGGTCATGATCTCGCGGTTCGTGGGTTCGAGCCCCATGTCGGGCTCTGTGCTAACTGCCAGCACAGAGCCTGGAGCCTGTTTCAGAGTCTGTATCTCCCTCTCTCTCTGACCCTCCCCTGCTCACGCTGTCTCTCTCTCTCCTAGAAATAAATAAAAATATTTTAAAAAAATAAACAAAAATTCTTTTAGAAAAATTGTGTTGGCTAATCTAGTCCCTTCACCTCCCTATATACATTTTTGTTTGGGATTGCATTAAATCTATAGATTAGTTTGGGAAGAACCAATATCTTACTTTATTAAGTCTTCCCATCTATGAACATAATATGTCTCCATTTTATTTTTAAGTTTTTTGTCACCTCTTTCATTAGCACTTTGTATTTTTAACCGTGTAGAACCTACACATATTTTGTTACATCCTTAAGTATTTCTCTTTCTCTTTTGGAGCTTTTACAAATAGTAGTTTTAAGTTTTTCAGTTTTCACTTGCTCATTGGAAATGCACAGAAATACAGTAGATTTTGTATATTGATCTTGTATCCCACAACCCTGTTAAACTTATTAGTTCCAGAAGCTTTATAGATTCCTTGGGATTTTCTACAAAGGTAATCGCATCAGCTATGAATAGTTTTACTTCTTCCTTTTCAACCAGAATGCCTTTTATTTGTTTGTTTGTTTTTTGCTAGCCTTACTGCGTTTGCTAAGACTTCCAGGGCAATATGCAATAGAAGTGACAGTAGACATTTTTGCCTTAGTTTCCAATCATAGGAAGAAAGCATTCCATCTTTCACTATTACGTATGTTAGCTGTCTTATTTTGCAGATGATCTTTACCAGATTGAAGAAGTTCCCTTCTATTCTTCGTCTGCTGAATCTTTATTATGAATGGATGTTAATTTTGTCAAATGCTTTTTCTGTACCTATTGATCTAATCATGTGGTTTCTCTTGTTCAGTCTGTTAACGTGGAGAGGGGCGCCTGGGTGGCTCAGTCGGTTAAGCGTCTGACTTCGGCTCCGGTCATGATCTCATGGTTTGTGGGTTTGAGCCCCCCATCAGGCTCTATGCTGACAGCTCAGCCTGGAGCCTGCTTTGGGTTCTGTGTCTCCCTCTCTCTCTCTGACCCTCCCATGCTCATACTATCTCTCTCTGTCTCAGAAATAAATTTTAAAAAAAAGTCTGTTAATGTGGAGAATTACATTTATTTTATTTTCCAAGTGTGAAACCAGTCCTATATTCCTGAGATAAATACCATTTGGTTGTTTTGTGTTACTTTTTACATATTGAATTTGATTTGCTAATAACTTACTGAAGAATTTTTACATCTATATGTAAAAATTGGTCTGCAGTTTTCTTATAGTATTCTTTGTCTCATTTTGATATGAAGGTACTCTTAGCTTTATAAAATGCCTCTTTGTCTTCTGGAAGAGATTTCAAAGGACTGCTAATTCTTCCTTGTACATTTGGTAGAATTCACTAGTGAAATTATCTGGACCTAGAGTATTCTTTTCTGGAAGCCATGAATTAGATGTAATAGGTTTAGTACTGTTTGCTTTATTTCTCTTTGAATGAGCCTTGGTAATTCGTGTCTTTCAAGGAACTGGTCCATTCCATTTGTTGCATGTATGTGTAGAGTTCATAGTATTTCCTTATTCTTCTAATGTTTGTAGGGACAATAGTAATGTCCTCTCATTTTTGTCAATTTGTCTTTTTTTCCTAGGTCAGTCTGGCTAGACACCTATCAACTCTCTCCTTTTTAAATAATCAACTTTTGGTGTCCTTGATTTTTTTGTTTTTCTGTTTTCAATTTCATTGATTTCTGGACTTTATTATTTTTTCCTGCTTGCTTTTGAGTATATTTTACATTTGTTCTTATAGGTTACTTGGGTGAGTTACCCCATTTTTGAGACTGTAAAACCATAACAACAAATCCTGACTAAAATAAAACAAACACCCAGACAAACCTATAGGTGCAAAAATTATGTATAAAATATTTGATTAAAAATAACATAAAATAGGGAAGCTAATGTAATATCAATAAATGCTGAAAACCATTGGCTTTCATTCAGCATTGTTTTAATTTTTTTTTTTTTTTTTTTTCCTAGGAGAGAGAGAGACAGCGTGAGCAGGGGAGGGTCAGAGAGAGAGAGGGAGACACAGAATCTGAAGCAGGCTCCAGGCTCTGTTTTTGTTTTTGTTTTTTTTAATGTTTTATTTATTTCTAGGAGAGAGAGAAAGAGAGAGACAGCATGAGCAGGGGAGGGTCAGAGAGAGAGGGAGTCACAGACTGAAACAGGCTCCAGGCTCTGAGCTGGCAGTCAGCACAGAGCCCGACACGGGGCTCGAACCCACGAACCACGAGATCATGACCTAGGCGAAAGTCGGACGCTTAACCGACTAAGCCACCCAGGCGTCCCCATTGAGCATTATTTTATTTTATTTATTTTTTTTAAATTTATTTCTAGGAGAGAGAGAGAGACAGCGTGAGCAGGGGAGGGTCAGAGAGAGAGGGAGTCACAGACTGAAACAGGCTCCAGGCTCCGAGCTGGCAGTCAGCACAGAGCCCGACGCGGGGCTCGAACCCACGAACCACGAGATCATGACCTAAGCGAAAGTCGGACGCTTAACCGACTAAGCCACCCAGGTGCCCCTCAGCATTATTTTAAAAACAGCATGTTCAGGGGCACCTGGGTGGCTCAGTCAGTTACGCATCCTGATCTAGTGGTCCATGAGTTCAAGCCTTGCCTGTCATGACACGTGTCATGACAGCTCAGAGCCTGGAGCCTGCTTCAGATTCTGTGTCATCTTCCCTCTTTTACCCTCCTCTGCTTATTGTCTATTTCTCTCTCTTAAAATAAACATTAAAAAAATGTTTTTAAATAGCATGTTCAAATCAAAACTACATTTAAAAATACAAAAAATACAGAAGACCCTCACCCTGACCCCGGCTCCCCAGACAACCATTTCATTAGCCCTTTGTTTAGCCTTTCATGGAACCTTATGCAAATATGGATATACTCATTCTTTTTAATAAACTATATAACACACTACAATTTATGTATTTATATATACATGCATATACATTGTCTCCACCTTGTATTTAATATTCTATCTTGGAGATCTTTCTATTTCAATACAAAATTTTCCTTTTCATTACAGCTGCACACTATGCTACTGGTGCATGTGCAGTCTATTAAACCAATCCTCTACTGATGGACATTTGTGTTTTCCATTTTTTACTACTGAAATAATGCCAAATATTTTCAAGGCACACATGCAGATGTATCTGTGGGACAGATTCTCAGAAATGGGATATTTGGGGGAAAAGGTAAAAGTATCTGTATTTTTGGTAGATACTGTCAAATGCCTCTCCCTAGGAGTTCTATTTTGTAATCCCCAAGGCAATGTATGAGAATGCCTGTTTCTCTATAGACTCATTAACAATGAATTTAACTTTGCCTTTTTTTTTTTTTTTTTTTTTTGCAAATCTGTTAGCTGAGAAGTGGTATCTCAGCATGGTTTAGATTTGCATTTCTCCTATGAGAAAAGTCTGACACCTCTGCACATTTTAGAGAAAATATAAATGACCCTTAATAATCTCTTCCATTGTTTTTGTGTTTTGCTTGATTTCTAAGAGCTCTTCATAAATAGGGAGATGAATCCCTCTGTGATATGGATTGCAAATATTTCACCAGATACTCTCACCAGTTTATAATCTTTACCTAGTTAGGACTCTTCCTCAGGGAATTGGTGAGGTAGAGAATCCTCCTCTTTCCTAAAGCCCTCCGGGTCTCTCTTTCCCACTCAGTATTGAATCAATCAAGCAATCAATCAGGGGAATTCAACAGAATTCAATGAATGAAGAATTCACAGAATGAAGACCGTGACTGCGAAAAATAAAACCATTTCATGATCTTCTATGCCCCATTGAGTTGACACTCCATAATAAGCCAGTTACTTTTCCTTCATATATTTTACGACAGCCATGTATCATTTTGTAACTAAAAGAACCAGCATTTGGGACTGGGAAGCATTAGAGACAGCTTGCAAAATAATGAAAAGCACACAATAGAAAATAAAAAGCATCCGGGGCGCCTAGGTGGCTTAGTCGGTTGAGCGTCAGACTTTCGCTTAGGTCATAATCTCGCGGTTTGTGGGTTCGAGCCCTGCGTCGGGCTCTGTGCTGACTGTCAGCTCAGAGCCTGGAGCCTGTTTCAGTCTGTGACTCCCTCTCTCTCTTACCCTCCCCTGCTCATGCTGTCTCTCTCTCTCCTAGAAATAAATAAATTAAAAAAAAAAGAAAAGAAAAAGCATCCATTTATACTATTAATATTTTCGAGGGGGAAAAAGTTGAATCAATAACTATTTGTGTCTTTACATCTGCTATAGTGTGTGCACTTTTCTAAGTCATTAAAAATGACCCAGAACATTTTTCTTGTTGAATATTGCATTATATAAATCCTTTTTAAAAAACAGTAGAAATGACATGGCAAGATATACCCTTTTATATATAATTCATCTGTTTATGTCCTTAAGATAGATTCTTAGAGGAGCACCTGGGTGGCTCAGCCCATTAAGCATCCAACTCTTGGTTTCGGCTCAGGTCATGATCTGAGTTTGTGGGTTTGGGCCCTGTGTCGGATTCTGTGCTAATAGCCGGGAGCCTGCTTAGGATTCTCTCTCTCTCCCCCCCTCTCCTGCGTTTGCATGTTCTTCCTCTCAAAATAAACATTTTCTTAAATTTAAAAAACATCTATAGAAGCTTAGATGTGAAATTGGAATCAAATGGTATAAACATCTTAAAGGCCTCTGTACTCTGGAAAAGATGGTGCCAAAGTATTCACAAGAAATTTAAGCCACTGAACTAGAGAAAATATTTGAAAATAAAGGCTTAAAAATAAACTCTAAACATGTAATTCAAGAAGCTGGAAAAAAATGACAAACCTCAAAGAATTACATGGATGTAATAAAGAATAAAAAAATAGAATAGAAAATAGCATGTAGAAGCACAAAATGTCCTGATTAGAAAAAATAGAGGTAAACCCTCACCTAGACACATTTCATAAAATGGCAGAATACTTTTCTACTTCTCAGGATTTTGCTAAGCCTTTTTAAAGATAAAGAGGTAATCTGGGGCATCTGGATGGCTCAGTTGGTGGAATGTGTCACTCTTGGCCTTGGGGTTGTGAGTTCAGGCCAAATATTGGGTGCAGAGATGACTCTGAAAATAACCTCTTATAAAGGTAAGCTGAAAATTGACCAGAGAAAAGACACATGGTCTCAAAGGGAACAATAAATTGGTTAACTTATTTTCTTATATTTATTTATTTTGGGGAGACCACAAGTAGGGGAGGGGCAGAGGATCTGAAGTGGGCTCGGTGCAGACAGGCTGACAGCAGTGAGACAAATGCAGGGCTCAAACTCACAAACCGTGAGATCATGATCTGAGCTGAAGTCGGATGCTCAACTGACTGAGCCCAGGTGCCCAGATTATGGACTTTAAAAAGCAGCCCCAGAGACTAAAGAACTGCTAAGTAAAAGTAATTGTCAATTTAGAATTCTCTACCTAGCTATGCTATAATTCAAGAGTAAGGGAGAAATAAAGAACTTACTACTCATAGACACCCTGAGGGATTAATTTACTTCTATAGAAACTTCTATAAGAAACTCTTTTATAAGGCTATGTGCCAAGCACTACTGTAACCATTCTACAAATATTAATTCATCTGATCCTTATAATAACTCCATGAAGTAGATACTATTATTATCCTTATTTTTTATAAATAGAAAAACTGAGACAAATTCAGGAATCCAGGTCCAAGGTCACACAGCTAGCAATCAACACCAGAGCTGCATATCCACCACAGGCCATCTGGCTGCAGCATTGGTGCTTTTGACCACACTGCTCACACTGCCTCTGCTCTGAGATGCTGAGGAATGGAATTCACAAGGAAGGAGGAAATACAAGAAGCTGTGGTAAGAAGCTAGCAAACATGCAGGTTAATCCAAACTTGCACTGTCTGCTTACAACAAAATTAATGACAAATTATACAACCATAACATGTAATCTGGGAGGAGGAGAAGCACAGTGAGTGTTCTAGCCTCTACTGGTAATAAAGTCTGCATTAATGCCTCTTATGAATGTTAAGAGAAAACAAAAAGATAAAATTTAACTACTAATCTTATAGAAGAAAATAATCCAATGGAAGGAACAAAAGAAGAAACCCCCAAAATCCCAATGTGACAAATTTTTCAAGGACTTTGACAAGCCGATTCTACAACTTACATGAAAGAATAAAGGGCTGTAACTAGCCAGGATGATTTTTATAAAGCTAGATCACTCAAAAATCTATTATTGGCACAGGGGCATACAAATAACCTATTGAAAAGATTATCTGATAGCTTAGAAGATGACAGAAGCTGAAATCCCTTAATTAGTTCTAAAATATCAGCATATGGCGAGGATGTGGAGAAACGGGCACCCTCCTACACTGTTGGTGGGAATGTAAATTGGTACAGCCCCTCTGGAAAACAGTGTGGAGGTTCCTCAGGAAACTAACAATAGAACTCCCTTATGACCCAGCAATAGCACTGCTAGGAATTTACCCAAGGGATACAGAAATGCTGAGGCATAGGAGCACATGTACCCCAATGTTCATAGCAGCACTCTCCACAATAGCTAAACCATGGAAAGAGCCTAAGTGTCCATCAACAGATGAATGGATCAAGAAGATGTGGTTTATCTATATCATGGAATACTACATGGCAATGAGAAAGAATGAAATCTGGCCATGTGTAGCAACATGGATGGACCTTGAGGGTGTTATGCTGAGCGAAATAAGTCAGGCAGAGAAGGACAAATATCATATGTTTGCACGTATAGGAGGATTAGGAGGAACTTGACGGAGGAACAAGGGGGAGAAGAAGGGCGGAAATGGTGGGGGAAAGGGAGAGAGGCAAACCATGAGAGACTCTTGAATGCTGACAAAAACAGGACTGATGGATGTGGGGGGGAGGGGGGTGGGCACGGAGGAGGGCACTTTGGGGATGAGCACTGAGTGTTATGTGGAAACTAATTTGACAATAAACTATTTGTAAAAAAAAAAAAAAAGTAAACATTAAAAAAATTTAAAAAAAAAAAATAAAATATCAGCATAAAAAAAATCTCTAATATAATGTTTGGGGCATAAAGCAAATTACATATATATACATATATATGTGTGTGTGTGTGTGTGTGTGTATATGTAGATACCATGGACACACTAGTAATAAACTACACAGAAATAATATACAATAACTTAAGCATAATGGTTACCTCTGGGCAGGGTTGAGGGAAAAGACCGAGCATGGGGCTGCAGTTCAATCTGTTCTTTCCATACTAAAACAAAAACCTGATGCTAATATGGCAAAATGTTTTAACGTACTTTTGTTATATTTTCTGAACTTTTCTGTATGCCTGAAATATTTTATAATTAAAATATTTTTTAAACCTAAAAACAGAAAAAAGGGAAGAGCTGGAGAGGAAAAAGCAAAGAGGAAGAAGGAAGAGAAACTAATACAAATGTGAGTTGTTGGAATTTTATTAACACCTCCGTTCACTATGCGAGTGCCTCTCATGTACCAGTTGCCATTAGAGCCGTGGGCATCACCACCCCGGCTCCCAGTCTCCCGGTAGCCCCAAAGCCTTTCTAGTTGTGGATCTTCTTCCCCTTTGAAATGGCTGCTTCGGGGACACATAGAGCACACCACGCTGCTGGTAAAGAATTCAGACAAACCACTCTCTTCCCTACTCACATTTAGTGATGAGTCTGGGGCCCTGACCTCTTCCTAACCCCCATTGGCCCTGGTCTTCCTGTGGCATGGCCAGGCCCCCAGGCTCTGTCTCTGATTAATTTATGCCTCCTGAAGGGAGTCAGCCTTCTACTGCCTTCCTATATGATCCTACCTTGCACTGGGGGGATAATGGTCCCTGACTTGGGCCACCTGGGGAAACAATGGGGCACGGAGTTGCTTTCCAAGGCCCTTCACAGCAGCTCTTCCACCTCTGGTCCCAAGTGGCCCTAATGCCAATAGGCTCCATCTATACCCGCTACAGACCACCCCCTATTCAGCTCAGACTTCCAGGGTGAGAGCCCCGTACTGGGGTCACACTTGTTTAAGACTTTGGAGAAGCTTCTGGGCTTTCCATCTCCCTCCTAAAAACCTGATGCTAATCCCACAACCTCCTTCCTAGGCACTGTTCCTTTTCCCTCTAGTCAGTTCCCTTCAGACTTGCTTTCCTCTCCTTTAACTCCCTTCCATACACCCTGACCAGCCCCTTTCTTTAGCTGTCTCTTCTACAGACACCTACTCTGAAGATGCCTTACCTGGAGATTTCTATAATCCGCGGAGCAAGGCACCCAGCAGCCTGGTGAACGATGGATAGGGAGATGCTCAATTAGAGCTGGGAAGCTCTCAGTCTAGGAGGGTCTTTGCCAGGTAAGGGGCATCTTTCCAGGAGGAAAACCTTGCTTGTCACTGGTGCTGGGTAACTTATTGGTTATGTCTAACATAAGCCACTTTGTGACGGAATCAACCTTCTGCGAAGATGGTCAGTCCAGAGCTTGACACACAACTTCACTCCACAGGATTTTTCCTGAATAATACAATACATACATGTTTCAGCATGTGAGTTTTGACAAAAACATTTTTACAATTGTTAGTTGAGTGGTGAGAATTCTTATGTTGAAGGCATACAATTTTACTATGCTGATTTAATCACATGAATATTACCTCAAGTCCATTAGTATATTCTTCAGTTTAACAGGACTTCTCCCCTTCAGGGAGTAACTAACAATGAAACCCATGATCTGACTGAAATCTTTACCATGTCGTATTTCAATGTGTGGACTGTGAAGTCTTCACCACACATCACACTTACAGGGGCTCTCTCCCAAATGGATCTGCATTCACGAAATATTTATCGAATGACTATTTGTGCCAGGCAGTACGTCAGGAGCTGGGGACAAAATGGTGAGCAAAAGCATGTAAAATGAAGACTCTCATGGCGCTCACAGAATTGAGGCAGAAACAGACTGGTAAAGGGGAAGAGATGCGCTCTAACAGAAGTTCTGACCACATGCTCCACACCAATGGGGTTTATCTCCCATGTGGGATCGATGAAGATGCAGGTTCATGACATAACTGAAACCCTTATGTCTCTCATATTTAATGGTTTCTCTGTGTAAACTCTGAAAAGGTTTCTCTCCTGTGTGAACTCTCCAATGAACACAAAGATTTGTGTTATAACTGAAGCCTTTGCCGCATGTATCACATATGAAGGGTTTCTCTCCAGTGTGAATTTTCTGATGATAGTGAAGATCTGTGCTCCTACTAAAGCTCTTCCCACACTCAGCACAGTCGTAAAGTTTCTTCCCTGTGTGGAAAAGGCGATGTGTTGAGAAAAAGAAAATGTTTGCAATGATGAAAAATGATTGTCAAAAATCTCAAGGCTGCAAGCAATAGGCTATCAGACTGGAGAATGTGGAAAACTGTATTAGTTAAAAAAACAACTTGAAGAGTTCTACCAAGACTCAGAGGGAAAGGATTAAAAAAGTGAAGTTACAAGAAAAATATTAAGTTGTGAAGGATAGACCTAGGAGATCTTACATCTGTATAGGAGATCCAGAAAGAGCAAACAGAAGCATTAATGAAAAAGTGTACTTAATCTGAAAGACATGACTCTTTAGATTGAAAGTATCCCCCCAGTACCATATAGGAGTTGAAACAGGACAAACTAATATTCACATATGTGTGTGAAACTTCTGAATTTCAAGGATCAACAAAAGCATATAAAATATTTTAAAAACACACACACAAATTACTCCTTTGAAAAGAGAGCAAGACTGGCAGAAGACAATGGTACAACGTCTCTAGTATCCTGAAGAAAAAAGACCATACTCAATAATTCTAAGACCTCAACCAATGGTTCCCTTACATAGGCAACATATGCAAAAGGAAGATATTCTCAAAACAAAGACCACCAAAATTAATCAAAATAAAAACTCATGAAGAGGGAAAATATGAAAAGCAAAAAGTAAAAATGAATAATAAAAGCTTTTCCTCCTTTTCACTCAATAAAATCTCATAAAATAATAAGGAAAATGTCTCTGAGCTGAAAGATTCAGATGACTAGGCTCAATGACTGGCAAACATGATTACTTAAAAAAAAATTTGCACACTCATACATTCTGTTAAAATTCCAAGGAGAAAAAGAAGAAAGTTCTCAGTGTTTTCAGAAAGGAAGAAAAAGAACAGGTTAAAGATACAATGGATAAAACATTCTCAGGGAAAATGATTTTTGAATATAGGGGTCTCAACCACACTAGTATTCAAGACTAGGGTGAATAGAAATACCCTTACAAACATGTAAGAGTTCATAAAGTTTGTTTGCAAGTGAAAAATAGATCCAAGCAAAAAACAGATGTGGGGTTTAAGAAATTATGGAACAAATTAAGGCTACTTTAATCTCTGACAAAGTAAAGATACAATGTAAAAAAAATTAACAGAATTATATCTGGTTTCAACAAAACAGGACATGGGGAGAGGATGTGTGTGTGAGAATGCTAAGTGAAAGTTTGTTAAGAGATCTGTATTCTGGAGAGTGGAATTCATGAATAACCGTTTAATGCTTGCCCCTGACAGAAATATATAAAACATATTAAAACCTTAAGGGTAATTAATTGAGGGATAAAAATAGAGGGGGAAAAATGAAAGAAACAAGAATTCATTTAGAACTCCCAAATAAGGGAAGTGGGTGAGGAGTTAGAATGCATAAAATGTCAGGAATCAGACCAAATATATTAATCATCACAGTAACTGTAAATGGGCTAAATTCCACTTAAAGTCTTAGAGATTCCAAGATTAGGTTAAAAAAGCCAGCCATTTACAACTTGCAAGAGACAAATATACACTGGCAAATGCTAAGTAAGAGAACAGATGAACAACATTAATATCTGACAAGGCAGAATTCAAGGAAAGACACATTAACCAGGGGATTTCTGGGGAAGCTGGTGGAGTAAGAGGACCCTAAGCTCACCTTATCCACGGATACAACTAGATAACACTCACGTCAGTATAAGTAACCCGGAAAACCACCCAAAGAATGGCAGGACAAACACAACAACTCAATGTAGAGAAGAGGCACGTCAAAGAGGGTAGGAAGAATACAGTGGAGAGACAGCCCACAGTTCTGTTTATCTGAGGAAGGGAGGGAGCCACAGTCATGGAGAGGGGTAAGAAAAACATTATCACACTGGGGAGCCTGTATGTGGTACATGAATCATGATAGCATTTGGCTTTGAAAACCAGAGGGGCCAAATTTCATAAATTCTTACAGCCAGTGGAACGTCAAGCCTGGAACTTCAAAAATCAGCAGGCTTTGCTCTGGGAGAGCCCAGAGTGCAATAGGAAATAGAGTCACTGCCATTAAAGAGCTTGCACGACAAACAACCCATGGAGATTCAGTGTAGAAGCAGCAGCTGGAAAAATGTCTGGGGCATATGAGAGGGAGAGCCATTTACTAATCACAGAGTGTGTCCCACAGGTACAGATTTTGCTGGAAGACTCTTCCAGGAACAAAGGAGCTAGTGAGCACTGTATCCCTCCCCTGTTCCCCCAGAATAAATACATGACCACCTGCAGGAACAAGTGTGGTACAGGCATTCATTACCTAACTTGCTTACACTGTGCTCCACCCCCTCCAGCCTTGCCTGCCTCAGTATGGCACTGCGGTTCCCCATGCCCAAAAGACCAGTGCAAACTTTGCCAACACAGCCTCTCCCAACTGTGTGTTCTGTGGAACTTCAGTCCTGGAGGCTATGGGGGCTCGTCACCTTCTACAGAGGATACGCACACCTTGTTGAAACTGCCCACCACACCCACACTATGTGCAGCAGCCCCAGCTGCCAGTCTCGGTGGCGGTTTCATGTCCCTATGGAACAGGACCAGTGCCACTTTGTAAAAAGTGTGCACCCCACACACTATTTCAAAAGCAAGAGCCAGTAGCTGATTTTCCTAACACCCAGAAATAGATACAGAGAGACAAAATGAGGTGACAGAGTAACATGCCAGAAGTGAACAGGACAAAACCACAGCAAGAGACTTAAGTGAAACAGATATAAGTAATATGCCTGATAGTAAATTTAAAGTAATTTTCATAAAGATACTCACTGAACTTGAGAAAACAGTGGAGGACATTACTAAGACCCTTAACAAAGAGGAAGAAAACAAAAAAGAACCAATCAGAGACAACTTATTTAACTTCAGCAAATGAAGTTAAAAATACACTAAAGGGAATAAATAGCAGGCTAGAAGAAGCAGAACGAATTAGCAACTGGAGGACAGAGTAATGGAAAGTAATCAAGCTGAGCAGGTAAGAATAAAAAATTATGCAGAATGAGAATAGACTTAGGGAGCTCAGTGACTCCATCAAGTGCAATAACATTTGCATTACAGAAATCCCAGAAGAAGGCGGGGGGGGGGGGGGGGGGGGGGGGGGGGGGGGGGGGGGAGGAGGGAGAGCTGAAAATTTCCCTAATCTAGGGGAAGAAAATGATATCCAGATCTAGGAGGCACAGAGATCTGCTAACAAAATCAACCCAAGGAGGTGCACACCAAGACCTAGTAGTCAAAACGGCAGAAAGTAGTGATGGAGAATTTTTAAAGCAGCAAAAGAAAAGACAGTTACATACAAGGAAAACCCCATACAGCTGTAAGTGGATTTTTCAGCACAAACTTTGCAGGCCAGAAGGGAGTGGTATATGTTCAAAATGGTGAAAGGGAAAAACCACAGCCAAGAATATCCTATCAACTAAGGCTATCATTCAGAATAAAAGATAAAGAATTTCCCAAACAGAAGCTAAAGATGCTCGTGACCACTAAACCAGCCCTACAAGTAATGTTAAAGGGGACACTGAGTGGAAAGGAAAGATCATAATTAAGAATAAGAAAAGTAGGAAGCACAACAGCAGTAAAAATACGTATATCTGTAAAAATCAGCCAGGGGACTTACAAAAAAAAAAAAAAAAAAAAAGGGATGTAAAGTATGACCGCATATACCTAAAACATAGGAAAGAGTTAAAGAATGGGTTCAAACTTAAGTAACCACCAAATTAATATACACTATATGCAGAAGATGTTATATACAAACCTAATGGTAACCACAAATCAAAAGCCAGTAATAGATTACAAAAAGAAAAGGAAAGGAATCCAAGTATATCACTAAAGAAAGCTAACTTACGGTGAGAGAAGAAAGCAAAGGAAAATAGGAACAAAGAAGATCTATAAAAACAACCACAAAACAACAAAATGGCAATAAATGCAGACCTATCAAAAAATGTTTTGAATGTAAATGTGCTAAATCCTCCAATAAAAAGACATAAGTTGATAGACTGGATAATAAAAATAAGACCCATCTATATGCTACCTCCAGGAGACTCATTTCAGACCTAAAGATACATGAAGATTGAAAGTGAGGGGATGGGGGTATCTGGGTGGCTCAGCTGGTTAAACATCTGACTCTTGATTTTGGTCAGGTCATGATCTCACAGTTCATGAGTTTGAGCCCCACATCAGGCTCTGTGCTAACAGTGCACGGTTTGCTTGGGATTCTCTCTCCCTCTCTTTCTTCCCCTCCCCTGCTCACACTCTTTCTCTAAATAAATAAATTAACTTACAAAAAGAAAGTGAGGGGGTGGAGAAATATTTATCACGCAAATGGATGTGAAAAGAAAGCCAGAGTAGCAATACTTAGACAAATTGTAACAAGAGACAAAGAAGGTCACTATGTAATCATCAGGCAGACAATCCAAGACGACTAACAATTGTATTTATGCACCCAACATGGAGCACCCAAATACATAATACAGTTAATAGCAAATATAAATAAACTAATTGATAGTAATACAATTGTAGGGGACTTTAACACCTCACTTACATCAATGGACAGGTCATCTAAAAAGAAAATCAACAAGAAAACAGTGACTCTGAATGACACACTGGACCAAATGGATTTAGTATATATATTCAAAATATTCCATCCTAAAACAGCAGAATATACATTCTTTTCAAGTAAACATGGAACACTGTCCAGAATAGGTCACATATTAGGCCACGAAACAACTATCAACAAATTCAGAAAGATCAAGTTCATACCATGCATCTCTCTGACCACAATGCAATGAAACTGGAAATTAACCACAAGAAAAAAATCTGGAAAGAGCACACATACATGGAGGTTAAATAATGTGTTACTAAACAATGAATGGATCAACCAAAAAATGAAAAAAAAATACATAGAGATAAATGAAAATGAAAGCACAATGATTCAGAATCTTTGGGATGCAGCAAAAGCAGTTCTAAGACAGAAGTTTATAGCAATGCAAGCCTACCTCAATCAAGGTTGGGGTTAGGGTTAGGGTTACACAACCTAGCCTTCCACCTAAAGGAGACAGAAAAAGAAGAAAAAACAAAACCCAAAATTATCAGAGTAAAGATTAGAGCAGAAATAAATGATATAGAAACTAAAACAACAACAACAAAACAATAGATCAGTGAAACCAGGAGCTGGTTTTTGGAAAGATCAATGAAATCAATAAACCTCTGGCCAGACTCATCACAAAAAAGAAGACTCAAAATCAGAAACAAAAGAGCAGAAATAACAAAACTGACACTACAGAAATACAAAGGATTATAAGAGAATATTATGAAAAATTATATACCAACAAATTGGACAACCTAGAAGAAATGGATAAATTCCTAGAAACATATAATCTACCAAAATTGAAGCAAGGAGAAATAGGAAATTTGAACAGACCAATTACCAGCAGTGAAGTTGAATCCGCAATCAAAAAACTCCCAGCAAAAAAAAAAAACCCAGGACCAGGAGGATTCTGCCAAACATTCAAAGAAGAGTTAATACCTATTCTTCTCAAACTTTTCCAAAACATAGAAGGGAAAGAAAACTTCCAAATTCATTCTGTGAGGCCAGCATTACCCCGATTCCAAAACTAGACAAAGACATCACAAAAAGAGTATAGGCCAAATATCTCTGATGAGCATAGATACAAAAATATTAGCAAACCGAATCCAACAACGCATTAAAAAAAGTCATTTACTATGATCATGTGGGATTTTTCCTGGATGGCAAGGGTGGTTCAATTTTCACAAATCAATTCGATGTGACACATCACATCAATAAAAGAAATGTTAAAACCATATGATCATTTCAACAGACACAGAAAAAGTATTTGACAAACCACAACATCCATTCAGGATAAAAACAATCAACAAAGTAGGCTTAGAAGGAACATATGTAAACATAATAAAGGCCTTATATGGAAATCCCACAGTGAACATCCTACACAATGGGAGGAACTGAGAGCTTTCTTCCCAAGGTCAGAACAAGACAAGGATGTCCACTCTCACTACTTTTATTCAACATAATAACGGAAGTCCAAGCTGCAGAAATCATACAAGATACAAATTTAACATACAGAAATCTTGGTGCATTTCTATACAGCAATAACAAAGTGGCAGAAAGAGAAAATAAGAAAATAATCTCATTTACAATTGCACTAAAATGAATAAAATACCTCGGAATAAGCTTAACCAAGGAGATGAAAGACCTATACTCTGGTCAGAGAAATTAACTGATGAGAGAAATTAAAGACAGCACAAATAAATGGAAAGATACAGCATGGTCATGGATTGGGAGAACAAGTATTGTTAAAATGTCCATATTATCCAAAGCTTTTAGAATGTTGTTCAAACTGGGGTGCCCAGGTGGCTTAGTCAGTTAAGTATCTGGGTCTTGATATTGACTCAGGTCATGATCTCACAGTTCACAGGATCAAGCCCCACATTGGGCTCTGTACTGACAGCATGGAGCCTGCTTGAGATTCTGTCTCTCCCTCTCTTCTGCCCCACTCACATGCTTTCTCTCTCTAAAAAAAATAAACTTAAAAAAAGAATGTTGTTTGAACTTAAATGACCATCAACTTAATACAGATTGCTATCTACACAGTCTGCTCTATATGAACCGAATCAATGATAACTACAAATCAAAAACCTAAAATAAATACACAAAAAATAAAGAGAAAAGGATCCAAGCATAACACTAAAGAAAGTCATTAAGCCACAAAGAAAGAGAGCAAGAGAAGAGGAAAGGAACAGAGAACTATAATAACCAGAAAAAATTTTAACAAAATGGCAATAAGTATGTGCTTATCTATAATTACTTTAAATGTAAATAGACTAAAATCTCCAATCAAAAGACAGGGTAACTGAATGGATTTAAAAAAAAAAAAGACCCATCTGTATGCTATAAGAGACTCACTTACACCTAAAGACTCAAAGAGGCTGAAAGTGAAAGTATGGAGAAATGATATCCATGCAATAAAAAGGGGAAAAAAGCTAGAGTTAACAATACTGATATCAGACAAAATGACTTTATTTTATTTTTATTTATTTATTTTTTTCCCAGAGCCCACAGTTTATTACGGAGGCTCTCCAGGGAACGGGTGAGGAAAGAGTGTACCAGCAGGGGTCTCCTCTGGTCCTCAGTGCCTTCCGGCCCTGGCCCTGGCCCTGGCCCTGGGAGGCCCTGAGACAGCACCGCATACTTTGTGGGAGGGCACAGAGATGTGGCAGAGGGGGGCTGGGGACCTGCTGTACCCCAGGACCACCTCGGAAGGCTCGCCAGCCTCCTGTGTTGTCTGGAAGCTGGTGTCTGGGGAGCAGACAAAATGACTTTAAAACAAAGGCTGTAGCAAGAGACAAATTGAGTATTATATAATGATAAAGGGATCAATCCAATAAGAGGGTACAATAATCGAAAATATCTATGCACCCAACATAGATGCACCTAAATGCATAAAGCTAATAGTAACAGACATAAAAGGAAAAAATGACACTAGTACAGAATAGCAGGGGACTTTAATACCCCACATCAATAGATGGATGATGCAGACATAAAATCAATAAGGAAACAGTGGATTTGAAAGATACGTTAGACCAAACAGATCTAACAGATATATACAGAATGTTCTACCTAAGAACAGCAGCATACATAGTCTTTTTAAGTTCACATGGAACATTCTCCAGGATAGATCACATGTTAGTTCATAAAATAAGCTCAATAAATGTAAAGAAGATTGAAATCACATCAAGCATATTTTCTGACCAAACGATATGAAACTAGAAAACAATTCTAAGAAAAAAAAAATGAAAAAACAACAACAACACACGGAGGTTAGACAACATGCTACTAAGCACCAATGGGTCAATGAAGAAATCAGAGGAAACAAAAAAAAAATACCTGGAGACCAATGAAAATGAAAACATAATGGTCCAAAATCTTTAGAACATACCAAAAGCCACTTCTAAGAGGGAAGGTTATAGAGATGCAGGCCTACCAAAAGAAATAAGAAAAATCTCAAATGAACAATCTAACCTTATACCTAAAGGAATTAGAAAAATAACACAGCCTATAGGGACCTCATCAAGATAAAAATCTTCTGCACGGCAAAGGAAACAATCAATAAAACTAATAGGCAACTGACAGAATGGGAAAAGATAGTTGCAAATGACATATCAGATAAAGGGCTAGTATCCAAAATCTATAAGGAACTCACCAAACTCCACCCCCAAAAAACAAATAATCCAGTGAAGGAATGGGCAGAAGATATGAACAGATACTTCTCCCAAAGAGGACATCCAGATGGCCAACACATGAAATGATGCTCAGCGTCCCTCATCATCAGGGAAATACAAATCAAAACCACACTGAGATACCACCTCATGCCAGTCAGAGTGGCTAAAATGAACNGTTTTTCCCCTCTAGAAAACAGTATGGAGATTCCTCAAAAAATTAACAACAGAACTCCCCTATGACCCAGCAGTAGCACTGCTAGGAATTTACCCAAGGGACACAGAAGTGCTGATGCATAGGAGCACATGTACCCCAATGTTCACAGCAGCACTCTCCACAATAGCTAAAACATGGAAAGAACCTAACTGTCCATCAACTGATGAATGGATCAAGAAGATGTGGTTTATCTATACAATGGAATACTACATGGCAATGAGAAAGAATGAAATCTGGCCATGTGTAGCAACGTGGTTGGAACTTGAGGGTGTTATGCTGAGCGAAGTAAGTCAGGCAGAGAAGGACAGATACCATATGTTTGCACATATAGGTGGATTAGGAGGAACTTAATGGAGGACCATGAGGGAGAAGAAGGGGAAAAATAGTTGGGGAGAGGGAGGGAGGTAAACCATGAGAAGAGTCTTGAATGCTGAGAACAAACTGAGGGCTGATGGGAGTCGGGGGGAAGGGGAGGGGGGTGATGCGTATGGAGGAGGGGACTTGTTGGGATGAGCACTGGGTGTTATATGGAAACCAACTTGACACTAAACTATTTAAGAAAAAAAAAATCCTAGGAGAAAAAAAAAAGAAAAATAACACAGCCTTGGGCTAGGAGAAAGTAGGAAATAATAGAGTGGAAATAAATGATACAGATAAAAAAAATAGAAATATCAATGAAATCAAGAGCTGTTCTTTGAAAAGATGTAAAAAACTGAGAAACCTTTAGCCATACTCATCAGGAACAAAAGAGAACTCAAATAAATCAGAAATGAAAGAGCAGAGGTAACAACTGACACCACAGAAATACAAAGAATTATAAGACACTACTAGTAAAAAATTATATGCAAACAAATTGCACATCCTAGAAGAAATGGATAAATTCCTAGAAACAAATTCATCCAAAACTAAATCTGGAAGAAATTAAAAATCTGAACAGACTGATTACTACTGATTCAATTAACAAAATTGAATTGGTAAATTCCCAACAAACAAAAGTCTGGGACCAGATAGCTTCACAGGTACATTCTGCCAAACATTTAAAGAAGAGCTAATAGCTGTCCTTAAACTATTCTAGAAAATATAAGAGGAAGGAAAGCCTCCAAACTCCTTCTATGAGGCCAGAATTACCTTTGATACAAAAACAGACAAGAAACTATAAGAAAAGACAATTATAGGCCAATATCCCTGATGAACACACATGCAAAAATCCTCAACAAAATATAAGCAAATAAAATTCAACAGTACAATTAAAAGGATCATTCACCATGATCAAATGGGATTTATTCCAAGGATGCAAAAGTGGTTCAATATTCTCAAATCAGACAATGTGATACATCACATTGACAAGAGGAAGGATAAAAACCACATGATTATTTCAATAGATGCAGAAAAGGCATTTGACAAAGTACAACATCCCTTGATGATAAAAACTCTCAACAAAGTGGGTTTAGGGGGAACATACCTCAACATAATAAAGGCCGTAAATTGTAAACATAGTGTTAACATCATACTCAATGGTGAAAACCTGAAAGTATTTCTTCAAAGATCAGGAACAAGACAAGGATATCCACTCCACCACTTTTATTCAACATAGTAAGGGAAGTCCTAGCTGCAACAATCAGACAAGAAAAGAAATAAAAGGCATCCAAATTGATGAGGAAGTAAAATTGTCACTCTTTACAGATGACATGATACGATATGTTTAAAACTCTAAAAACTCCATCAAAAAACCCTATGAGAGCTGATAAATGAATTCAGTAAAGTTGGAGGTTACAAAACTAATATACAGATACCTGTTGTATTTTTTTAAATCTTTGCACTTCTATACACTAATAATGAAGTAGCAGGAGAAAAATTAATAATCCCACTTATAATTGCACCAAAAAGTACCAAGGAATAAACTTAACCAAAGAGGTAAAAGATCTATACTCTGAAAACCATATGACATTGATGAAGGAAACTGAAGACAACATAAAAAATGGAAAGATATAGATGCTAATGGATTGGAAGAATTAATATGGTTAAAATGCCCACTCTACCCAAAGCAACCTACCAATTCAATGAAATGTTTATCAGAATACCAATACTATTTTTCATAGCACAACAAATAATCCTAAAATTCTAATGGAACCACAAAAGACCCTGAACAGCCAAAGCAATCTTGAGGAAGAATAAGAAAGCTAGAGGTATCACAATCCCAGATTTCAAGATATACTACAAAGCTATAGAAATTGAAACAGTAGGGGGCGCCCGGGTGGCTTAGTCGGTTAAGCGTCCGACTTTCGCTCAGGTCATGATCTCGCGGTTCGTGGGTTCGAGCCCCGCGTCGGGCTCCGTGCTGACTGCCACCTCAGAGCCCGGAGCCTGTTTCAGAGTCTGTCACTCCCTCTCTCTCTGACCCTCCCCTGCTCATGCTGTCTCTCTCTCTCTCTCTCTCCTCAAAATAAATAAATAAAACATTTAAAAAAAAAATAAAAATAAAAAAAAAAGAAATTGAAACAGTAGGATACTGGCACAAAAACAGACACATAGATCAAGAGAACAGGATAGAGAGCCCAGAAACAAACCCCTGCTATATGGTCAATCTATGGCAAAGGAGGCAAAAATATACAATGGGGAAAAGACAGTCTCTTCAATACTGGACAGCTACATGCAAAAGAATGAAATTGGACTGCTTTCTTATACCATACACAAAAATAAACTAAAAATGGATTAAGACTTAAATGTGTGACCTAAAAACATATAATCCCTGAAAGAAAACATAGGCGATAATTTCTTGGACGTTGGCCTTAGCAACGTACTTATGGTTATGTCTCCTGAGGCAAGGGAAACAAAAGCAAAAATAAACTATTGGGACTACACCAAAATAAAAAGGTATTCATAGCCAAGGAAATCATCAACAGAACAAAAAGGCAACCTATTGAATGGGAGAAGATATTTGCAAATGACATATCCAAGGTGTTAATATCCAAATATGTAAAGAACTTCTACAACTCAACACCAAAAAAACCAATCTGATTAAAAAATGGACAGAAGATACCATTAGACAGTGTTCCAGAGAAGACATCCAGATGGCCAACAGACACATGAAAAGATGTTTAACATCACTCCCCATCCGGGAAAGCCAAATCAAAACCAAAATGAGATATCACCTCAAACCTGTCAGAATGGCTAGTACCAAACAGAGAAGAAATAAGTGTTAGCGAGGATATGGGGGAAAGGGAAACCTTATGCCCTGCTGGTGGGAATGCAAACTGATGCAACCACTATGGAAAACAGGATGGAGTTGCCTCAAAAACTTAAAAACAGAAATAGCATCTGATCCAGTAATTCCACTACTGGATACTTACCCAAAGAAAACGAAAACATTAATTCAAAATGATATACACAGCCCTATGTGCACTGCAGCATTATTTACAATAGCTGAGATATGGAAGTAATCCGAGAGCCACTGAGAGATGAATGGATAAGGGAAATTAGGTATATATACACAATGGAATATTACTTAGTCATAAAAACTAAGATCTTGCAATTTGCAATAGCATGGATGGAGAATATTATGCTAAGTGAAATAGAGAAAGACAAATATTATATGATTTCACTTATATGTGTAATGTAAAAAACAAAACAAATTGAGTAACAGTAGCAACAACAAAAACAACCAGAAAACAGATTCATAAATAGAGAACAAACTGGTGGTTGCCAGAAGGAGGCTGGGAAGGGGGATGGGCAAAATAGGTGAAAGGGTTTAAGAGGTATAAACTTCCAATTACAAAATCCATAAGTCACGGAGGTGAATACTACAGCATAGGGACAGTCAATAATATTGTAACACTGCATAAGTGACAGATGGTAAGTACACTTATCATGGTGAGCATTGTGTAATGTATAGAATTGTCAAGTCACTATATTGTGCACCTGAAACCAATACATTTTATGTCGACTATATTTCAATAGAACAAATTTTTAAATAGTGATTTGGATACTCTGATATTTGAATCACAAGCCTTCGTTTAGTTAAAAACTTTAAGAGTCCACAGATTTTAGCAACCAAGGAAAAAAAATACTCCAAAGAGTAATTGTCCTCACCCACTAAGACCAGGTTGTCACAGATTTCCAGCATACCTCTTTGTATAGGGCCCTTTGTGCAGGATCTAGTTGCCCCACTCCTCCTCAGTGAAGTCCATGGCCACATCCTTGAATGTAACAGGTTCCTAAAACACCAAAGAACAGTAATTCCTCTTAAGCACCTATACCAATGATTGTGACCTATACCAATGATTGTGGTGCAAAAGGTTAAACTTGGGAACACTGACAAAGGTAAATAGAATAAAGAAGACTTCAGAGTTCTGCCCCAAGACATATGAATAATTAAGAGAGGCGACTGGGTGGCTCAGTTGGTTAAGTGTCCCACTTCGGCTCAGGTCATGATCTTGCAGTTCGTGGGTTCAATCCCCACATTGGGCTCTGTGCTGACAGCTCAGAGCCTGGAGCCTGCTTCAGATTGTCTCCCTCTCTCTCTGCCCCTCCCCTGCTCATGCTCTGTCTCTCTCTTTCAAAAATAAATAAACATTTTTAAAAAAATTTTTAATTAAAAAAATTAAAACATTTTAAAAGATAATAACTTATGCAGAGGCTCACTAACCCTAATAATATGAAGAGCTCTTAAAAATCAAGTAGAAGAAGACAAAAGATAGGCATTCTCTCCCTTTCTTTCTGCTCCTTCCCCACTCATGCACACACTCTCTCAAAATAAACAAACTTAAAAAAAACATACAAGTGAAAAGTGATCTGAATAATTCCTAAAAGAAAAATAAATGGCCAATAAACACTAGGTAAAAATTTCTTTGGAAAACAATTTGGCAGTATCTATCAAGCATATCCTTTGATCTAACATTCCCAATTCTAGAAATTCATCCTCATCAAGATAATTAATGACTCCCTTGCTAATAAATCCAATGGAAAGTTTTCAATCTTTTTTATGTTTGACTTTGCATTATTTGGCCCTGTTTTCCACATGGTCTTCCTCAAAACTCTCCCCTCCTAGACCTCGGATATTAGAGTAACCCAGCTTTTCTCCTGACTCTCTGATCACTCTTTCTCAATCTCTTTTTCTATTCATCAATGTTGGGGTTCCCAAGCCGCCTTCTCACTCTCCCTATGTGATTTCATCTATCCTGACAGCTTCAAATGCCATTCAAATGCTGGCAAATCTCAAATGCACTTTGGCAGCCAAGACCTCAAGCCAGACCTAGAGTTTCAGACCCTATTATCTACATGATGAACATCCAGTGTGAGATTTATTTGATAGATCTTTAAGCATCGATAAAGGTAATCGATAAAGATCTACCAAACGAAATAAAGATCCACTTGGATGTTTCAAAGCCATCTAAATCAACCAGCTCAGTTCTGACTTTATCTCCCTTTCCAGACCTGCTTCTCTCCCCACATCCCCTAACTCACGAAACCACACCTCCCCCACTCAGATGTTCAAGTCAGCAAAAGAGGCATCATCATTTACTTCCTCTATGTCATATCTCACACCTGCTCCATCACTAAATCTTTGTAAAGATCTCTCTTCTCTCTGCTGACACCACTTTTCTGAGCCACCATCTCACCTCTGCCTCCTAACTGGTCTATACCATCTTGCCTTCCTGCAGCATAACCTCTACTCTGGCCCCTCTTGTTGTGACCAGCCTTAAATAGTTTAAATAGTTGTGTTCAAGGTTTTTCTTTAGTTACCTTCTTTTTCTTCTTTTGTCACATACTGGCTTAACCAAGCCCATGACTTTAATCACCACATCCATGGTTACAACTCATAAATTTGTATCTTTACCCTGGATCTGTCTCAGACCTTGATATCTAACTTTCTTCTAGACTTCTTTAATTGGATGTCCCATAGGTACTTCAAAGTGTCTTCTAACTCCCCCTACACACACACACACACACACACACACACACACACACACACACTCCATCTCCTCTGTTCCTTATCACAGTGAAGATTTCACCATTCACCCGGCTGCCCAAAACTTGTGCTTCAGCCTTAACCGGTCCCCTTTCCCTCACTCCCCACAACTATACACAGACCCATAGTGTTATATCTGTTTTAGATACATACTTGAAGACGTCCATATTTTTCATATATTTACTTATCTACACAGCCAGCTTCCATTTCATTTCAAAGCTAGAGCTCAACATTAAGTTCACTGAACCCTACCTAATTAGGCATGCTAACAGATACATTTATTATTAAACACGTCGAATGATTCCTTGATCTATTATTCTTTTTGGCAACCCAGAAACTTTAAACACCCTACGTCTAAGGAATTTTTCACCTTATGAATCTGTGTGTCCTCAAGAGAAAAGCCAGATACTTGCTTGCCAGCATCCCTTGTAGCTCGGTCACCCAGCAAGGGTACTTGCACAAGTCTTTAATTCAGAAGCTAATGGCTGGGAAGAGTAAGGATGGCAGCAGAAGCATCCAGTTACAGAAGCAGTAGAAGCAAATGTTCTAGAGGTGGTGTTTGTAGCCCTGGGTCAGCAGTGCAAACTAAGCGTCTGCCCAGCAGTGGTCACTCCATTGGGATGGTCCAGCTGTGTGACTTGAGCATCGTTCCAAATTGTGTGGCTTCCAGGCCTGTCTTTCTGGCCTTTGAAGAGATTCTGTGAGCTACCAAATATCCCTCAATAAATTCCTTCTGGTTAAGGAGCATTTTGAATATTTGGACAGTTGGCATTAGAAAAATCTATTACTTATGTAATCATAGCAAGTGAGAAAGGAAATTTTATGGGATCATCTCACAGGATGGCAAAAACAACATTTAATAAAATAAACTTCTGTGTCAACTATACTTCAATTAAAAGAAAGAAAAAAGAAAATAAATGCCCAATTTTAAAACCCTTCTAAAGGAACAGTGGTCTAGGAACTATTTCTCTGAAATAATCAGAGAAAATATAAACCAAAATGAGAATAACATATCAATATGCAATGATAATTTTTTTAAAAACAACAGCTACTTGCTTAGAAGTCTGAAACCCTTCTAATCATATTGACAATCTTTTGACCCCCATTTTCACAAAATACATACTTTTTTATTTGACTAGCAACATATCATTCCTATTTTTTAATTTTTAAATGTTTATTTATTTTGAGGGAAAGAGAGACAGAGTGAGAGCAGGGGAGGGGCAGAAAGAGAGACACAGAATCTGAAGCAGGCTCTGGGCTCTGAGCTGTCAGCACAGAGCCCAATGTGGGGCTCGAACTCACGAATCCTGAGATCATGACCTGAGCCGAAGTCGGATGCTTACCCAAGTGAGCCACCCAGGCACCCCTATCATTCCTATTTTCACGCAAACTTGTGGATTCTTGAACTATCTTATAGACTAACTACTAACTGTAAACATAGCTGCATTCATACCCAAATAGAGTGGCTAAGTATTAAAATGCCCTTGATAAGAAGTGGCAGTTTGGACAATAGACAAGCATGTATCCTATGAACTGAAAATCATTTTATGGGATTAATGAAAAGCTACTGCTTTTCTTCCCAATTACTACATAACAACCAATATGAATAAGGATGTGATACATCTTTTAGTGTGCTTATTTGTATTTATTATGGTTCTATGAAGAAAGATTAAGTTGTACTGTAGGAAGACTCTTAAGAATGAAATTCAATGCCTTTTGTAAAGATTAAAATACTTCACTAATGATTTGTCAGTCTTGAAATTCAAACATCAACATCACTAATACTCAGTGTATTAATAATCATAACTCATTTTCTAGGACTATATATTATATGTGACTTAAAGACTGAAAATTAATAAGGGAAACCTTGCTTAGACTGGAGTCAGGAGGCCAGCAGGGGGAGCTCTCACACACTACCAACAGGTCAACAGCAGACCCAACAGGAGAGGCACCTGTACCTTGCAAGTCCACACTACTTTACCTCTTCGCTATCCCAGCAAGAGGAAGAAAGGTTTCCTCCTTCCCTGACAATAGCCCAGCAAAAGAAAGGCTGTCACAATTCAGCCAATGAAAAGCCACCATATGGGGCATCTGGGTGGCTCAGTCAGTTAAGTGCCTGGCTATTGATTTGGGCTCAGGCCATGATCTCACAGTTCATGAGATCGAGCCTCACATCAGGCTCTGCACTGACAGCAGGGAGCCTGATTCGGATTTTCTCTCTCTCCTTCTCTCTCTGCCCCTCCCCTGCTGCACACGTGCTCACTCACGCACTCACATGCTCGCTCTCTCTCTCTCTCTCTCTCTCAAAATAAACAAACTTTTTAAAAAAAGCCACTATAGGGGTGCCTGGGTGGTTCAGTTGGTTAAGCGTCCAACCTCGGCTCAGGTCATGATCTCACGGTTCATGGGCTCAAGCCCCGCGTCGGGCTCTGTGCTCACAGCTCAGAGCCCGGAGCCTGCTTCAGATTCTGTGTCTCCCCCTCTCTCTGACCCTCCCCTGCTCATGCTGCCTCTCTCAGAAATAAATAAAAAAAATTTTTAAATTAAAAAAAATTTTTTTTAAATATTTTTATTTATTTCTAGGAGAGAGAGAGAGAGACAGCGTGAGCAGGGGAGGGTCAGAGAGAGAGGGAGTCACAGACTGAAACAGGCTCCAGGCTCTGAGCTGGCAGTCAGCACAGAGCCCGACGCGGGGCTCGAACCCACGAACCGTGAGATCATGACCTAAGCGAAAGTCGGACGCTTAACCTTAACCGACTAAGCCACCCAGGCGCCCCCCCCTTTTTTTTTAAATATAAAAAAATTTTTTTTAAATAAAATAATAAAAGCCACTATACTCCAAATACCCACTTTACTCCAATGGACTTTTTGTTTATAACAAAAGAGCCCTCCCAACCCCCCCCCCCCCCCTGTACAAGAGTATTCCTCTCCTTTGTTCTACAGACTTGACTATGACTTTGCCTTAGCTTGCTTGTCCCTAGTTGCAATTCTCTGTTATACTTGAATAAACCAATTTTTTGCTGGTAGTTTTAAGTTAATAAGACATATGTAAGACTTAGGTTCTAGATAACCAGCCCCTGTCTTAATTCTGTTCTCAATCATCACAAAATTATTTCCTATATAAGTCATTTGTTATAATGCAGTGAATTAATGCAAAATTGCTACATCCAAAGATATAGCAAATTCAGAAACACAGTTGATCAAAATAAATTCCCAATAATTAGGTGTGTTCATACAGTGGCACTCATTTTCTTTCTTTCTTTTTTAATGTACATTTATTTTTGAGAGAGAGCAAGTGTGAGTGTGGGAGGTGCAGAGAGAGAGAGAGGAACAGAGGATCCAAAGTAGGCCTTGCACTGAAAGCAGCAACTCAATGCAGGGCTCGAACTCACGAACCCTGAGAACATGACTTGAACCAAAGTTGGATGCTCAACCAACTGAGCCACCCAGGTGCCCCAATTATCACCCATTCTCAATTATTATGAGAAGCTTTTGGGAACTGCTTGTAAAAATGAAAATATTCAAGTTGGTCTTGAATATGGAAACAATGCTAATATTTTGACTTGGTCTTTAATATCGGGAGATTGACAATATTTGTTAAAGAGTTTCTTTTACAAATTTACAGAAATAATATTGTATTTGTTCTTCATCAATAATGAATAATCCCATCAGTTACATTTTTAAAAATTTATTCCCAAATATAATAGAGATGTATCATTATAAATGCCTAAAACCACAGTTTTGGTTTTTTTTACATTTATTTATTTTTGAGAGACAGCATGAATGGGGGAGGCATAGAGAACAAGGGAGACACAGAATCTGAAGCAGGCTCTGGGCTCTGACTGTTAGTACAGAGCCTCATGTGGGGCTCAAACTCTCAAACTATGAGCTCATGACCTGAGCTGAAGCAGACGCTTACCTGAGCCACCAAGGCGCCCCTAAAACCACAGTTTTTAATGCCCAGCCCTAGGTTTTATTTCAGCTGTTAAAGAAACAGCAACATCAAGTGTATATACAGCTATACACTACCAACTATGTGGAAAAATCACTGGCAGTATTGAAATGCCTCATATTTATAAGGATCCTACACACAGTGAGTTGTGCTGGCACACATAAATTAACCGCTGATATAAATATATACTCTAAGTCTCTGATCTGTTTGATCTTATGTAAAGAAAGTACAACCTCTGATTCTTCTTCATATTCCTTGTTTCTAGAATGTCTGTGCAATATAGCTGTACTACCACTTGGTTGGGGATTTTTTTTCTCTGCATACTCTCTTTATATATATCTCTTTATATATAAATATGTATATATACACACATACATATCTCTTTATATATATATCTTTTTATATATACATATATATAAATATACATATATATATGTATATATAACTACAGATGTATCCCACTAGTTTGGCAGAGTACTAACTTGTATTCTAGGCTAGACAACTTAAATTATGACCCTTCCCCCACTAGGGTATGTACTAATATATTACTATTCATATATAGTAAGAAAACTTGATAATAAAACAACAAACATCTCTAATAATGCCCTGCCCCCTAAAAGGGAGTCACATTTCATTTGCTATTTTTTTCTGATAACAAAAGTGCTATAGAAAATAAGAGAAAACTACAGAAAAAAATACAAAATACATAATTACCTTGTTCCAAAACAACTGCTATTTATATTTTGGCATATATATATGTAGATTTTTTTAAACTGGGAATATTCTTTACAGCTTAAAAATATTTTTCTCTTAAAATATCATGGGGGCGCCTGGGTGGCTGAGTCGGTTTAGCGTCCAACTTCGGCTCAGGTCATGATCTCGTGGTTCTGGGTTCAAGCCCCACGTCGGGCTCTGTGCTGACAGCTAGCTCAGAACCTGGAGCCTGCTTTGGATTCTGTGTCTGCCTCTCTCTCTGACCCTCCCCTGGAGGGTCACTCTCTCTCTCTCTCTCTCTCTCTCACTCTCTCCAGAAATAAATAAAACATTAAAAAATTTTAAATATCATGGACATCTTCCCTTGTTAGTAACTATTCTTCTATACCTTGTTAGTAGCTACAGAGTGGTTCACATTATGGTTACATTGTTATTTATTTATTTATTTTTTAATGTTTTTATTTATTTCTGAGAGAGACAGAGAGACAGCATGAGCATTTCAACTTTTTTCTTTGGGTAAATTCCTAGAAGTAGAATTGCTAGGTCAGAGATACAGGCACTTTAAAGACTTCTGACACATATTTCCAAAAGCACTCCAAAAAGTTAGTAGCAAAAAGATATTTAATTTAAAAGTATTTGACAGTTTCAGTCTACTAGAAAGTGTTTTCAAAAAACACATACCTGGGGGTGCCTGGGTGGCTCAGTTGGCTAAACATCCAACTCTGGATTTCAGTTCAGGTCATGATCATGGTTTGTAAGTTCAAGCCGTACGTCATCACAGAGCCTACTTAGGATTCTCTCTCTCCCTCTTTCTCAGCCCCTCTCGCACTTATGTGTGCGGACTTTCTCTCAAATAAATAAAATTTTTTAAAAACCTTATTAAAAAACACATTATCTGCCAATTTGACAAGTGGCAAAAATGCCATTTCATTATATTATAATTAACATTTTTTGGATTACTAGTGAAGTTGAAAATACTAAGCCAGATGTAAAAATATTTGTAAGTTCACCCTAAAATACCTAGGAATAAACCTATCCAAAGAGGTGCAAAATCTATACACTGAAAACTATAGAAAGCTATGAAAGAAATTGAGGAAGACATTAAAAAATGGAAAAACATTCTGTGCTCATGGATTGAAAGACCAAATATTGTTAAAATGTTGATACTACCCAAAGCAATCTCCACACTGAATGCAATCCCTATCAAAATAACACCAGCATTCTTCACAGAGTTAGAAGAAACAATCCTAAAATTAGTATGGAACCAGAAAAGATCCCAAATAGGCAAAGCAATCCTAAAAAGAAAACCAAAGCTGGAGGCATCCCAATTCCAGACTTCAAGCTGTATTACAAAGCACTAATCATCAAGACAGTATGGTACTGGCACAAAAACATACACATAAATCAATGGAACAGAATAGAGAACCCAGAAATGGACCCACAAACATATGGCCAACTAATCTTAGACAAAGTAGGAAAGAACATACAATGGAAAAAAGATAGTCTCTTCAGCAAATGGTGCTGGGAAAACTGGACAGCGACATGCCAAAGAATAAACTTGGATCACTTTCTTACACCATACACAAAAATAAACTCAAAATGTATGAAAGACCTAAACATAAAAGATAGGAAGTCATTAAAGTCCTAGAGGAGAAAACAGGCAACAACCTCCTTCACCTCGGCTGCAGCAACTTCTTATCTGACATGTCTCCAGAGGCAAGGGAAACAAAAGCAAAAATGAACTACCAGGACGTCATCAAGATAAAAAGCTTCTGCACCATGAAGGAAATAATCAGCAAAACTAAAAGGCAACCAATGGAATGGGAGAAGATATTTACAAATGACATATCAGATAAAGGGTTAGTATCCAAAATCTATAAAGCACTTATCAAACTTAACACCCAAAACACAAATAATCCAATGAAGAAATGGGCAAAAGACTTGCATAGACATTTTTCCAAAAAAGACATCCAGATGGCCAAAAGACACATGAAAAAATGCTCAACATCACTCATCATCAGGGAATTACAAATCAAAGCCACAATGAGATATCACCTCATACCTGTCAAAATGGCTAAAGTTAACAATTCAGGCAGCAACAGATGTTGACAAGGATGCGGAGAAAAGAGGAACACTTTTGCACTGCTTATGGGAATGCAAACTGGTGCAGGCACTCTGGGAAAACAGAAAAAAAAAAATTAAAAATAGAACTACCCTCCAACCCAGAAATGGCACTACTAGGCATTTTATCCAAGGGATACAGGTGTGCTGTTTTGAAGGGGCACATGCACCTCAATGTTTATAGCAGTGCTATCAACAACAGCCAAATTATGGAAAGAGCCCAAGTGTTCATCAACTGATGAATGGATAAAGAAGATGTAGTATATATATATAATGGAATATTACTCAATGATCAAAAAAATGAAATCTTGCCATTTGCAACAATGTGAATGGAACTAGAGTGTATTATGCTAAGCAAAATTAGTCAGTCAGAGAAAGATAAATATGATTTCACTCATGTGGAACTTAAGATACAAAACATAAGGGAAGAAAATAAGGGAAGAAAAGCAAAAATAATATAAAAACAGGGAGGGAGACACACCATAAGAGACTCTTAAATACAGAAAACAAACTGAGGGTTACTGGAGGGGTATTGGGTGGGGGAGGGGCTAAATGGGCAAAGGACATTAAGGAGGACACTGGTGGGGCACCTCGGTGGTTCAGTTGGTTAAGTGTCCAACTTCAGATCAGGTCATGATCTCACGGCTTGTGGGTTTGAACCCCTGTGTTGGGCTCTATGCTGACAGCTCAGAGCCTGGAGCTGCTTCAGATTCTGTGTCTCTTTCTGTCTCTGCCCCTCCCCTGCTCATGCTCTGTCTCTCTGTCTCAAAAATTAAATAAATGTTAAAAAAAAAAAAAGGATACCTGTTGGGATGAGCAATGGGTATTATATGTAAGTGATAAATCACTAAATTCTATTCCTGAAATCATTATTACACTACGTGTTAACTAAATTGGATTTAAATTTTAAAAAAATATTTGTGAGTTCTACAGGTCAATAACACCATTTTACTAAAACAAGGAATTTCACCTAACTAGAAACAATGAAGAAGGACTATTCTTTTTCCCAACAATTGAAAATGAAAAATGTAACAAAACCACAGACTAGGCCAAAATTAGAGTGGCAGGCAGCTGGAAGGCATAGGTTTGTCCGACACAGAGATGCCAACAGCAACACTACTATGCGACACAGCTGCAGGCTGGGGAGTTTAGACTGACTCTAAGGAACTGGACTCATCCCATATTAGTAGCATCCTCTAAGCTACTACCAGAAATAGAAGCAAATTCTCTCTGGAGGAAAATCTCCCATAGGACTCATATATATTAAGATCAATCAGTGAGCTCACAATTAAAGTCACCAGAGGTGAGTGTCAGCAGAAAACAAATTTAGACTACCAACAACTATAGATATTTAAACCACCAGATACAGAATCAGAGCAGCAATACATAAATGATTTGAAAAAATAAATGCAATTATAAAATGATCAAGCAAAGAAATTATCTGGAAATAACATGCAACTGTGAAAAAATAACAAACTGAACATCTAAAGAGGCATTAAAAAGGAACTTCTAGGGGGACCTGGGTGGCTCAGTTAAGCACCTGACTCCTGATTTCAGCTCAGGTCATGATCTCACAGTTAGTGAGATGGAGCCCTGTGTTGGGCTCTGCACTGACAGTTCAGAGCCTGCTTGGGATTCTGTCTCTCTCTTTCTCTCTACCCCTTTCCTGTGCTCTCTCTCTTTCTCTCTCAAAATAAATAAACTTAAAAAAAAAAAAAAGAAACTTCTAAAGAATGGACTGAGGAAAAAGAAAATTGATCCCAACAGGCTAAAAAGGAATGGCAAGCAAACAAGTGATAAATATGTATGTAAATCCAGACAAACACTGTATAAAATAATAGTTCTAATAATATCTAATTTATTAAATTAAAAGAACAGAATCAAAATGCAGAAAATAATAGCTTATAAGTCAAGTGATAAAACAATCAGTAGTAAAGAGTTTTAAAGTCTCTTCAATATTCTCAAAGTTGTTTCTTACTTTTTTGAGAGACAGAGAGAGAGAGAGAGAGGGAAAGGGAGAGGGAGAGAGGGAGAGAGAGGGAGAGAGGGGGAGAGCAGGGAAGGGGCAGAGACAGAAGGAGAGAGAGAATCTTAACCAGGCTCCACACTCAGCAGAGAGCCCAACCTCACAATCCTGAGATCATGACCTGAGCCAAAATCATGAGTTAGATGCTTAACCAACTGAGCCATCCAGGCACCCCTGGAAGTTATTTAAATGGAGACTTGCAACATGGATGGACCTTGAGGGTGTTATGCTGAGCGAAATAAGTCAGGCAGAGAAGGACAAATATATGTTTGCACGTATAGGAGGATTAGGAGGAACTTGACGGAGGAACAAGGGGGAGAAGAAGGGCGGAAATGGTGGGGGAAAGGGAGAGGCAAACCATGAGAGACTCTTGAATGCTGACAAAAACTGAGGACTGATGGATGTGGGGGGGAGGGGGGATGGGCATGGAGGAGGACACTTGTGGGGATGAGCACTGAGTGTTATGTGGAAAGTAATTTGACAATAAACTATTTGTAAAAAATAAATAAATAAATAAGTGGAGACTTGCAAATACATGGTAAAATTTCAAGGATAATCACGAAAAGAACAGACATAGGTTATAAACTTAAAATGAGAGGCAGAAAAAAAACACTTGCCACTTAAAAAAAAAAAGCAATATATAAAAAAAGGTAACAAAGAAGGAAAAAAACAAAAAATGGATAAATAAAATTAAAATTTAAGGTAGTATAAACACATCAAGCATATCAATAACTACACTAAATGTAAATAGACCCAACTTGCCATTTAAAAAAGCAGAGATGATCAGAATGAGGAGGGGAAGGCAGAATTCAGCCGTAAACTGTTAACAAGAGGGATGCCTGAGTTGCTCAGTTGGTTATGCACCTGACTCTTGATTTCAACTCAGGTCATGGTTTCATGGTTCATGGGTTCAAGCCCTGACTCAGGCTCTGTGATGCCAGGGCAGAGCCTGCTTGAGATTCTCTTTCTCTGCCCCCTCCCCAACTCATGTGTGAACTCTCTCTCTCAAAATAAATAAATAGTTAACAAGAGATATACCTAAAGCATAAGGTCATGAATCAGTTGAAAGTGTGGGAAAAGATAAACCAGGCAAATAGCTACCAAAAGAAAGCTGGAATAGCTATATTAATATCAAACAAAGTAGATTTCTACACAGAAAGCATTACTAGTGACAAAAAAAGGTCACTACATAGAGATTTTAAAAAATCCAATTCTCCATGAAGATATCACAACTCTAAATTTGTATATGCTTCTTAAAATATCCATGAATTACATTTTTTAAGTGTAAATACTGTACAGAGAAACTGACATACCTACTACTCAAAGAAATTCCACACATTTTTTCCCTTAATTATTGATGAGTCAAGCAAACAAAAATAAATAAACACCTATAGACATCGGTACCTAACATTAGAGAATGAGTATTTTACTCAAGTACACATAAAACGCTGTAAAAATTGATCATATATTAGGCTATAAAACAATTATCAACAACAAAAAAAGTAAAGACTTGAAAGAGGTATGGAAGTTCATATACTCAAATCTTCTCTTTAAGAAACAAAAGCTCTCCTCCTTCAGGAAGTCTTCCTCAAGCACCCTTCTCTCACACTGACACCACTGAACTTAGATATAGCTTCTGTCATTTTATTTAATGTATACATGAGTAGTAATCACTACTTTATACATTTATATATTAGTCTCCCTCAAAGAAACCACATACTTTGAAGAACTGTATCTAAGTCAATTTGTCACGCTCTTACAAATAAAAAGAGCGCTATAACTAAGTGGATAAATGAAGATGCAACATGTTAGAGAAGAGAAACTTAAGAAACTTAAAAGGAGGGCATCATGCCAGAAACGGGCATTCTCTTTGGAGTCCTTCATTTCACTGATTAGACCCAGCCCTTTGGATGTGGACAATTTATGCCCAGTCCATGGATGAGAAGACCAGCCCATTGACAACATGTACAGCAGAGACAAGGGACCTAGAGATGAATCCTGGCTTCCCCATTTAATAGCTTCGTGAACTTGAGAAATCTCTAAGCCTCACAGAGCCAGTTGATACATCGGTAAAATGGGAATAATATCCACTTCTCACACCTATTGTGAGAATTAAAAGAAAAGTCAGTGTTGAGTGTTATGTAGCATGTAGTAAGTGCTCCATAAAGGTTTCCTCTCCTTTCCTAAGTAAGAAAGAGGAACTTCTGTTTTTCCTCAAGAGTCAGGACTGAAAAAAGGAAAATCACATCTCACCTGGGAATTGGTCATCTCTTCTTCCTCCTGGGCAAGGTCAGGGAGTTAAAGAGGGAGTTAAGGAGGAGAAAGGAACCATGAGACACCAAGCCTTCCTTGCAGCTCCCAGAGTGAGTGGCCATTGTTTCTGCCTTGTTTGAACCATTCCCTCAACCATCCTGCCCTATGTTGCCTTCTTTTGTCCACATTGCAGACTGTTCACCATCTAAGTCGTCTTTCCTCTGTTCTAAGTCAAAACCTCCAGTCTCTCCTTGTTCTCTGCAAGTGACCATGTGACCCAACCCTTGCAGCCCCAGCAGCTCCAAAACCCCGGCCTCCTCCGGGGAGGAGAGGCCTCAGTGTTGGCTCAGTTTTGGCAGGGCTCAGGTCACAGGTGTCCCCTCAAGGATGAGTTCCAGCTGCTGTGGAGCTGCGGCCTTCATTCATTACAGCATGGCTTGCTCCTACTGGCTCAGGACAAGCTGGCTCCTACAGCTTGTCCTCGGCTGGCATCTTTCTCCTGGGCTCCAAAGCTCTGTGCCCTCCAGCAAGAGACTCCGGAAACCCAGCCAGGCTCAAAGTTAACGCTAAGCACCTCTCAGGATACATAGCTGCAGGAACTTGGGCTAGGGACACTGGACATAGGAATGGCAAAGCAGGCGACCTGAGGCACCAAAGAGGGGAGGCCCCAGGGGCTCACTACTCTGTGGGCAGACGCAGGATCACGGGCCAGGCCTGGGGGACGCTCAGAGCCAGAGCGGCCGGCACAGGGCTGTGGAGCCAAACTGGGGAGCTGGAAGGAGAAAGGGGTTCTGGAGCCATTCAGGCAGCAGATGACACTAACCCCCACCGGAGATGAGCAGAGCCAGCTGGAGTGCTTTAAAATACCTGGAAGGTTCCCACCCTCCACGGCCAAATTTCAGCATCATACTCTTTTCAGGGCCATCCCTCCCGGGGCCCCTGATTTGGAGGTTGAAGTCCCTCCATCGCACCCGCACTCTGGCCCTCTGATCTCCATCTTTCTGCTGACCCAGGGTGCCCCCGTGAGCCCCAGGCTCTCCGCGAGTAACCGCAGGCTACGGGGAAGGGCAGCCCAGACTCACAGGCAGCCGATGCCTGAGCCAAGCCAAGCCAGTCACCGGGCAGCACTGCGCCTGCGCCAGGGGAAGCCCGGGGCATCTCCCACAAGACCCTGCGGCGCACCGCCTCAGTGCTGCTCCCGACACCCGGTGATCCACCTGCGTGGTCCCAGGGCCTGCAGAGGTTTCTCGGCCGGCCCTGCCGGTGCGGGGGTGGGGGTAGGAAAGTCACTTTTTAAAAAATGTTTATTAGAGAGAGAGAGAGAGGAGAGAGCCATCAGGGAAGGGACAGAGGATCTGAAGAGGGCTCTGCGTGGACAGCAGAGAGCCCAATGGGAGGCTCGAACTCACAAACCTGAGATCACGACCTGAGCCCAACTCAGCTGCTTACCCGTTGGAGCCACCCAGGCGCACCTGAAAGTCGTTAAATTTCAGTTCCTGGGATCCTACAATGGAAGAACGGCCTCCCTCCTTCGACGTGGGAGCTGCACCACACTGCCGACCTCGGGGCCCACGCCTCGCACTTGAGAGTCTGGCTACTTAGGGGTTGGGGCTAAGAGTTGGGGATACTGGTGCCTCTCCTTTGGCCGGTGGTCCTATCTGGAATGTCACCGCACAGGCTTCTCTGGGCCGGCAGGTATTCTCAGGGTTGCCAGGGACCAGAGTGTGCGGCTCTCCTTCCAGTACGGTTTTCTGCTGTGTAGCCCCGCCTAGGGTGACCCTTGCTAAACCCTTGGGCTCTTCAGCTGCCCCCAGCCAGTGCACATAATTGATGTCCATTGGGCCGCCCCTCCTCATTCCTGATTCTTTACAAGCTTCCAATCTCCTTCTTACAAGCGACCCCAGTCTCCATGTGGAATCTCTTGGAAACTTCCTCACTTGATTTTTGGAGCAAAACCCTGGGGGTGGGGGGTTAGGGGGCGCGGCAGGGGGCTTCTTCTCCAAGGCTGATTCATGGCTGCTAGTTCGCAGTGTAGCAGGATTCTCACACAGAGTCGTGACACCGGATTCTCACACTGAGTCGTGACACCGAGGCTTTTCTTTCCAGGAAGCAACTTTATTCCAGCCGGCCTCACTCAGTTAGGTTCATATCCAAAGAACTGAGCCCCGAACACCACGTGGCATGGTTTTTTATATATTTTTTTACTTCCTTGTGTCCCAAATATGGTAACACACAAACATGCAGTCCGATTAAGTGGTCTCATGTTTCAAGGTCGTGAGGGATAGTGTCACATATGCAAATAGCAAGGTTGCCTTGAGATGTTCTTTTTTTCTTTCTTTCTTTCTTTAGGGAGGGGACCCTATTACACCATCCCCACCCCCTCTAATCTTGTAGCTATTTGAGGCTGTGGGGATTTGTCAGGTCTGGGAAAATGGTTGAGGATGCAGAAGGCTGTTTGGTCAGCTTTTAGTAAGTCCTGGAAGTGGAGAGGTTTGTCTGGCCCGGTTATTTATGGCTCTTTTTACATCATAGGGTACTTGATGCCTCACCTCTTAATCCTAGTTTCCATCCTGGGCTAAAGGACAAATCCCAGTTAACATCATGTTCTGCACCTGTGACTGTACTAGGCACAAATATTCTGGATTCCCTCTTCTTTCCAGTATGTGGTAGACCTGCAGTTTCTCATCCCTTGGAATTTAGTGGTGACAGTGCGGCCTGTTTGGCCACAAAATATGAGTAGTGGTGTATGCCACTTTTAAAACGAATCTTTTAAGAGCCAGTGCACACTTTGTCATGTTTCTCTTCTCTCTGCTCCCAGAAATTATAATGTTCAGTATGCAGGCAGCCTCTAAAATGGCCCCAATTATCCTCTGTGCACTTCTCATGTCTCTGACACTTCATGTTAATTTCACAAACTTTCTCATTATTATATTTGCTATGGTAATTTATGATCAGTGATTACCATTCGCTGAAATCTCAGATGACTATTAGCATTTTTAAGAATTTTTTAAAAGTTTGTTTATTTACTTTGAGTGAGCAAGAGAGTATGTATGAGCCGGGAGAGGGACAGAAAGAAAGGGAGAGAATCCCAAGCAGACTCTGTGCTGTCAGCATGGAGCCTAACGCAGGGCTCAATCTCATAAACCATAAGACCATGACCTGAGTTAAAATCAAGAGTTGGAAGCTTAACCGACTGAGCCACCCAGGCACCCCAAGCAGCATTTTTCGTTTTGTTTTTTTTTCTTAAACAGTTTATTGTCAAGTTGGTTTCCATATAACACCCAGTGCTCATCCCAACAATTGCCCTCGTCCATGCCCATCACCCCCCTTCCCCTCTCCCCCACTCCCATCAGCCCTCAGTTTGTTCTCAGCATTCAAGAGTCTCTCATGGTTTGCCTCCTTCCCTCTCCCCAACTATTTTTTCCCCTTCTCCCCCACGGTCCTCCCTTAGGTTCCTCCTAATCCTCCTATACGTGCAAACATATGGTATCTGTCCTTCTCTGCCTGACTTATTTCACTCAGCATAACACCCTCGAGTTCCATCCAGGTTGCTACACAATGGCCAGATTTCATTCTTTCTCATTGCCATGCAGTATTCCATTGTATAGATTAACCACATCTTCTTGATCCATTCATCAGCTGATGGACACTTAGGCTCTTTCCCATGTTTTGGGTATTGTTGAGAGTGCCTACGCAGCATTTTTCAATTAAGGTATGTATATTGTTAGACATAATGCTACTACACACTTAATAGACTATAATATACATGGTGTATACACACATATACATGCTTATATAGTGTAACATGGTTTTTATATGCACTGGGAAACCAGAAAAATTTGATTTGCTTTATTGCAGCAGTTTGGAACTGAACCTGCATTATCTCCAGTACCTATATTTCAGTGACAACCCCTATGTCAGTTATAGGGAACTAAACTTCTGTCACAAATAGACTTCCTAATGCATTGGCTCAGCCAAACTAGAAGTTCCTTATTTCCTCATTTCACAGTACAAGGCAGGTGGTCTGTGGTGGTGGACAGCTTCTTTTCCGTGTGGTCTTTCAGTGACATAGTCCATTAAGGCTGCTGTAACCAAATGCCACAGACTGGGTAGCCTATAGCCACAGAAATCTCCCATGGTTCTGAAGGTTGGAAGTCTGAGATCAGGGTGCGAGCATGGTCAAGAGGACCTTCTTCAGGCTGGCAGACTTCTTATATCCTCACACGGCAGGAGGGGCTAGGGAACTCTATGGGGTCTTGTTCCTAAGGGCACTAATCCCAACCATGAAGTCGCTGCCTTCATGACCTAATCACCTTCCCAAGGCCTCACCTCCTAATGCCATCACTTTGGGCATGAAGTTTTCAACATAGGAATTTTGAGAGGACACAAAAACCCAGACCATAGCAATGATCCAGATGGACAGTGGTTCTACCCTCTTGAACACATTGCTTCCGCAATTGGTCTGGCCGACACGGGCTAGCCCCCAGAGGAGCATCTCCACTCCCAACGCCCTAGTCCAAGACACCATCATCTGTTGTCCAGACTCTGGGGCAACTGCCTCTAACCTGGTCTCCCTGTTTGCCCTCTTGCCATCCCTAGTGTCTATTCCCCACACACAGCCGGAGAAAACTTAAAAAAAAATTTTTTTTTGTTTAATGCTTTATTTATTTTCTGAGATAGAGGCAGCATGAGCCGGGGGGGGGGGGGGGGGGGGGGGGGGGGGGGGGGGGGGGGTCAGAGAGAGAGGGAGACACAGAATCTGAAACAGGCTCCAGGCTCTGAGCTTGCTGTCAGTACAGTGCCTGATGCAGGGCTCGAACCCACGAACTGCAAAATCATGACCTGAGCCGAAGTCGGACGCTCAACCAACTAAGCCACCCAGGCGCCCCTTAGATGAGTCTTCTAATTCAGTATAAATACCTAGTGCTCCTTGTAACCCTATTTAATTCAATAAAAAATAAACATGATGTTTTAAAAAAGAATCTTAGGTTCACTCCATTTTACTTAAACATAATTTGCATACTTGATTAGTGGATGTGATGTTCTGCACACCTCACAATTAATCTCAAAATGTCGCTAATTTATGCACTTCCCTATTATGTACCACAGTGGGGCCCAGTTTCTCCTTCTCAAACATGAGCTCCTGCCCCATGAAATGCATTAGAATTAGTGGGATTCATGACTTTCAGTGCCTGACAATGACTTGGCTTAAGTAGAAAAAAAATTTTTTTTGTTGGAACTTTTCAAACACCTCTTTGATTTTGGTTCATACTTAGCTAATTCTTTTACTCTATTAATTCCAGCATTTAAGAAAAGGAGTTTAGTTCATGGAGCTCAGGCCATAATGTCAAGTAACACTCCCAGGCTCCTTGTCCTCAGATAGCCACCCTGATGCACAAGACGTCTCTGAGGGGTCTCACATCCTTCTAGTGGCAATGACACACTCCACACCCCTAAGGGAGTCTTCTTGCTGTCTTAAGTTTGGATTTGTTCAGATGCTATTACTGCTAAGGACGGGAGCTGAGAAAGAACTAGGAGGGGAAGAGTAATGTTAAATAAAGTGAAGTGACAGCTTTAAAGAGGAAATGAGAGACAAGGCAGGTGAACTTGAGAAAAACTCCCTGAGTTTATAACTAGTTTACATATACACCTCTGTGGTTTGCCAAGAGGTCCAGAGTGGCTGCCTGTTTAATTAGCGTGGAGTCTAGGTGTTGGAAACTTTGTGAGACATGGCTTCACTTAGATCTGATGGATATTCAGAAGTCACTCAGGTATAGTAAGTCTTCACCCATCATCGCCCTGCAAAAATGCTTGTGAGATTAAAACAATTCCGAGTTCACACATTTAATCCAAAAACTTTGCTTGCAAGAGAAAGCCTGATTTGGTGAACGTAGGTTCAAGCTCAATGCTCTCTGTACCTAAGCCTCATAACCACTGAAAGGCTTAAAGACTTTTTTTACATTATCAAGCAACACTTAAGCTGAAATAAAAAATTTTCATTTAGGGGGCACCTGGGTGGCTCAGTCGGTTAAGCATCCAACTTCAGCTCAGGTCATGATCCTGTGGTTTTGGGTTCGAGCCCCGCATCAGGCTGTGTGCTGACAGCCCAGAGCCGGGAGCTGCTTCAGATTCTGTGTCTCCTCTCTCTCTACTCCTCCCCTGCCCATGCTCTGTCTCTCTCTGTCTCAAAAATAAACAAACATTAAAAAAATTTTTTTTTGTTAATCTTCACTTAAATCACTGTTGGTTCACGTGTTTCTAAAGGGAAAACAAAATTTACATAATGTCAAACTATTCAAGAGCTGCTAAGCAGCTCAAGAAAGCAGAAAAGCTTTTCTAAGAGCTTGATTGGACACCTGTGCTAGTCACCTGGAAACTTCCAAACAGGCCTGAGGTATCTCTGAATCAGTTTCCACAACAAAAAAGTAACAATTTTCTTCCAGAAGTTTCTGCAGAGTGTCATGATGCCTAAGTTTTCTAAACAAAGTACCCCAGTTATATGCTGCTTGAGCTAGGTTTATTCCCACTAAGGTAGCTATGCCCGCAAAACAGGATGGTTTTTATTTACATGACTATTTACCTGAAGAAATGACTCTCTTCCTGTACTCAGTGCTTAGAGTATTACAAAACACAGCTAATTTCCTTTTTCAATATCCAGTTAATCAGGATTAAATACACACATACACACATGCACACACATGCTTTGGTGTTCTGCATAGACAAGAAAACATATTACCTGATGTCCTCAGCTCAGCAGAGGCAGTACAAGACTTCATTGCCATCTCTGACCTTCTATTATTTAAAAGGAGGCTCCAGAAGGCTCAGTAACAACTGCCACTACTATTCACAGGTGCCAAGAAATAGTTAGAGATGAAGTTTTTAGGATTGAACTTCATTCTACATAATAAGCCATGTGATTTCACTTATGATTCGCAATTCTGCATGTGGTGATTTTAGATTTGAAGAGACAATGATGGTGTTTACCAGACATTTTACCAGACATGATTTTGGTTTTAAGTTTTATTTCTATATTTTTTCTTGCAATAAAATATACACACCATAAAATGTACTATTTCAACCATTTAAAGTGTGTAATTCATGGCATTAAGTACCATCACAGTGCTGTGCAACTATCACCGTAACAGATAGAATTTTGTATAATGTGCATCACAGATTTCAAACCTATGGTTATACAAATTTCTTAAGCAATGCACTTATATAACTTGTGTAAAAAATCATAAATTGGGGCAATACACATATGTAATTATAGTCAGCTTGATGCCCTGAGTTTTAAATTGTTTACAACCTCCTCAGTTTTATGCTATGCAGCAAAACTCTCAACTTATAACTCAAAATCTTCTGTAATCTTCTCAATAAAATTAGCAGTACCACTTACAGAGTATGAATTTCAGAACACGCTTTTCCACATTCGTCCAATTGTGGCTTTTTGTTTTTTGTGTTTTTTTTTCTCATGATGGATTCTTTGCTGCTTTTTGAAGAGGCTAACTACACGTTTTCCCACATTCACAAAGCTTCCATGTTTTTAGGCATTCTCTGAGGAGAGGGGGATGTGTCTTCCGGTTAAAACATCTCCCACACGCACTACATCCGTTTTGTCGCTCTGCTGTGGGAGAGTAATTTCTAGGGAGATGTGACTTCTTGATGAGGGCTTTTCACAGGTAGTACACCCGGGGATCTCTCGCCTGGATGAATCCTCTGATGCAGGACAAGCACTGAGGAGTGTGCGAAGGCCTTGCCACATTCTCTGTATCTGTAGAGTTTCTCTCCTGTATGAAATCTAGAATGTTTATAGGGGCACCTGGGTGGCTTAGTTGGTTACGCATCTGACTTTGGCTCAAGTCATGATCTCACGGTTCGTGGGTTTGAGCCCTGCATTGAGCTCTGTGCTGACAGCTCAGAGCCTGGAGCCTGCTTCAGATTCTGTATCTCCCTCTCTCTCTGACTCTCCCCTGCTCATGCTGTCTCTCTTGCTCTCTCTCAGAAATAAATAAAACTTTAAAAAAAAAAAAAGAAATCTAGAATGTTTATAAAGGGATGAACTGTACTTGAAGGTTTTTCCACATTCCTTACATCAAGCTCTTGAGCGTATGAGATTTCACATGTTGGGGAAAGGAAGAGTTCCGAGTGAATGACTTCCCGCGCTCATGGCACTCGTAAGGCTTCTCTCCGGTGCGAAGTCTCTGGAAGTCTCTGGAAGTCTCTGGTGGACCACCAGTTGTACTTCGTACATAAATGACTTCCCACAATCACTACACACAAAGGGCCTCTCTCCACTATGAATTTTTTGATCGGCTATAAAGTGTCCCTTACTGTTAAGGGCTTTCCCACAGTCACTGCATTCAAAGGTTTTTTCCCCCTTGTATGCTTTCCTTCATGTCTAACGACACAAGATTGCTTTTAGAAGGCTTTCCCACATTCAGTGCAGCCAAAGCTTTTTTTTTTTTTAATGTCTAATGAGACAAAACTTGTTTTTGAAGGCTTTTCCACAGTCCTTGTATTCTTAAGAGTTTTCTCTGATATAACTTTTATTATAACTAAGCCAGTGTGAATTAGGCTGCAGACTCTTTCCATTTGACTCACATTTATGTTGTGTTTGTCGTGAAGAAATAAATTTTATACTCGGGTTACAATTTTGGACTCTCTTCATGGTCAGTGTTTTCTTGAACGTGAACATATCTTGATTCAAAACATTGTCTTTGCTTCCCTCCTGTCTCTCTAGTGCATCATCAAGTTAAAAGGTAACTTCTAAAAAGGTGTAAAATTAAACATTCCCGTTACTCTTTCCAATCTCATATTATAAGAAGAAAAATTTTTAAGTCTATAATGCCAGCAAGGATGCTTATTCTGACCACTTCTATTCAACATAGTCCTAAAGTCTTAGCTGACCAATTAGGTAGGAATAAGAAATAAAGGCACCCAAACTGGAAAGGAAGGCATAGAAGTATCTCTGTTCACAGATGACATGATCTTATATGAAGAAAACCCTAAAGATATCTCTCTCTCTCTCATACACACACACACACACAGCCTATTTACAACTAATACACAAATTTGGCTAAGCTGCAGGATGCAAAGTTGATATACAAAAATCAGTTGTGTTTCCATACACTAAAGCAAATAATCCAAAAAGGAAATTGAGAAAACAATCCTATTTATAATAGCATCAGAAAGAATCAATTAGGAATAAACTTAACCAAGGAGGTGAAAGACTTGTATATGGACAGCTACAAAATACTGCTGAAATAAAAGACAAGTAAACTGACTTCATGGACTAGAAGACTTAATATTGTTAAAAATGTCCATACTACCCAAAGTGAACTACAGATTCAATGCAATTCCAGTGGCATTTTTTGCAGAAATAGAAAAAAACAAGTCTAAGATTCATATGGAACCACAAAGGACTCAAATAGTTAAAACATTCTTGAGAAAGAGAACAAAGCAGGGGACAGACTACCTGACGTGAAACCATATTTCCAAATTACAGTAATCAAAATAGTATAGTACTAGCGTAAAGACAGGCACCTAGACCAAGGGAACAGAACAGAGAGCCCAGAAATAAACCCGTGCATATATGGTTCTCAACGGTGAGCCAAGACCACACAATGGGGAAAGGATGGTCTCTTCAACAAAGGATGCTGGGAAAACCAGATATCCACATGTAAAAGAGTGAAATTGGACCCTAATCTTACACCGTACACAAAAATCAACTCAAAATGTATTAGAGGCTTAAATGTGAGACATGAAACTATAAAACTCCTAGAAGAAAACATAGGGGAAAAGCTTCATAAGGTTGGTCTTAGCAAGATTCCTTGAATATGACTCCAAACAGACAAGTGGAACTACATCAAATTCAAAAGCTTTTGTGCAGCAAAGGAAACAAACAACAAAGTGAAAAGGCAGCCTAAGGAATCGGAGAAAAAAATATTTAATAAACACTTGCTAGGTAAGAGGTTAATATCCCAAATCTATAAGGAACGCCCACAACTCAATAGCAAAAAAATGGACAAAGGACTTTAATAGCCCTGTCTCCAAAAGAGACATATAAATAAATGGTCAACAGGTACATGAAAAGATGCTCAACATCACTGATCATCAGGGAAATGCAAGTCCAAACCACAATAAGACAACACCTCGTATCTGTTAGGATGTCTATTATAAAACAACAACGATGACGATGACGACAGTAAATAGCCAGTATTGGCACAAAGACATGGAGATACTGGAATCCTGTGCACTGTTGGTGGGAATGTAAAATGGTGCAGCCACTGTGGGAAACAGTGCTGAGTTTCCTCAAAATACCAAAAAGAGAAACAACATATGATCCAGCAATGCCACATCTGGACATTTATCACAACAACTAACACCAGGATTTCTAGAGATGTCTACACTCCCATGTTCATTGCAGCATTATTCACAATAGCCAAGAGTCAGAAACAATCTAATGTCAATTAAAAGATAAAGGGATGTGGGGCATCTGGGTAGCTTGGTCGGTTAAGCGCCCAACTTCAGCTCAGGTTGTAACCTCATAGTTCATGGGTTTGAGCCCCGCGTTGGGCTCTGTGCTGACAGCTCAGAGCTTGGCCCCTGCTTCGGATTCTGTCTCTCTCTCTCTCAATTTCTCTCTTTGCCCCTCCCCCACTCATGCTCTGTCTCTCTGTCTCTCTCAAAACTAAACATTAAAAAATTTTTTTAAAGGTAAAGGAATAAAAAAATGTAGTACATACATACATACTTTTTTTTAAAAAAGGAAGGAAATTGTATCATAAGCTACAACATGGATGAACCCTGAGGGCATTAGGCTAACAGAAATAAGCCAGTCATGGAAGGATAAATACTGCAAGATTCCACTCATATGAGGTATTTAAAATAGTCAAACACATAGAAAAACAAGTAGAATGATTGGTTGCCAGGCCTGGGAGAGGTGGAGAGATGGGGAGTTGTCGTTGAGTAGGTACAAAGTTTCAGTCATGCAAGATGACAAGGCTCTAGAGATCTGCCGTATAACAATGTGCACCCAGTTAAAAGGACTGTGCTGTACATCTAAAAGTTTGTCAAGAGGGTAGATCTCATATTCTTTGTTTTTTTTACCACACACACAAAAATCTCTCTTGGAGTCCAGTTCCCCATTCTGGACAGTAAAACAAAAGAGAAATCTGTATTTGCCCTGCCCCTGGGCTTAAAGAAAATGTTGCTGAAAGGGGTCTTCTGGAAAACAATAATGCCAACAGGTAGCTTTTTCTATTTTTTTAAAATATTTATTTTTGAGAGAGAGAGAAAAAGAGACAGAGTATGAGCAGGGGAGGGGCAGAGAGAGAAGGAGACACAGAATCTGAAACAGGCTCCAGGCTCTGAGCTGTCAGCACAGAGCCTGACATGGGGCTCGAACTCACAAACCGTGAGATCATGACCTGAGCTGAAGTCGGACGCTGCTTAACTGACGGAGCCACCCAGGTGCTTTTCACTCAGGGAAAAGACTTTATAAAAGGGAAAAAGAAGGATTACCTAGTCATTTTTGGCTAGCTACAAAAAGGAGAGTATATCTAACAGGCATCAAGGTGGGGGAACGACTAGTTTCTAGAGTAAGTCTTTATCAGTTAAAGCCATTTTAAAATTTTATTAGGAATGATAGTTTCTCCCAGAATTATCCCAGAATGATAATTTCCCCTATGAATTACAGTATGCAAGACAAAAACAAAGCCCTTTTGCCCAGACTGAGTTGGAGACAATTTCTCTTTTGCATGTTTTTCCCCCCAGATCTTTTTACCTCAACCCTCTGCCCCCAACCTTTAAAATAAAATGTGTGGAGGCACCTGGGTGCTCAGTCCGTTAAGCCTCTAACTTTGGCTTAGGTCATGATCTCACCATTCATGAGGTCAAGCCTGGAGTCAGGGTCCACATTGACAGTGCGGAACCTGCTTGGGATATTCTCTCACTCTCTCTCTCTCTCTCTCTCTCTTCCCCCACCCCCCACCCAATTCGTACTCTCTCTCCCAAAAATAAATAAACATAAAATAAAATGTGTATATACTGTCAGGCCTTATTGTAAGCATATATCTAATATTCAACAAAAACATGTTGATCAAGCTTATGTTATGTACCAGGCATTGATTTAGATGTGCACTAATGAACAAAACAGGTGAAAATACCTGCCCTCTTGGAGCGCATGTTGTATTTCATTAGATACTAATAAATTCTGGAAGAGAAACAGGATAGTTCTCCTACAAATTACTTAATTAGAAAGCAAAAAGTGGTAAGTTTACATTGGAAAAACCTGGTAGATGCCACCTTAACCAAGTCATCAAGGTTACCAGTAATGAGACAAGTCAACATTGTGCCTCCTGTCATGAAATGCTGAGGACACTATCACTTATGTGACATACTTGCCATACATGCATTCCTGAGTCTAATTATAGAAAACATCAGGCCAACCAAAAATGAGGGACATTTAACAAAATAATTGACTTGTATTCTTCAAAACTAACAATGTCATGAAAGGTGTTGAAAGGCTGAGGAATTATTTCAAATTAAAGGAATCTAAAGAAATGCAGTGGGAAAAGACCCCAAAAAACCAAAATAATGTTGAAAAAGAAAAGCAAAGCTGGAGGCATCACAATCCAGGACTTTAGCCTGTACTACAAAGCTGTAATCATCAAGACAGTATGGTAGTGGCACAAAAACAGACCACACAGACCAATGGAACAGAACAGAGAACCCAGAATTGGACCAAAAAATGTATGGCCAACTAATCTTTGACAAAGCAGGAAAGAATATCCAATGGAAAAAAGACAGTCTTTTGAAAATGGTGCTAGGAAAACTGGACCATTTTCTTACACCATACACAGAAATAAACTCAAAATGGATGAAAGACCTAAATGTGAGACAGGAAACCGTCAAAATGCTACAGGGAAAAACAGTCAACAACCTCTGACCCCAACTGACAACAACTTCATACTCAACACGTCTCCAGAGGCAAGGGAAATAAAAGCAAAAATAAACTATTGGTACCTCATCAAGATAAAAACTTCTGCACAGCGAAGGGAACAATCAACAAAACTAAAAGGCAACTAGCAGAATGGGAGACGATAAAGGCTTATTACCCAAAATCTATAAAGAACTTATCAAACTCAACATCTGAAAAACAAATAATCCAGTGAAGAAATGGGCAGGAGACATGAATGGACACTTTTTCAAAGAAGAACATCCAGATGGCTAACAGACACATGAAAAGATGCTCAGCATCACTCATTATAAAGGAAACACAAATCAAAACCACACTGAGATACCACTTCACTGGTCAGAGTGGCTAAAATTAACAACTCAGGCAATAACAGATGTTGGCAAGGATGTGAAGAAAGGGGAACCCTCTTGTATTGTTGGTGGGAATGCAAACTGGTGCAGCCACTCTGGAAAACAGTGTGGAGGCTCTTCTAAAATTAAAAATAGAATTACCCTACAGTCCAGCAACAGCACTACTAGGAATTATCCAAAGGATACAGGAGTGATGATGCATAGCCCCAATGTTTGTAGCAGTGCTATCAACAATAGCCAATTTATCAGAAGAGCCCAAATGTCCATCAACTGACGAATGGATAAAGAAGATGTGGTATATATATATACATACATATATATAATGTATATGTATATGTGTGTGTGTATATAGATCTTGACACTTGCAACAATGTGGATGGAACTGGAGGGTATTATGCTAAGTGAAATCAGTCAGTCAGAGAAAGATCTATGTTCTCACTACTTATGTGTGGAATTTGAGAAACTTAAAAGAAGACCATGGGGGAAGGGAAGGGAAAAAAATAGTCACAAACTGAGAGGGAGTCAAACCACAAGAGACTCTTAAATACTGAGAACAAACTGAGGCTTGATGGGGGAGGCAGAGGAGAGGAGAAAATGGGTGATGGGCATGGAGGAGGGCACTTGTTGGGATGAGCACTGGGTGTTGTGTGGAAGTGATGAATGAATCATGGGAGTCTACTCCCAAAGCCAGAGCACACTGTATACTCTGTGTATTAGCTAACTTGACAATAAATTATATTTAAAAATTTAAAAAGAAATAAAGTTATGCCACAAAAGAAATAAATGACATAAATAAATCCATATGCCCTTTGTAGAAAGAGAGAGAGAGAAAAGAAAAGGAAAAGAAAAGAAAAGAAAAGAAAAGAAAAGAAAAGAAAAGAAAGGAAAGGAAAAAAGAAACAAAACGAAAAGAAAAGAAAAGCAGTGGGTAATCCTGGTTTGGATACTGGACTGGAAGAAAAAAAATTGTTAAAAAGAACATTGTTGGTATCTTGGATTGTAGAGCAGAAAAAGGACATTTGTAGGAAAAGTAGTGAAATATGAATAAAGTCTATAGAGTTTTTCTGCGCTTTTCACTTTTCCTGATCTCTGTTGGATTTATTAAGTTTTCATTATTCCTATCTTCAGATTTGTAAGTTAGTCTATTTCTATGCTTTTCTAGTTACCCTTAAAGTTTTTACATCTTAGAAGGCCTAAATGTTCTCCCTACCTTTTTCTAGAACATGAGGACTCCTAAGCTCAGATATCCCTTTCCACTTTTTGTTTTCTTCATTATATTTATCATATTTGATTCTTAAAAATTAGCACATGATATAATCAGAAAAATGAACAGTTTCTTGGGGGGAGAATGCCAATACACCATCTATGTACAAATAAAAGAGAAGGCATTTTGAATTACTTTTTTATAGAGTAAAAAAAAGGAAAGAAAATCTCAAGTTATGACAAACTGTTAGAGGTGGGGACAATCAAGAGATTTCTCACCTAAATTGTGCGTGGCAGTTTCAGCCACAGAACACAAAGGAGTTCTGGGAATCTAAGATGTTTGGTTGAATCCAAGCATAGTTTTGTTTTTCTTCTTGCCAAAATCTTGTACAGCAGGACAATGAGGTCAGTGGCAAAAGCTGTCTAGGAGGCAGTTTATATCTGTCCAGTACTGGAAATAATTTTATCTACTGCTGTATTCCTACTTCCACTTAAAGAAGGGAGCAAAATAACTTATGAATCCCAGATTACATCCTTCCTGATATATTACAATTAAGAATTCCTTGTTTTATTCCTTTGTTCCCAGAGCAGACCATCACACACTTCTTGCCCCATTTACCCACAGAGCTGCTCCTTCAAGGGGCTCACATTACGCTAGCAACAGTAGAGCCCCCTACTTCCTCTCTTCCTGTAGTAGTTTGTGGAGTTTCTCAGATGAGAGGTACAGGCTTGGGAAAGAGAGATAGGATGGGAATGGTAAAACTAGGACAAAATGAGGATTTCATATAGGAAATGAGAAAACCAATGAGCTGAGAAAAAGGCAAGTCCTGTGACTATAAATATCGAAAGAATTTCCTGCATGGCTATCAAACTGTTTCTGAAGACGATTCCAAAAGAAAGGGGTTCCAGAAATTTTGGGAACTACAAGAGTAAAACCAGACTGTAGTCTCCTAAAACACTTGGGGAGTATTAAAGACAGAAGATATTCGGGGTACCTGGGTAGCTCAGTCAGTTGTGCATCCAACTTTAGCTCAGGCCATGATCTCATTGTTTGTGAGTTCGAGCCCCACATCAGGCTCTGTCTGTGCTGACAGCTCAGAGCCTGAAGCCTGCTTTGGATTGTGTCTCCATCTCTCTCTGCCTCTCCTTCACTTGCACTCTGTCTTTCTCTCTCAAAAATAAAATTTTAAAAAAAGAAAGAAGATATTCAAGATCACTTGTTAAAGATGGCAAGACAGGACCATTGCAATAGGTATAAGGACCACTGTAATGAGATTTCAGCTGGGTAGAGACTGGTCTTAACTCTGAATACAGCATGGGCAAGTGGGAACTTATAGCAAAGGAGCAAGGCAGAAGTCAATGGATAGAAAAATTACTAAGAGAAAACATCAGAGATGAGGAGGATTCTGGCTAATTCGATCTAACATGACTCTTACTGAAGACAGGCCAGGGTGATGGATTGTAGAGGATGAGGAACCTGATCAAGGGCACGGAGTTCTGGTTAAACTGACTAAATGAGATTCTTGCTAAAACTATTTTACAAGGAAGTGCTCAGAAGAGAAGGCCTAGGGGAAGGTTCAGGTGACTGACTAAAGTTTGGTCAAGTGAAGAATTTTTGTTGGTAGACAAGATTTAACTTAGTTCCGTTAAGTTCTAGTGTGCTTGTTCAAAAAAGCACTCGCTATCTCTCATTTATAATCATTACTCAATGTTAGTCTTCAAAAACTGACTGATGAAAGAAAATGCAACACGGTATAACTCAGCTTAAAGTTGAAAAAGCTTGATTTCCAAATTTAGGTTCAGGTTGTTTTGTCACTACTCAAGAAAAGGCATAAAGGGTTTTTGACATCATCAAGGAATACTTCCAGGAATACTGTGGACAGCAATAAAAACCAGCTTAAATAATGGGTGGTTCATCCTTTTAAGGGAATATGCGTAGCTTACCTGATAACACATTCTAAAGTGAAGTTGCTAAGGAGGGACACTTGCTTTTTCACCTTGATTAATGCTGCCTATGCTGTCACAGGACAACTGCAGGTACCCCTAAGAGCTAAACCTGTATCGATTTCTTATTAGAAAACAAAGACAAAAAAACTCACTCCCCAAAGTTGCAAAGTATCATGATACCCTAGTCTATTAAAATCAAATACAGAAGGTACCTCAGTTAAACATTACTTGAGCTATGCTTACACCTTATGTAGATACACCAATGAAAAACAGGAGTATTTGAAGTGCAAATGTTTTATTTACAAACTTACTTAATTTCAACTTACTGTAATACAGAAATGTTTTTCCCTCTCAACGGGCATATTGTTTGTTTTTGCTGCTTACATACACAGGAAAACATCTTTTTAACAAGTTTTATAGTTAAAGAGACTGAGATTCAGTAACACTGCCCGGCCCATGAAAAGTGCCAGCAAATGGATAAAAATATTACTGAAATTCGTACTTCATATTAAACCACATTTTTTCACTCGCATGTTTTTAGGATTGGAAGAAAAAATGGTATGTGCTTCGCTCTTAATAGATATAATTTAACACATAAACATTTTATACTCACATTTGCATAATTCAATAATTTGTTATAAAAATCAGGGATAGTAAATGTAGTTTTCACTAATTCCTTCATTAATTTATGCGACTTTTTTAAGCTCATGCTCTATTATTTATAAATCAATGTTTTCTGTGATCTTTTTCTGTAAACACTTTGTTATCACTTCCAGAACATGGTTGGCATTGATTATTTTTTCTGGGAATCTACTCTTCCAAATCCATTCAAATTGGTGGAGTTCTCAACATGAATTTCTCTTCTACTTAATAAGATTTATCTAATATTTAAGGCTTTGTCATATCCACAACATGAATATTATATATGAACTTTCTGATGTACAATAAGATTTGACTTCTGGGAAAAAGCTTTCCCACATTTGTTACATTTGTAGGGCTTTTCTCCTGTGTGAGTTATCTGGTGTCTAAGGAGATGTGACTTCTTGATGAAGGCTTTGCCACATTCAATACACTCATATGGTTTCTCTCCTGTGTGAATTCTTTGATGTGTCACAAGCACAGATGTGTTACCAAAGGCTTTGCCACATACAATACATCGGTAGGGCTTCTCTCCTGTATGAAATCTAGAATGTTTATAAAGGGATGAGCTATACCTGAAGGTTTTCCCACATTCCTTACATTCAAATGAGTTCTCGAGCGTATGAGATTTCACATGTTGGGTAAAGGAGGAGTTCCAAGTGAATGACTTCCCACACTGATGGCACTCGTAAGGCTTCTCTCCGGTGTGAAGTCTCTGGTGGACCACCAGCTGTGCTTTGTACATAAATGCTTTCCCACAATCACTGCACGCAAAGGCTCTCTCTCCATTATGGATTTTCTGATGAGCTGCAAGGTGGGCCTTCCTGCTATAGGCTTTCCCACAGTCGTTGCATTCAAAGGGCTTTTTTCTTGTATGATTTTTTTCATGTCTAATGAAATGAAACTTCTTTTTGAAGGCTCTCCCACACTGAGTGCATTCATAAGAGTTTTCTCCAGTACAACATCTATTATAATCAAATAAATCTAAAGCAGGCTGCAAACTCTTCCCATATGATTTACATTTATAGGGTTTTTTTCTTGTAGGATTAAGACTTGAGCTCATGTTATAACCATGGAGTCTCTCCATAGTCAGAATTTTACTGAATGTGAACAAAACTGAATTCAAAAAATTGTCTTTGCTTTCTTGGTTCTTCTCTGATTCATCAACAAGTAGGCACTCGGCTTCTAAAAAGGAGCACAATAAAGCATGCCTAGTTAATTTTTTCCATCAACGGTCACTGAAAGAAAAAGGATTTCAAGTCTAGTATGTAGTTCTGAAATAAATCCTGTATATGCCTTGCTCCTGAGCTTTAAGAATAAAACTGCTGAAGAGGAAGCGGGAGCAGATGAATGACAACAATGAGAACAAATGGCTTAACTTGTGACCTATGCGTAGATAGTTACATCGGCACAAATTACAGTAAGTAGGGCACAAAGAAGTCAAAAGGTTGCTCAATGTCGATGCATAGTTATCTCACAGAATGAAGAGACCCATTGCAGGGATCTGACCAATGGATGTGGTGACCAGAGGAACAAGAGACTCAGGAGTTAAGGGAAAATTATCGAAGGAGAAACTAGATCTGAAGGGAGCAGATCAGAATCTGAGTCCTCACTACCCCAGTCCTAAGTTACCCTGGTAGGACAGCTCCCCATTTCCATCATTCACATCTCTTTCTCCTCTTAATCACCTGGCACAATGGCAGTTACCTTCAAGAACGTTCTTATATCTCCAGTCTTCTAACTCCATCCAAATCACAGGTGAGACATGTGTGCAGAGGGCACCAATCGACAACAGCTGGGATTCACTCTCCTGTGTACCTGGAAGCCCAGGCAGAGAGTCTGTCTGCTTGCTATTGCTTTCGTTCTGTCTGGGTTTCTATATATGACAACTATTTGTAATATCTGTATTTGACAAGTACAGATTTTACATTTTCTTTCAATCTACTCAACAACCTAGTCCCCAGAAAGCTGAAGTCACTTTATCCTGAGGCTACATTTTTTCTTTCCTATCCTCAACACCCTACAAGTCTCCAATCCATCTCTCCATTAAAAAAAAAGGGGGGGGGGGAATAATTCATTAGTTCCGTTGGAGGAGCACGTGGCTCTTGATCTCAGGGTCCTGAGTTTGAGCCCCATATTGGGTACAGAGGTTGCTTAACTAAATAAACTTAAAAGAAAAAAGAGGGAAAGAGGGTTATATTTCCCCCTTCTGAATTTCCCTCCCTGTGTAGTATTAGTATGACACCCCAACTTCTTGCCTCATGCCTTCTCTGTGGAGCTGCCCCGAGCACTGTCTATAGCCATCAGTACACATTTCTTCATGGAGACTGGAGTGCCTGTCTCCTTTCCTCTCTACTTCAACTGATGGGAAGCAGCATCCTGTCTTCCCTCAACTAATAGTAACCAACTGAAAAATCCAGGGCAATCAGCCTGGTGAACAAAACTATACATTATAATGAACTCACTCACGATATCTAAGCACGCATTCTTCTAGTCCTGAACAAATACCTTCTGTCCCAAGAATTCTAGACTCTAAATAACTACAATGTTTTGCTCATGTTCCTTCCCCACCTTAACTTGCTCTTCCTCATCACCTCTCACCCTATCTAGTACTTACATATTCTTTCTTTTCTTTTTTTTTTTTTAGTACTTACATATTCTTTAGGGAGGAGCTATTGTTCCATAATCTCAAAAACAGAGTCTTCTAATCTTTGCACACTTTAAACTTTAAGCTCCATTTTCTCTTAACTTCCAAGAGTCACCACTGCTGCTTGAGACCAATCATCCTGACTATTAACTGGAACAAAACTGCAATGTTATCGCACATCCAACAAACCTTCTACACTCATAAAATTTTAAAATATTTTATATGGCTGTTTCACCTCTCAACTACAATTACACACTTGGAAAATGGTAATGGTTTTTTGTTTTTTGCTTTCTTTAAATCCTCCTCAGGAAATGTAAAAAAAGCCTCATTGAAAGAATAAGAAACATCCCCACAAAGCCTGACTTTACAACAGTAAGTTAACGAAATGTTCATTAAATATCCACTGTGTGCTCAGCAATGGAATACAAACAAAAAATGATACAGGACCTTCTCTTCAGGACATTATCATGCACAAAGATGCCTTAAGAGCATACAGGGTTTAAAAAATTTTTTTTTAATGTTTTTAATTTATTTTTGAGAGTCAGAGAGACAGCACAAGCAGGGGAGGGTCAGAAAGAGAGGGAGACACAGAATCTGAAGACAGGCTCCAGGCTCTGAGCTAGCTGTCAGCACAGAGCCTGACGCGGGGCCTGAACCCACGAACCATGCGATCATGACCTGAGCCTAAGTCGGATGCTCAACCGACTTGAGCCACCCAGGTGCCCCAAGAGCATACAGGGTTTTAAACTGGTGCGGCCACTCTGCAAACAGTGTGGAGGTTCCTCAAAAAATTAAAAACAGAACTACCCTACAACCCAGCAATTGCACTACTAGGTATTTATCCAAGAGATACAGGTGTGCTGTTTCAAAGGGCACATGAACCCCAACGTTTACAGCAGCACTAACGACAACAGCCAAAGTAGGGAAAGAGCCCAAATGTCCACTGATGGATGAATGGATACAGATGTGGAATATATGCACAATGGAGTATCACTCAGCAATCAAAAAGAATGAAATCTTGCCATTTGCAACTACGTGGATGGAACTGGAGGGTGTTATGCTAAGTGAAATTAGTCAGAGAAAGACAAGTATCATATGACTTCACTCATATGAGGAATTTAAGATACAAAACAGATTAACATAAGGGAAGGGAAGGAAAAATATAAAAACAAGGAGGAGGACAAAACATAAGAGACTTAAATACAGAGAACAAACTGAGCGTTGCTGGAGGGATTGTGGGTCGGGGATGGGCTAAATGGGTGAGGGGAAATAAGACATTTGTTGGGATGAGCACTGGGTGTTATACGTAAGGGATGAAATCACTAGAATTTACTGCTGAAATAATTATTGCACTACATGCTAACTAACTTGGGTGTAAATTTAAAAAAATAATTAACTAAATTAAAAACAAATCTAAAAGAATATATGTCAAGTTTTCATGAAAGAACCATAGTAGAGCTGGGATGGAGGTTCAAAGAAGGTAGAGATTAACGTAGGCTGGAGTTACTAGTTACCATGAAAGAGGAGAACACTGAATTCAGACTTAAGAGCATGCTGGTTTTAGTTAGGTAGAGCACACCAGTATGAAAAGAACTGATGCACAGAATTAAATCATGTACAAAGTTCACTAAAGAGCCCAACTGCCATGGAATAGGGATGGACCTATTCCAGATGGACCGTTTCCAGATAAACAGAATGGGATCACATTAAAGAGACCTTCAAAGCCATTTAAGTATTATTAAATAAAGGTTGTAAAGGAATAACTTGTGCTTATTTGTCAGAAGAGTGACTAGGAAAATGAAATGATTTGGGAAAATCTTGCAGGAACATCAAAGATAAACCAGAAAATAGAATGGAATTGGCGAACAGCCTAGACACCATAACAGGAGTTAAACTTCACTTGGTTTGTGTTAGAAGTTGGGGTCCAGGAGCTAAGATACACTTAATTGGTGTCTTAATCATTTGAAACATACTTCTTTCATGGGCTCTGTGGAAAAAGAAAATTTTATTTTAAATCGGTCTTAGAAAAACTAATAATTGAAATCACTGGCAATAAGTCCTAACAGTATTTAAGGAAACGCTCGTGAGAGAAAAAGCTAAGTTGCTTACCACAGTGATTCGGAGGCTGCAAAACAGCAGGCCAGTCATTAACCTTGATCACAATGTGAAGAGAAATTTGAAGGGTGAAGCATATTAAATATTGGTTACTATGAAAAAACAGAGATTAAGGCCAGGTGGGGAAAATGATGGGACTGGGAAGTTGGAGAGGCACAGACAGCACAAAGAAAATCATGTGAGGTCTTCAGAGGGAGACAGTCTCTATGGGAGAAGTTCTGGAGAGAAACACGAAGGCAAGAAGCAAAGGTGGATAAGCAAGAAGTGAGGGTGAGGGCAGATTAGCGAGAAACCAACTCAAATGAAGAATTTGAGAGAATTTCCAAATGACATCTGCATCACCATGTGAAGCAAAAAGATACACTATAAAAGGTAGATACCCCAAGTCAGCAGTGAGATGAAAGATGAGCAAGGTGGGGTGCACAGGTGGGGTATATGCTATAAGAAATGGAAAGGTTTTTTTTGAAAAGGGGAATAATTAGAGCATAATGTTAGTAGCATGTTTGGAAACAAAAACATTTAAAAAAAAATCTTACAAAAAACCAGCCAATGTATATTGAATGCTTACCATCAGCCAACTACTTGAGGGGTTTTCCATGTATTAACTCAGATAATCTTTAAAAGAAACCTGAGGTGAGGATTAATATTACTCTGGTTTTATAAATAAAATCATGCTACAGAATAATTAGGTTAGCCAGTGATTGGTGGAGTAAGACTTCAAATCCACATGAGCTGATTACAATATAAGAACCATATGTACAAAAAAGAGGTGTGGGTTTTTTGACGTTTTTTTGGTTTTGTTTACAAAGTAGGCTCCATACCCCGGCATGGAGCCCAATGCAAGGCTTGAACTCACAACCATGAGATCAAGACCTGAGCTGAGATCAAGAGTTGGCTGCTTAACTGACTGAGCCACCCGGGAGCCCCAATCTGTAATCATGTTGAGGAAAAAAGAAGAATGAGGATTTGAGGAATTAAGAGAAGAAAACAAGGACCTGCATAAAACAGGCAGTGGAGGCAGCCCGGGCAGAGAGGAGTGCGGCATCCCCCCATACAAGTGCTGAGCAAAGACACAGAGCAGCTGTGTGGGCAGAGTAAGTGAAGGTGTCATCTGGGGCCCAGACAATGTCGGGTCAAGTGTACCCAGTCACTTCCAAACGTGTGCGGCTTTTAAGAGGTGCTTCCCGAAAGAGGTGCTCAAAGCTACCTGTCCCTCACTGACCAACTGGGATCTCAGTCCCAAAGACTCCCATCTGCCCAGCTTCCTCTCACTCACCTGGATGGCGCCAGCGTGGGCGATCCCCCTCCGCCATCCATGACTCCCATCCTTGCTCCACCTTGAAGATCACTTTTGTTTTGGTAACCGGACTCCCTGTTAGTGGGAAACAACACAGAACTAGAGACAAAGTGCTAGACACAAACGACTCCCTCACAATTCAGGTCTGCCTCCTTGAGTCTCAGGGCCTGGAAAGGATGACAGACAGACTTTAGAACAGAAGAGATGCTTCTCCTCCATTTGGGAGGTGGAAGCAAACACTCACTGTCTGTGTATGCTTAATATCAAAGGGGATTAAAAATCTGTGACCACTGACATGCAAGGCCAAACTCAGTGATGCTTCAGAATGTCCACAAGTCCCACAGGAAAGGTGCTATGTTACCGTGAAGAGGTGCCACCCACTGTCCTTACCCACTGCAATGAGGTTTCTAAAGTTCTCCAGCATCACATCCCAATACAAGGCTCTCTGATCACAGTCCAGCAGCTGCCACTCTTCCGGGGTGAAGTCCACAGCCACATCCTGGAATGTCACCGATCCCTATAATGGCACATTCATCTTCAAACTAAAGTGTGTATTATTTGGGGACTTGCAAGAGAATCATGGCAGCCTCTTATGATCATATATTCATTGTTAAGTTTTCAGAAAGTTATATATGATAACTGCTGTATGCTTGACTCAGAAATATACTTTGTGATAGAAACAAAAATCACATTAAAAATACTCACTAGTGTCAGGACAATTAAATTGGGTAAAGATTGGTCTTTTTAACAAATGGTGTTGGGACTAGATATCCACATGCAAAAGAATAAAGCTGGACCCCCTCATACACACAAACACCTCACATCATATATAAAAATGAGCTAAAAATGGATCAAAGACCTAAATGCAAGAACTAAAATTATAAAATTCTTAGAAGAAAGCATTGGAGTAAATCTTCAGGAGCTTGGAATAGGCCATGTTTTCTTACATATGAAAGGAAAAGTTTAAGTGACAAAAGAAAACATACATATATTGGAAATCATTAAAATTTAAAATATGTGTTTCAAAGGACACCATCAAGAAAGTGAAAAGACAACCCACAGAATGGGATGAGATATGTGTAAATATCTTGATAAGAGATTTGTACCTAGAATATAAAAGAACTCTTACAACACAATAAAAAGACAACTTAATTTAAAAATGGACAAAGGATTTGAACACCTTTTCTCCAAAGACATGAAAAAGATGCTCACATGTGCATGAAGCACTTGAAAAGATGCTCAGCATCATTAGTAAATACAAATCAAAGCCACAATAAGGTATCACTTCACACCCACTAGGAAGGTTAAAATCAAAGACAGACAATGACAGGTGATGACAAGGATGCAGAGAAATGGGAACTGTCATACCTTGCTAGGGGGGTTGTAAATGGTGCAACAACTATGGAAAACAGTTTTACAGTTCCTCAAAATGTTAAACATTGAGCTACCATATTACCCAGCAATCCCTCCTATGTATATACCTGAGTGAACTAAAAAGATCACATATTATACTGTCCTAGTTACATGAAATGTTCAGAAAAGGCAAATCCTTAGAAACAGAAAATAAATTAGAGCTGGGAGACAGGATGAATGGGGAATGACTGCCAATATGGGTTTTTGGTTTTGTTTTTTTTTTTTAATATGGGGTTTCTTTTGAGGGTAATGAAGATATTCTAAAATTAGACTGCAGATACTCTGGTTTCTCTTCAGATCATATAATCTTTCACCTTTTAAAATTAGATTGTAAAGACGGCTTTACAATTCATGAAGAGACTAAAAACCACTGAGTTGTATATATTTTAAATGGGTCCATCTGTAATATGTGATTATGCTCAATAAAATTATTTAAAATATTGTTTATATGTTCTTCATTCATTCCCTCATACAATGTTTAAAGAGGACCTACCAGACACTCTACTAGTGATATAAAATCAATAGTAATAAAGGTATTACTGTTCTCAGACATCTTACACTCTATTACATACTACAAAGTAAATACATTATTTAGAAGGACTATAAGGTAACATGTCAGACTCACGTGACCATAATAAAATAGAAAATAAATTTTTTTACATGATAAAATATATCCTCTCAACCATAACATCAAAATCGTGTTTAATGAACTTAAGCTGAAATTAAAAAGGCATGTGGCGGGGCACCTGGGTGGCTCAGTCGGTTAAGTGTCTGATTTCGGCTCAGGTCATGATCTCACAGTTCATGGGTTCGAGCCCCGTGTCAGGTTCTGTGCTGACTGCCAGCTCAGAGCTTGGAGCCTGCTTCAAATTCTGTATCTCCCTCTCTCTCTGACCCTCCCCTGTTCACACTGTCTCTCTCTCTCTCTCTCACAAATAAATAAAAACAAACAAACAAAAAAAGACGTGTGGCTACGTTTCTACCACAAAGACATAGTTAAAACCATATAGAATAGGGGTCAGCAAACTACAACCCATACCCTGGCCTGATATTTTTGTAAATAAAATACTACTGGAACATTTAAACCCATTCATTTGCTTCAGCTGCAGAGTCAGAATTGAGTAGTTGCCACAGAGGCTGTATGGCCTTCAAGCCTAAAATATTTACCATCTGACCCTTTAAAAAATTAGAAGACTAGCTAGAATTTATCTCATGAATGCACAGACAGTTCAATATTGAGAAAAATATCAGAAATTCCCTACCTGCTACATTAGAGAAACATATTATTTTACCAACAAGTATTTATCTACTTATTTATTTTTGTTTAATGTTTTATTTATTTTTAAGAGAGTGCAAGCAGGGGAGGGGCACAGTGAGAGGGACAGAGGATTTGAAAGCAGTAAGCCTGATGTGGGGCTTGAACTCAGAAACAAGATCATGACCTGAGCCAAAGTCAGATGCTCAACTGAATGAGCCACTCAGGTGCCCCAACCAACAGGTATTTTAAAAAAACATATAGGAAAAAAGGTTTCCAATTTATGAAAACAATCTTCACAAGCTAAAAATCTTTAACTTGACTAAAAACAAGAGAATAAAAACCAAACCAAAACAAAAAAACCAACTATCTACCAAAATACAAGAGGAAACAATGAAATACTGGAATCATTCCCATTAAAACTAGAACAAAAAGATAATGGCTAGCAATTTATAGTTTCTAGGGCACTTGGGTGGCTCAGTCGGTTGAGCATCCAACTTGATTTCAGTTCAGGTCATGATCTCAGTTCATGAGATTGAGTCCCACATTCGGCTCTGAGATGGAGGCACCGTGTGTACCTGGGATTCTCTCTTCCTCTCTCTCTTTCTGCCACTCACCTGCTCACACATGTACACTCTCTCAAAACATTTAAAAAACCTTATAGTTCCCCAAAATCTTGTCCATTGCAATAAGACAAGAAAAAATGTGAAAACATATATATTGAGCAGTAAGGAACAAAACTCCATTTGAAAAGTATATAACTGTCTACCTAGAAAACCTAAGAATCAACTAAAAAAATCTTTAATAGGAGCTCTGTAACATTAAAAATTGTTTTTTAATTTTTAAAAAAGACACAGAGGTGCCTGGGTGGTTCAGCTGGTTGAGTGTCTGACTTTTGGTTCAAGTCATGATCTCATGGTTCGTGAGTTCAAGCCCCGTGTCAGGCTCTGTGCTGTGTCAGAGCCTGGAGCCTGTGTTAGATTCTGTGACTCCCTCTCTCTCTGCCCCTCCCTTGCTTACACTGTCTCTCTCTTAAAAGTAAATCAACATAAAAAAAATTTTTTTTACTTAAAAAATTAGTTTTGTAAGTTGACATAAAGTCAAATAGAGACAAACCAGAGACCTAAAGTCAGCTGGTTGAGCATCTGACTTTGGCTCAAGTCATTGTCTCACAGTTCGTGAGTTCAAGCCCAAAATAGAGCCTGCTGCTGTCAGCACAAAGCCTGCTTTGGATCTTCTGTCCCCCTCTCTCTCTGCCCCTTCCCTGCTCACTCTCTCTCTCTCTCTCTCTCAAAAGTAATATTTTTTAAAAAATAATAAAATAAAGTAAAATTCACACAGGAGAGAAAATGCTCAAGAATACCAGCAGACTCTGGAAAAGATACAAGGTTTATTTACAGTTCCAGAAGAATATTAAAAAGGCTACGTATCTGAACTTACAAACTGAGTTCATATAGTGCTGCTTATTGACAATATGTTCTCTGCTTACTCTAGGAAACATTCTAAGTAATATAGCATGTCATATAATATAAAATGTGATGTTACATTTATTTATCACAGGGCTGTTGCTTGTGAATGTTATTTTTCTTATTTGTAACTTTTTTTCAAGTTTATTTATTTGAAAGAGCAAACACGAACAGGGGAGTGGCAGAGAAAGGGAGAGACAGAGTCCCAGAGTCCACCTACAGTGGAGGGTCAGCAATGCAGAGCCCGATGCAAGGTTCGAACCCACAAACCTCAAGATCATGACCTGAGCTGAAATCAAGAGTCAGAGCTTAACCAACCGACCCACCCAGGAGCCCCTGTGAATATTATTTCTAACATTATCTCCATGAAAACCGATTATAAGATATTTTCTCTAGAGAGTTGTGTCAGGAAAATCTTTACTTCTCCAAGGAACTGTTTTGCTCTATTCTTGTGGACAATACCAATACATTACCTGGTTTGCTATCCATTTTCTATGATTTCTATAAAGATTGGGTACATATATGCAGCTCATATTTATTCCAACTATGTATAGGCCCTGTGACCTGGATATCAATGATCAATTTTCTTTTGGACCTAATCTATTCAATCTACATTTTCCCTATACAGGTCTATACATGTCCTTTTTATATGGATTTTTGAGAGGTTTAAATGACTGAATAAATGGATACATACCTGGAAGTTGATCATTTTCTGTAACTCTTACACAGGGATCTATGAAAGCAAAAATGGGAAAAAGAATAGAAAGACATGAAAAACCAAAATTCAAAAGAAAAGAAGCACTATTAGAAAAGGACTCTTGGGGCACATGGGTGGCTCAGTCAGTCAAGTGTCTGAATCTTAATTTCAGCTCAGGTCATGATCTCGGGGTTGTGAGACTGAGTCCCGCATCAGGCTCTGTGCTGAGCAGGGAACCTGCTTCAGACTCTCTCTCTCTCTCTCTCTCTCTCTCTCTCTCCCTATTCCTCTCCCACCCACGTTCTCTCTCTCTCTCTCAAGGAAAAAATAAAAATCAGAAAAGAAAGGCTCACATTGCAGCTTCAGTAAACGTCACCTACTGAGAGAGAATGTCGACTCTAGGGATGTCAGAAAAATCCATATTTTATAAGCACCAAACTCTAATGGTGGATCTATTATGAATCTATGAAAGTTAGATAAGTATGTTGTACATTTCTGTCCTACTGATCTGATGGCAAGTTGTTAATCTCTGAACCAGTGATATTTTTTCTTCCCAAAATTTTATCCTAAGAAAAATAATAATAAATGAGTCTAAAAACTAACTAAAAGCCTGGTTTCTGAAACCCAGCATATCTCTGGAAGTCATTCCTTCCTGTGACTCTCTGGTCTCTGCTCTGAAGATGGGATAAAAAAAAGAGCTCAAATTAGGTTGGGTTTTCTTGAGAAGGCTGGATTGAGAGACCCAGGATTTTATTTTATTTTATTTATTTATTTTAAGAGGAGCCTTCAGTTTAAATTCTAAATCTGTTTCTCTTTCTCTGGAAATTCACCATCTCCTCTGAGCCCAGTATAGGTTTTTTAGAATTCTTTTTTAAAAATTTTTTAATTTATTTTTGAGAGAGAGAGAGAGATTGTGAGAGATCATGAGCAGGGGAGGGTCAAAGAGAGAGAGAGGGAGACACATAATTCGAAAACAGGCTCCAGGCTCTGAGCTGTCAGCACAGAGCCCTACGCAGAGCTCAAATCCATGCACCGCGAGATCATGACCTGAGCCGAAGTCGAATGATTAACCGATTGAGCCACCCAAGCGCCCCAGGTTTTTTAGATTCACACCAGCAGGGCTGGGGCCATAGGAAGGCTTTATATGCAAGAAGGACTCACAGCTTTATTTACAGTCTTCCCTGGAAGGTCTGCAAATTCACCAAAGATCCTTTACTTAAAACAAAAACAAACAAAACAATAACTACAAATCAGAATTTATTCCACATTAATTGCTTAAATATTTCAAAAGGAGAATGAATCCAACTCTTGTTTTGTGCAGGGTGCTAACTACACTTGTGGTGATCACAGCACAAGGTGAAACTTGTCAAATCACTGTTGTACACCTGAAACTAATGTAAGAGTGTGTGTCAACCATACTAAGACAAAAACAAACAAACAAAAACAATAAAATTTGGTGAAAACTCATCTGGTTTGAATCTCAGCTCTCCACTTATCGTCAGTATAAGCAAGTAACTTAACCTCTGTCAGCTTCAGTTAATTTATACGCAAAATGAAGAGAACACTTCCTTCAGATGACTGTTGTGAGAATATACGGAGAACATAGCAGGTTCTCTAGAAATACTTCCTAGATCCCTTGGAATGATTTAATATTGCCTTTTACAGGCTCTGGTAGGGCCAACGATGTTCTTATAACCAGGTAAGGAAAAGCCTGATGCACATACTCCTACACTGTGATTTCTACCTCCAAGATCAAGAATGCAAACTGAGCCTGCCCCATCCCCACTCGGGATCTGGGAACCCACTGACTGGCAGTCAGACCCTTCTCTTGCTTTCTCTTAACTATTCCAGAATTAGTACCCAAACACTAAATCGCTGCACGTGGGAGTTGTGAAGTTTTACCTTCGTTTGGGTAAGCCAATAAACTGGTGCCTATCTTTCTCCCAGCCCTTCCCTTACGTCCCCAAGCTCCGCAGAATCATACCTACCAGTTTTTCACCACCACACTCCCATCTTTGGGTCTAAGAGATCAGATTACAGAGATTTCCTAGAGACTATCGGGGAGAAACCCCCCACTTTCCCTTCAGGCTGCGCAGGTTGGAAGATTACTGAATACCGGCTGCCGCCCCACTGCGCGTGTGCGGAAGTAACTGCCGCCCAGGTTCCCAGGTCCCCCCGCGGTGCAGGCTATTCATAGGGGACTACATTTCCCATAAGGCCTGTGGAGCTCGTTTCCGGAAGGTGTCAGAGGCCTCTGCCTCTTTGTGGGGAGATTCCTGGGTTGGTATCTCTGGGGCTTCCCCGAGAGCCAGGCTCATTTATAAAAGGGAAGTGTATATATCATTTTCGTTTAAAAATATAAAAGACACCGGAATTTTTAAAAACTGGAAAATCTAAGTCAGTATAAGATAATAATCTATCCTTATTTCAGTTTCTTTTAGCGATGCGCTAGCGTAGGTCCCAGCAAAGGTGATGAAGAGGACCCAACAAAGAAGACTGAGAAGGGATAATGTGTGAGACAGACGTCAAAGTATAAGAGTTTGAATCTGCAAATTCAAGGGAAGAAAATGTTTCAAGAAGTGGGAAGTGATCCACTGTATTAAATGCTGCCAAGTCAAGTAGGATGATAACTAAGAATTGACCATTGGATTTAGCATTGTGGAGGCTGTTGAAATATGCCATTTCGGCGTAGTGGTAGAAGTTCAATAAAATCTGATAAGAATTTGGTAAGAGTGGAATGAAAGAATGGGAAGAGAGGAAGTGTGGAAAGCAAGTATATAGACAGTCCCTTTAAGAAGTTTGGCGTTTTAAAGATGAGTAGAAAAAGAAGGCTGTCAGTGCATATGGGTTTTTTAAGATGGAAGAAATTATAGTCGGTATGCTAATTAAAATTATACAGTAGAGGGAGAAATTGACAATACAGGAGAAATTACATAGTTGCAGGAAGAAAAGTCCTGGAGAAAAGGGATGGAATTCAGTACACATTAGAAGGATCAGTTGTGAGTATGGACCATTCATCCACTAAAATATAAAGGGAGACAGAGTTTATGGGTACGGATGCAGATTGAGATACAGATTTGGTGGTGGGAGAATGAGCATATCTTCCTATGAATACTTGTATTTTCTCAGTTAAATAGGAAGCTGAAAGTGAAGATAGAGACGGTATTGGAGGCTTGAGGAGAGAAAAGTAATACTGTATGACATTGATCCTAATATACACTTTTTTCATATTTGAACATCTGCGAAACTGGTATTTTATAAATGATAGCATGCTATAGTTTAACTGGCAGCATGTTTTTCTCTTTTAGAGTATTTGCAATAATGGTGTATCTTATAATCAATGGCATCTGAGATTCTATTATTATTTAGGAATGTGGAAGAGTGAATGGATTAAGGAAATACAGTACTACTGCTTGATATCATTAAGAGCCACTTGATACTTCATTGGCATTTTGAATGTCATAAAAATATTTTTTTATATCTCATCTTTTTAAAAAAATCCTTTCTTGGGGCGCCTGAGTGGCTCAGTTGGTTAAGTGACTTTGGCTCAGGTCATGATCTCGCAGAGCCCCGCATCAGGCTCTGTGCTGGCAGCTTGGTGGAGACTGGAGCTTGCTTCAGATTCTGTGTCTCCCTCTCTTTGCCCCTGCCTCTCTTTGTAAAATAAACATTAAAAATTTTTTTAAAAAATCCTTTCTTGACCTGTAGCCAATTTGAGCAACTGCACCATTTTCTAACTTTCCTTCAGAGAAAAATTTTTCTAAAGAGCTGCTTCTTGTTGCTGCCTACATCTTCACACCTCCAATTCTCTCCACAGTCCACTCTAATGGCTTCTTGACTCTACTCTCCTGAAACTGATCTCATCAAGTTACCAATTAAATTCCAATTCTGTCCTCATTATATTTGACCTCAACAGAATTCAACACAATTAAAGTGCCTCCTTATCTTGGTTTCTAGGACATCTCATAAAAGCTAGTTTCTCCTACTTCTGAATTTCCTTTACTAAAACTCTTTCTCTGTTCCACCTCCAAACGTTAGGCTACTTAAGGGTTTGACCTTGGGCCTTTGCTTTCTGAAATTGTCCTCTAAATGATCTCATTCAGTCCCATGGCTTGAAATACCATTTACGTGATGATGACTGAAAAATCTGTATCTCCAGCTTTCACTTCTCTCCTGAACCGCGGACTCCTAATTCCTACCTGGAATCCCCCCTTAAAAATCTAAAAGTCACCTCCAACGTCACATTTCCAAGCCAATTAATTCCTGCCTTCTCCCATCCCCAATCTAGCACTTCTAGTTCAATAAATACACCGTCACCACCTCATTACTCAAACAATAATTTAGGAGCCATCCTTGATTTCTCTTATTCCTTTTCCTTTCCTTCTCTCATAGTATATATGTTCTATGAAAGCACATATTTTTGTTTGGCAATACTGTGATTTATAATAAATACATATTTGATCTTCATCCCTGTTTCTGGCTCAGAGCTCCTAATACTCTTGGAATTTCCTAAGTGATGAGAGCAATAATGGTGTCTTTTGTTATATTAATGAAGTGATTTTTGACTGTACCTAAGGATGGGGACTGGCTGCCAGGTGAATCAACCATATGATTAGAGAGCTGAAATTTTCAGTACCAACACCCTGACTTCTGGGGAGGGGAGAGAGGCTGGAGGTTGAATCACTTGCCAATGGCCAATAACTTAATCATTATCATACCTATGTAATGAAGCCTCCATAAAAACTCAAAGGATGGGGCTCACAGAGTTTCTGGGTTGGTGAACACATGTAGGTACAGAGAGAGTTTTGGCCCAGAAAGGGCATGGAAGCTCTTTACCCCATCCCCATACCTTGCCCTATGCATCTCTTCCATCTGGCTGTCCCTGAGTTATATATCCTTTTATAATAAACTGGTAATCTAGAAAATAAAATGTTTCTCTAAGTTTTGTGAGCTGCCTTTGAGCAAATTAGTCAAACCGTAGGAGGGGTTGTTGGAACCTCCAGTCTATAGCTAGTAAGTCAAAAGTACAGATGACAATATGGACTTGTGATTGGCATCTGAAATGGGGGAAGGGCAAGCTTGTAGGACTGAACCCTCAACCTGTGAGATCTGACACTATCACCAGGTGGTATCAGAGGATTGTTTGGTGGTGGGGGAAAGCCCACACATTGGAATTTGTGAGTAGAATTTTAGTTTTGTTCACAACCATATCTCCAGAACCTGGCACATAGATAAATATTTGCAATACCGAATAAATGTACAATTGTCTATAGTTTTATCTTCATTAAATGTGTCATGGGACTTGTTTGTTTCCCATATATATGTCTGTTTCTATTGTTTTATTTGTTTGTTTTGTTTTACAGATTCCACATATAAGTGAAATTATATGGCATATGTCTTTATCTGATTGATTTCACTTAGAATAATACTGTCTAGGTCCATTCATGTTGTCACAAATGGTGAGATTTCATTCTTTTATGGCTGAATAACATTCCATATTCTTGTGTGTGTGTGTTAACACACATCACATTTTCTTTATCCATTCATCTATTGATAGGCACTCAGTTTACTTCCATATCTTGGCTGTTGTAAATAATGTGACAATAAATATGGGGATGCATATATCTCTTCAAATTGTTTTTTGCGTTTTGGCTTATGGTTTTTGTTTTGGATAAATACCCAGAGGCAGTATTTCTGGATTACATGGTAGTTCTATTCTTAATTTTTTGAGTAATTTCCATACTGTTTTCCATTGTGGTTGCACCACTTTACATTCCCACCAATGGTATATAAGGATTCCCTTTTCTCCACATCCTTACCAACACTTTCTTTCTCTTTCTTTCTTTCTTTCTTTCTTTCTTTCTTTCTTTCTTTCTTTCTTTCTTTCTTTCTTTCTTTCTTTCTTTCTTTCTTTCTTTCCTTCTTTCCTTCTTTCCTTCTTTCCTTCCCCTTTCTTCCTTTCTTCCTTTCTTTCCTTTCCTTTACTTTCCTTTTTTTTCTTTCTGATAATAGCCAATCTGACAGGTGTGACGTGATCTCATTGTGGTTTTGATTTGCATTTCCCTCTTGATTGCTAATGCTGAGCATCTGTTCATGTACCTGTTGGCCTTATGAGTGGAGAAGTGTTCCTTCCTTTTCAATGTTTTGGAATAACTTGAAAAGGAGAAGTACTAATTCATCATTAAATGTTTGGCAGATTTCACCTATGAAGTTGTCTGGTCCTAGACTTTTTGTTTTTGGGGTTTTAAAAAATATTGATTCAATTTCATCGCTTGCATTGGTCTCTTCAGGTTTTTAACATGTTTTTCATTTTGAGAGAGAGAGAGAGAAAGCAAGCAAGGGAGGGGCGGAGAGGGAGAGGGAGGGAGAGAATCCCAAGGAGGCTCCATGCTATCAGTGCAGATTGAGCGGGGGCTCAATCTCACCAATTGTGAGATCATGACCTAAGCCAAAATCAAGAGTCAAGACAGTTAACCGGTTGAGCCAGCCAGGGCCCTGGTCTATCAAATTTTCTGTTTCTTTGTGAATCAGTTTTATTTATTTATTTAATGTTTTATTTATTTCTGAGAAAGAGAGAGAGAGACAGCGTGAGCAGGGAAGGGTCAGAGAGAGAGGGAGACACAGACTCTGAAACAGGTTCCAGGCTCTGAGCTAGCTGTCAACACAGAGCTCAATGCAGGGCTTGAACCCACAAACCGTGAGATCATGACCTGAGCCGAAGTGGGACGCTTAACCAACTGAGCCACCCAGGTGCCCCTGTATCAGTTTTAGGAAGTTATGTATTCCTAGGAATTTATCCATTTCTTCTAGGTTTTCCAATTTGTTGGCATATAATTGTTCTTTGTAGACTCGCATGATTCTTTGTATTTCTGTAGTGTCAGTTGTAACTTCTCCTTTTTCATTCCTGGTTTTATATAGGCCCCCTGACTTTTTGTCTTGATGTGTCAGCCTAGAGTTTATCAATTCGGGCTTACTTTAGCTTAGCTTACTTTCTAGGCCCAAGAAAAAGAGGGGGGAAATCACAAAAATACTCACAGTATCAATGTACATATATAGACTATGGACATTTGTGTTTGTATCTATCCTTGTTCATACCTATTGAGGATGGACAGTTAAGTGATAAATTATATTACACCCATACAATGAAATACTATATTATCTAGCTGTTGATATACTAATATGAAAATATGCTCATGATAAAACTTGTTTTGAAACAAGCATGTTACAGAAGACTTTTTGTGCGTCTAATCACATACACTCCAATACACACATACTTGTTTTATATGTAAATATGTTTATATATCCATAAAAATACCTTGAAGAACCTTATCAACTTATCAATGGTTATGTTGGGGTTCAGGATTACTACGTGTGTATATGAGAGCAACTTTTACCTTCTACTTTATATATTATAGTGTTTATAGTAGGAAATGATAGAAAATAACCTAAGTATATATAAATAGAGGCCTGATTAAAAAATGCTTTATCTTTATAATTTAACCCTTTGCAGCTGCTAAAAGAAAGGAGATATACTGTAAATACTGATACAAAACAACTCCAAAATAAATTGATATCTTAAGAAAATATATCTCAAGTGAGATGCAAAAAGCACTGAGACATTGAAACTGAGCTTCATTAAAATCTTGTTCATCAAAAAACACCATAATAAAGTGCAAGACAAGCCACAAATTGGAAAAAGATATGCCCAGTAAATACATCCAATGAAGGCTGTGGTGGAAGTGAAGTTCAGTGGAATTGGGAGAAACTGAGGCTAGGAAGATTATTCTTAGCTTACTTTTGCCCCACACTCAGATTCTGCCTAAGGATCTTAATCAATATTTCTAGGATACTGAACTGGAATTCAATACCGCTTGTTTTTCACTCTATCCAGATGTCTAGGGCTTGGAGCCTCCCCCTTCTCCCATGGAGGGTTTTTTTCTGCTTTTCTGTTTGAGGGGTTGACAACCATACAATCTGATGAACTGATACCACTACAATATTTCCAAACAGACACTGCATGTCAGATTGTAATCTCTGCCCTATCTTGCAGCGATTTATGACCAAATGGCCAAATTTTAGCCAGTGGGATGTATGCGGAAACAGTGGTACAAATGTAGAAAATGTCTTTAAAATGATGCCCCTTTCATATTTCAGCTTTGTGCTGAATATGTATGGGTGACTAGAGCTTGGGCAGCCACTTTGGACTATCAAGTAGGAAGATACCTGCTGATGTTAGAGAAACAAGAGAGGGGGATCCCGGGTTCCTGACATCATACAGTGCCACACCAGACCTAGACTAACTATATTTAGGGCTCTTTATCATAAGAGAGAAAAAATTTCTATTTTGTTTAACTGCTATTGTTTTTGGCAATCTCTACAATAAACAGTTATATCTAGTATGAATTAAAGTATTCAACCTATTCTCTGGAATGGAAGCAAATTTTTAAAAATCTGGAAATAGCTTTGTTATGATGTCTCTTTTCATTTAACCACTCATGGAATATCCAAGAGGTCCATAATTTGGAGTTCAGATACCTTTAGGCAGAATTTGCAAGGAAAAGATGACATTATTAGCTATGCGGAGGCTGCAAACCAGGGAGGCGTTTGTGTAGGGAACAGCATCAGTGATCCTGGAGTGACTCCAAATATGGGATGTCTCAACTTCTCTTGTGAGAAACTCATGATGACTAGGAGATGTTAACTTAAAATAAGGATTTGAGAGCTCAAGGTATTACTTAATTACAGAACTGTTGAATTCTGACAATGTCACTGTCTGAAACCAACTTATTTTTCTTCTTCTCCTTTTTTAAACCTTCTAGTACATCTAATATGACGCCAACAGGACCCTGACACGTTGGTTTCTTGAAGACTGTTAGCTTAATACTGTTGATCCTATAAAGTCCAGTTTACTTACTATGCCCCCAATTTGATTCCAAACTTTCTAGGACATAGAATAAGACACCATGTAGGGTGCTTAACAAGAGCAAAAACTACTTTACGGCATAATGGTTAAGAGCGTAATCACTGCAGTCGGACATATCTAGGCTGGAGTCTACCACTTTCCAATTGTATTTTATTTTTTTATTTTTATTTGTTTATTTTTAAATGTTTTATTTCTAGGAGAGAGAGAGAGACAGCGTGAGCAGGGGAGGGTCAGAGAGAGAGGGAGTCACAGACTGAAACAGGCTCCAGGCTCTGAGCTGGCAGTCAGCACAGAGCCCGACGCGGGGCTCGAACCCACGAACTGCGAGATCATGACCTAAGCGAACGTCGGACGCTTAACCGACTAAGCCACCCAGGCGCCCCACCAATTGTATTTTATAAAACTTCTAAGCCTCAATTACCTCATCAGGGATAATTACAGGATATATGGATTTAATCATAAAAGTGCTAAGCACAATGCCTGGCACATAATATCTATTCAGTAAATGAGAAAGAGTTATTACCCCAAGAGTCCCGTTGTCCATAAGAAAAGTTATGTGTAGCTCAAAACGCCTCCAGAGGTAACCTACTGAAACTTTGAAAATGTCCAGGTTTTACCAATTCACATAGAACATGGAGTCACATTAACAATATTCTGTTGGCTCTTGACCTTCTAGTTCATATAGAAACTCCACCCCTAGGGCACCTGTACAGTTCAGTCAGTTATGCATCTAACTCTTGCTTTCAGCTCAGGTCATGATCTTGGGATTGAGATCAAGCCCTGCCTGCATCAGGCTCCGCACTGAGCACAGAGCCTGCTTAAGATCTTCTCTCCTCCCTCTCTCTCTGCCCCTCCCTGGTTCACACACTCTTTTTCTTAAAAAAAAAAAAAAAAAAAAATTAATAATAAAATAAAATACAAAAAGAAACTCCATCCCCTGTCAATTTTTCTCTCCATCTCCTATCATTCTTTCCTCTGGCCTCTTTGGTGATGTCTGCAATTAAGGGCTTCACCACCTTCTAAAATGCACTGAGATTCCTCTTCACTATCTTTACACTTTCCTTAAAATGTGTTTTTTTCATATTGCCTTTATTTAAAAAAGGCACCATAGTGAATGTAACCTTTGGGGACTTATTTTTTCTATTAATACTGTGCTAAGATTCACCTGCACTGTTGCGGGTCATTGTGGCTCATTTCTTTCGGTTGCTGTACATCATCCACACTCTTCTGATGATGGGGATCTGGATAGTTTCTAGGTTTAGGTTTTGCTATTGTGAAAGTACTACGAAGCATATTATTGTTCATATTTTCTGTTGTACACACATAAGAGGTTTTCTTGGCATATCCCTGGGGGTGGTATTGCTGGATTATATGGTGTGTGAATACTACTTCATGTATTATATTTTTTATATCTAATGTTTTTATTTTTAATGATCTCCTTCATTTCCCCTTATTTCTTTGAGCATATTTATTATGCTTATTTTAAAATCTTGCTCTGCTCACTCCACTAATTCTGCTTCAGAAATATGTTTATGTATGTACATAAAGGCTGGGAATAACATATGCACAACTATATATTGTGGTCATCTTCGAAGGACTGAAATTATGAAAAAAAACCCATCAGTTCAACTGACTTGGACAGCATTTCATTCTATTTTATTATATAAAATGTAGAAAGCTTTACTTAAGAAAAACAGGGAAGAGACTTAACAGAAACTTTAGGATCTTCTTAGGAAAGCAATGATTGCTGAAGGATGACTTTTGCTCCAGCCACAATGAGCAACTGTTTTCTTGGCGATTTACAGCAAAGTTCCAGGGACCATATAACCCCAGATTTCTCCCACTCACCCCTGAAACTTGGTCTTGACTTGAGCAGTTAGTTTGAGAAAATATGAAAAGAACAAAAATTAAGAATATTCTCCATGGAAGCTAAGCTCAAAGATTCGTCCTCTTTTCCTTTGCTGAGTGCATTAGAAGCAAGGAGGATGAAAGTTCCCGACCCTTCTGGTCATTTCACTTTTTTGGCTGTGGGCTCTAGAATGGAGCTGGGCATCCCACCACCCTTCCTCCATTCACAGATATCTGCATAGTTGCATGTCCGGCATTTCCAAGCCTCCTCCACCTCAACCCCTTGAGGCTCTCGGTGGCCCATCCAGTAGGCCAGATAGTGCTGCACTTTGCCTCTCACCTCCTCCTCTTCAAAGGCCACAATCTCTGTACCCAGCACAGTGGCAGTCTCTTGGTGGATGTATTCAATCTTCAGAATATCAATAACTGGGAGGTCAGACAGTGTTAGAGACAAGAAGACTAGCTCCATGAGGTCACCCAAGGACTTCACAGAGAAGCCTCCCTGCCGGGCATGCCTCAGCACTGAAGGTCCCAGTGGCTTGTCTGGACATAATTTTGTGTGGTGGATTAGGCTGGCGCTGGTCACTTTCCCTTGAACCATGGCATCAAAGATATATTTGTATAGGCTGATTTGAAAAAAGTCTTTTTTTTTCTGAGCTTCCAGAGGGAGCATAGGGCGCCTGCGTGTCTTAAGTTCCGCCAGTTCCAGTTCCCCCTTGGCTGTATAGTGCAACTCATCAATTACTCCAACGAGCAGCACACCCTCCACTTCTCCGAACACTGGAAACTCTCTGATGCGTCCTTCTGACTGCAGGACAGGAATCATTGATAACATATTCAGAAACTTAACTGCCCAAGCATCTTCTTGAGTGGTGATGGGGACAGTTACAAGATCATGAACTTCCAGTTCTCTAGCTAGGTGGATGCTGGCACCAGTGTCCAAAACAGCTGCCTTCTCAGGAGCCAAGAAACCAGGAAGCTCCTTCCCATATACCATTTGCTGTTCACACCAGTCCTGAGTAGACAAGTCAGTGACATACAGATATTTAAGGTGGAATCGCTCCATAGGTGATGAGACATCCAATCCTCTTTTCCATTTCGGCAAGCTTACAATCTTGCTATCCTTCCGGGGGAGTTCAGAAGAAGGGCCAGGCTTGCTAAGTGAAGCACATGACTCCTGAGTGTCTTCCAGGTCCAGATATTCTAGCAACTCTGAGTCACTCAAGTCCGAGAACCCTGAGGCCTCTGCTGACCCTGTCTCCTCTTCCCCAGTCTCTGCCATGGCACAAGGCCCTGCACAACATGTTAAAGAAATGTATTATCCAAATGACACATTTATCCAAAGCCCTTCAAAATTCTTTTTTTTTTTTAAATTTTTTTAAATGTTTTTATTTATTTCTAGGAGAGAGAGAGACAGCATGAGCAGGGGAGGGTCAGAAAGAGAGGGAGTCACAGACTGAAACAGGCTCCAGGCTCTGAGCTGGCAGTCAGCACAGAGCCCGACACGGGGCCCGAACCCACGAACCGCGAGATCATGACCTAAGCGAAAGTCGGACGCTTAACCGACTAAGCCACCCAGGCGCCCCCAAAGCACTTCAAAATTCTAATGAGATGAAAAGAATCATGACTATTTATTTACGTTCTTTAGAGAAGCCTAGCTATTTATGACCAATTAGCAACACAACAGAATTGCTCTGGCCTCAATTTCTTCATTTACAAGGAGCTTTGAGGTTTGCCTTTTCTGCTTCAAAAGTCTACTGACTTGGAATATTATTTCATTATTTTAAGTGAATATAGATCTTTGTAAATGTTGAAGCAATGTTGGTAAAAACATGGCCACTTCTATGATCCTTCTAATACAAAATCCTTGACTAAGAAAATAAAACTCAAGTACAAACCATTCCTTGAGAAAAATCAGCTCTACAATGGCTGTTTTAAAATGTAGTTCTCAGGAATATAGTACAGCAAAATTCAAAGACTAGCTATAGATAAGTATAAATAGATCTGCTTATACAAAAAGTAATGGCATGCAGGGTGCCTGGGTGGCTCAGTCAGTTGGGCATCCGGCTCTTGGTTTCAGTTCAGGTGATGATCTTGCGGTTTGTGGGTTCGGGCCCCATTTTGGGCTCTGCACTGGCAGCACGGAGACTACTTGGAATCCTCTCTCTCTCTCTGCCCTTTCCGCACTGTCACTTTCTCAAAACAAATAAACTTAAAAAAAAAGTAATAGCATGAAGTAATGAGAGAGGATGTTCACAGAAACAAGTGGAAATCAGTTGCTTTCAAGATTTGAGATATATTAAGGAAATGGCAAAGAGGAAAAGCTCGTGGTGGGTTCTAGTTTATCCTTACTGACTTTCTAAATTATCCACTGGCCGTTACAGAAATTGGTGTTGCCCACTAAGTTTATTTTTTTCTCCACAAGAAATTAGCTTATGATTGAAACATCTGTCAATAAGCACAAATAAAATACTACTGTATTTGCTACAATAGTGAATATTTATTGTGCAGTTACTGAGTGCTAGACACTGAGCCAAGTGCTTCACAGCCAATATCTCAGTACTCCACTGTGAGGCAGGTACTTCTTTTTTTTAATTTTTACTACAAAAAAATTCACATATACAAAGAAATAGAACAACGAACATCTATATACACACCATCTAGATAAACCACTGATGACATATTGCTGTATTTGCATCTTCATGTGTGTATTTTTGGCTATTTTAAAGTAAATTGTAGATCTCCTTACACTTCAGATATAAATACTTCAGCATATATTTCCAGATAAGGACATTCTCCTACATTAACTACATTACTGTTATCACAACTAACAAAATTAATAATTCCCGACTACTCCCATCCTTATTCAAATTTCTCCAACTGCACTAAGATGTCTTAAATAGCTTTTCTTTAAACCAGGAAACAAAGACTACACATTATGTTTGATTTGTTTTGTCTCTCAAACAGTTTTAATCGTAAGAAACTAGACAAATTATCTTGTAAAGATATTCTTAAGCCTTCCTGATCTCACATATCTAACCTAGCATAGATTAAAAACAAAACAAAACAAGCTATGACCAGTCTACCAGTATTGGACTCTGGGTAGCAGAAAAATAATCTGACACAAAATTTAAACTGATTGAGATAACTATGAACTAAGTTTCCTCTTTGCTAATAAGCAATGAAGAAACTGAACGCACCAACTGCCATATTAAAAGCTTAAGAACTGATATCTTGAAAATGGTATTCACTATGGTTGTAACTAACTCATTTTTCAAAAGTCTAAATGTTGCTATTCAAAGAAAACACATATAGCTGGAAGAAAAGTTATTTGCAATGAACAAAAGTAATACAATCCTAAAATTTCTGCTTATATCCTATAAAGTTATTGCTTCACAGGATAGTTCAATAATAATAAAACACAGAAGACCCACACTTGCACAAATGTCTTAAACTATAAATGTGCCTTGGATGATGACAATTTCCAAATGAGTATTGTTATGAGTAATGTTACATAGACCATAAAGTCCCTAAAAGTTGGAAGTCCCTGAAAATTGGAAAGAATCTTTATCCTGTGTCAAGAAAATGAAATTAAATGGCAACTGACATGTAGACTTTGGGTGTTCCCCACTCTCCCACCTCCCCTACCCCCCCCCCCACAGGGGAAGGCACTAAATCTACATCAATTGACCTTGAAAACATTTTATTTCAAATATGTACATCTGGGCTGGCCAATATGTAGCCACGAGCCACATGTGGCTATTTAAATTTAAATTAACTAATTAAATAAATTAGTTTAAATAAAATGTAAAACTCCATTTCTCTGCTGCATTAGGCACATTTCAAGTAATCAGTAGCTACGTGTGGCTAGTGGGTATCACATCGTAAGGCAAAGATACAGAACACTTCCCTGACTCCAGAAAATTCTTTTGAACAGTAGTGATTTAGATTATTCTATGTGTATGTATTCACTCCCCAGAGAGGGTGGGAGGGAAAGCTCCTAAAAGTTATGAACTTTGTACTTGTTTTACATACTGAGAATAGGGTAGCCCTGAACAGGTTAAGTGAAATTGTTTTGTAGAGAAGAAACAAAAAGGAGGCATTCTCTGTGACATTGTTGATCTACAAGAAAACAATACACTAGGGATGAGCAATTTAGACTCAGATGTGCTGCCTGGACTTTCCTATACAGAAGAATTCCAGGCAAGAGCATGTTACAGTGCATCGTGTCTCCAAATGCAGTTTGTATTTTTCTGACAGGAGATGATTTCACATGGTACAATGGTCAACATTTTTAGACACATCTTAGACTATAAAGCTGTATTCAAATGTATACATCAAATGCATAATTTCATACTGTTTCTTAGCACAAGTGTGGTCTTTAAATGAAAGAAATTTAAAATTTTTAGATATGAAAATAACCATACAGGTAGTACACAGGAATGGCAACAACTCTCAGGTGGTAAGTGAATGAAATGTTTGGGAAATACCAACATAGTGCCAAGAGTCTAGGGGTCCTGGGGATCTAGATTCTAAACCTAATCCTAACTAGGTCAGTAGTATTCAGTAGCATGCCACTTGCCTAATGAGTACTCTTGAGCAACTTCCTCAATTTTCCTGAAGCTACTGACCCTTAGGGTACTCCCTCCAACTGTCCTCAGCTACTCAAAACAGTGATAAAACAAAACAAAGATACTAGCGATCTCCGTCCCCTACCCAAGGACCCAAGGAAGAGATGAGATAGCGTATCTATTCGTTTTGACAAACCTGGGACTTGGCGGATCTTTCTCCTTACCAGAAAGTGAGGGGTATGGGAGGAGAAAGGAGCTCTGAAAAACCAGGTTTGCACTGAAGAATCCTAATTAGCTACTCTGCGTCTTGCTGTGGTAAAATGGGGACTTTTCCTTTCTCACCTGTCCAGTCCTTCACATTGAGGCATTTCCTCCTCTCCGAGCCCCACTGCACAGGTTGCTGCCCATCCCAGAAGTTAGGTAACGCTCGCCTCTCTCCTGAATCAAATTCTCCAAGACTTCTTCGTTTGCCCCACACCCCGGATGCAGTTACTTAATTCAAGCCTTGCTCCCTGCAAGCGAGAGAGTCAAAAATAACCAAAGTCCCCCAGGAGCTCCAAGACCGGTTCCCTCTTCCAGCCCCAAACCTCAGCCCAGGTGCTCAGCAGAGATCTCAGGTGAGAGGCTTTTCTCCTCGGATGGGTTCCTGCTGCCTGTGGGACGGCCACTACCTTCACCCTCCGCACTCTGACTTGCTGGGTGCAGGCCGATTTGCGGGCTCCGACGGCGCTTGCCTTCTGCCAGGACCTTTCCACTGGCCCCAGACCACTGTCGCCCCAGGAATTCCAAGCTTGCCCTAAAGTTTACTGAGCACTCCCTCAGTCTCGCAGGAGCCGGAAATGACAGCAAGGGGTCGCCGGCCTCGGGAAGAGGTCCCAGGGGTCCTCCACGAAAGGTCCAGAACCCACAGGAGAGTGCCTGCGAAGGCAGACACGACACGCCGCTGCAAGGGGGCCGCTCCCACCGGGGAACCGGGCAACCGCGGGGACAGACCCCTGGCCTCCACACCGCAGCCGCTCAGCCACCCATTCGCCGGCCTTGCCCTAACCTTGGCTACTCCTCCGAAACGCGGGCTCTCTCCCCGGCTCCGCCGCGGCCCGGCTGCTGCTCCCGGGCTCCACCGCGGACCTGCAGGCGGCGCCTCGCACAGAGCCTTCTGCGCCCGTGCGGCCAGAGCGCTGACCCAGAATGCCCCGCGCCGGCCCGAAGCCCGCCCCCTCCCAGAGGCCGCCGCGGCGCCGCTCGCTTCGCGAGTCCACGGCGTAGCGGACGCCCTCTAGCGGCGGGTTGAGTAGGGAGCCAAGGCGAGCGGCAGCCTTCGGGCGTACTGTCCCCGGGGGCCGCTGGCTGTGCGTGCGACTTGTCTCCAAGACGGAACTGAGCTGTCACCCGACCCAGAAGCTCTCACCGCGGCCCCTCCACGCGCGGGTCCGGGAGCGGCGTGGGCGCGGCCCCGTCCCCGGTGCAGCGGCCTCTGCCCGTTGCCTGCCGTGTCGCGGCTTTGCCTCTCCCGGACTCCGCACCCACTCGGCCGCGGCGCCGGCTTTCCCAGCTGAGAACCACCGCGAGCTCCCTTTGCAGAGATGCTGGCGCCCGTCTTAGCCTTTTTATTGGGACATATCACAGATATATTCTGAAATAGGGAACAAAGCTAAATAAAAATATTTAAAAGATAGGGCACCGTTAGGTCAAAAACGGAAAAGTGGCAAGCCCTTTCCAAATACACTCCCATGCCTCCTTCCCTAGGAAACCGCCAGCCTGACTTTTATGACAGTCACTACCTGGCTTTTCTTTAGTTTCATCACGAATGAGAAACTTGATTTACGATGGAGGCAGCATCGCATAGCAACGAAGAAAAGATGATCTTTCAATGAAGGTTCTGTGACCGCAGGGTGTCCTTATGAAAATAAGTCTGTAAGAGCTCTTATCTTCCTCACAAAGATCAATTCCAGGAGTATTAAAGTCCTAAATGTGAAAAGCTAAGCTATAAAGTTTTTAGAATGTAATACAGCATTGTTTGGACTTCAAAATAGGAAAAAGATTTTTTTAAATTTTTTGAATGTTTTATTTTTATTTTTGAGACAGAGTGCAAGTTGGAGAGGAGCAGAGAGAGAAGGAGACACAGAATCCAAAACAGGCTCCAGGCTCTGAGCTGTCAGCACAGAGCCCCACTTGGGGCTGGAACCCACCCCACCAACCCCAAGTTCATGACCTGAGCCAAAGTCCCACACTTAACCAACTGAGCCACTCGGGTGCCTGGGATTTCTTAAAAGTAAAATAGAAAATACTAGAAAGAATAGTTAGGGAAATTACATGTGACCTGTATATTAGATAATAGTATCTATCAATTATAAGTATGCTGGTGTGATCGTGATTTTGTGGTTATGTAGGAAAAACCTTGATCTCAATGAAAAGTTGGGGCAAATCTTTTTAATCAAGTGAAATGAGTAGGCATTGCTGGACTGAGGCTGGGGAAGGTTTCCACCTCCTCTCCAGTATAACCTTCTGTAGCCAAAATGTAGCTTCCAATGCCAGGCAAGCCTTGTCTCGACCTTTACACATGCACCTGTCTTCAAATGAAGTTTGGGGGCACGGTGACGCGGGGCAGGGGGAGTGAAGCAGAAGAGATTCCCAAGTCAGTTAGGACATGTTCCCCAAAGCTTTCATTCTCAACACTGAGGGACTCAAATTTAATAATGCCATGCCCTTTTCCCAAAAGGCTATATATATCCTAGGAAGTCTGGGCATGCAAGGCCCACTCCTGTACAGAAGTCACTGATACAGTTTCTCCGACCCCAGGGATAGCTGTAACCATGTAAACACTGTTAAACACAAATGATAGTACCTCACAACATTGCCCCGATTACAGTCTTCTTTATAAGAGTCTGTGGGACAAAAGTATGCATCTGTATCATTATTCTCTAGAGCTGCACTGTCCAATGAAGTAACCACTAGCCACATGTGGCTCTTCAGCACTGCAAATGTGGCTAGTCCACAATGAGATGTACTTAATACCAGATTTTGCAGACTTAGTACAAGCACTTGGGTGGCTCAGACAATTGGGCGTCCGACTTCAGCTCAGGTCATAATCTCACGGTTCCTGGGCTTGAGCCCCACATCGGGCTCTGTGCTGAAGGTTTGCTCAGAGCCTGGAGGCTGCTTCAGATTCTGTGTCTCTTTCTCTCTCTGCTCCTCCTCTGCTCACGCTCTGTCTCACTCTATCTCTCAAAAATAAATAAATGTAAAAAAAATTTGGAGACTTAGTACCAAAAAAAAATGAATGAAAATAACACATAATTTTTTATATTGATAACATATTAAAATTATAATATTTTGTATATATTGGGTTAAATGAATGTATTATAAAACTAACTTCCTTATTGCTTTTTATTGTGTTATTGTGGCTGCCAGAAAATTTTAAATTACACGTGTGGATCACATTTGTGTTATGGCTCACATTAAACTTCTATTGGACAGTGCTCCTCCAGGGCAACAGAGCCTAAGGGCAGGAAATTTATTTTGCTCAAGTTTGTTTTCCTCACAGGTGCTAGAACCTTTACTGACATACTTTTTATATGCTCAAGAGAAGCCCACTGACAATATTCTGTGTTTGAGAATCTTTTCTTCCACATATTAAGATCAGCCTCTCTTCAGCCTTTTCTGATCTTCGAAAAGGGCATTGTTTACTTGGAGAAAGCCAGAGGAGATAGCCCTAACGTAGGAAGTTGAGGGATTTGGAAATGAGCTAAGGATATAAGACCGAGGCCTTCTTCTAAAAACCAGCAGCTTCAGATGTAAGACATATGAAGCCTTTAATCAATTAGGGTTTATTCATTTTTAAGAGATTGAAGAGCTAGGGGTTCTACCTTCAGGTGAGGCTTGATCCAGGGGTCAAATTGTATGATGGGATTTGAGTTTTCTGTCTTCATTTCTTGGATCACTTTCCTCTTTGCTCATTTCTAAGCAACTTCCCTCCTTTGATACTACCAGTAGCTTCCAGGGATATAGCCTTCCAGATTTGTATCTAGTAGGGAAAAAAGGAAGTCTATTTCCCTAATACCTCAAAAATAAATCCAGAAATTCTCCCACCTTCCTGATTAATCAAACTGGGGTTATAAACTTGTCTTAGCCAGAGTCTTCCAGGAAACAGAGCCTACAGTCGGTTGGGCAGCTGACTTCGGCTCAGGTCATGATCTCACAGTTTGTGGGTTCGAGCCCTGCATCAGGCTCTGTGCTGACAGCTAGCTCAGAGCCTGGAGCCTGTTTCAGATTCTGTGTCTCCCTCTCTCTCTGACCCTGCCCTGCTTATGCTCTCTCTCTCAGAAATAAATAAAACGTTAAAAAAAAAAATAACAGAAAACAGAGCCTAAAGCAAAGATTAAATTTCTTTTTTTCTTTTTGGAAGTGCAAACCCATCTTAGCAATGATAAGAAAAGAAAGTCAAGCAAGCAACAAACTGAGCAAACTGAAGTGGTGCACTATTGTCTGGCTATTGTTTCATGTTGGCCCCATGGTCGTACACAGATTCCAGAGGAATACTATAAAATTAAAACCCTATGTTGTCACTTTCTGATTTAAAAAAAAATCCTGTATGATAAGGCCTATCACTGTATTTAGTAAATTCAGTCAAGAATTCCAAGTGTTCATCCAAGAAGACACAATTTTGTGTATTAGTCCCTGATGACGTGACACAGGGTACATCTGGGAGGATGAGGAGGCGCTGACAAAGAAATTAGGCAGGAGGAGGGAAAATAGCACAGTGGAGGCCAGAACCATGCAAGGGTCAGGAACACTTACAGGACCATAAGATCTTCATGGCTGGAGCAAAGCATGTTTGAGGGGAAATTTGGGAGACACTGCCAGAAAAATAGGCAATGCTCTATGCTAAGTGTTCTGTACTAAGAAGAATACAGAGGGGCGCCTGGGTGGCTCAGTCAGTTAAGTGTTCAACTTCAGCTCAGGTCATGATCTCACTGTCTTTGAGTTCGAGTCTCACTTCAGGCTCTGTGCTGACAGTTCAGAGCCTGGAGCCTGCTTCTGATTCTGTGTCTCCCTCTCTCTCTGCCCCTCCCTTGCTCACACTCTATCTCTCTCAAAAGGAAAGATTGGAAAAAAAAAAAAAGAATACAGAAGATAAAGTGTATCTTCAAGTTATGAGAACCCATGGAGGGATTTTGAGCCATAAAATTAGGTTAATTTTGATTGTGTGTTTTAGAAGGAGGAATTCTGTGTTTAGAATGGGGAATACAGAAAGGTGAGTCCAAGTCTGCAGGTGAGGCAGAACTCCAGGAAGGTTACCACTTCTTGTATCTGCTCTGAGATGGTTGCCAACAAATCAAGAAGTTTTTTGCCTGCTGGCTGCTGGCACGGAGAGGCTGTAACCAAGTGTTTGGTCCAGCTTCAGAACTGTCTGTACCATCTCTGCACGTTTCTGCACATCTCCCCCAGTCTCTTCACTGATCCTCAGGCACTCTGCCCAGGACCGGTAAGCAGGGAGTCAAACGCTTACACCTATGGAGCACCGTCTCCTTATCCACAGCGCGTGTCAGAGGCCTGGGAGACTGCCTCCAGGTGGCCTGCCGCCCTCTCCAATCTTTCTACTGGGTTTTGCATGTCAGCCATAATGTACCACCTGCTGAAGATCAAATATCACTTTTTTAAAAGTTTATTTATTTTGAGACAGAGTATGTGTGCAGCATGAGTGGGGGAGAGGCAGAGAGAGAGAGAGGGAGAAAGAAAATCTGTGCTGTCAGCACATGGAGCCCGATGTGGGGCTCGATCTCATGAACTGTGAGATCATGACCTGAAATGAAATTAAGAGTTGGATGCTTAACCAACTGAGCCTTCCAGGGGGCCCCAAATGTCACTTGCTGTTTTAATCGCACATAGCTCTAATAGTTTAGTGGAAGCAAGCACTGGGATGAAAGTGTAGGATTTAACCCCAGCTTCTTTTGTAGCTTGGATTTAAACCCGTTTTTTAATTTGCAGAATGAATTCCCAGTCCCTAAGCAGTTCAAGACCCTATGGAACGGGCAGAAGTTGGTCACCACAGTGACAGAAATTGCTGGATAAGCGAAGTGCCACTGGGTTCTTTGCCCTCTCCCTCACACCATGGGATAAATCTGTATCAAGACGGTTCTTTTCTAGATTTCCTCTACCTTTCTGCTCTTAACTTGCTTCTCTGCTCTGAGAAGCACAGCTACCTGCCTTCACTGAAATATACCTCAGGCTGAGATTTGGGTGGGAGAGCAGGTCGGTTGATCTTCTTTCTGCAGGAAGGTGCGGCTTTTCCATGTCCGCCCCACCACACCACCAGTCCATCCTTCCGGAACTGCACACCAGGACTGGTGTGTTTTAGCCTTCGGCCTTTGGGGGTTATTTGACCAACTAACAGTCTTTTGGGAAGAGTAAAGCGGTCCCCAGGAACTAACAGATCAGAATGGTCACACAGGTTCATCTTTTTCTAACAGTGCACACGAAGGTAGCAGAGGCTGCTGTGACTCTAGCTGGTTCTTCTAACCAAACTGATTTTTCACTGTTGACAGGGGAGGCAGGGGTCTCACGGGACCAAAGGCTGAAGCTTGGCCTTCTAGAATTCCAAGCAAAATTGATTCCTATCAGCATTCCATCGAGGGTCTGCCGGAACCTGAGCGAGCAGGTTCTCCTGTATCAGCTGCTGGGCAGAGCCCTGCACCCAGGCCAGGTAAAGGAGTCTTGGACCCTTTCTTTCACTGGGATCCCTGCCCAGCACCTTCCTACAGAGGTGACTTAAACAAACAAACAAAAGGAAAATACACCATTCCAAGGAATCTGGAATTCCTTCCTCCTTCCATGCTAGGTGCCTGCCCTCCATCTTCACCTTTGCCCTGTCACGCCCAACTGCTTTTGGTTTCTGTCCGGGCACCTGAACAAAGGACTCAAATCTCCCCCGCTGCCTGGTGTTAGGTCTTGTGTAAGAATCGTGCCCAGCATTGCTAATGTAAATTACAGTTTTTCCCTCTAGGACACTTACCAAAATATGCAACTTTTTTGGTGGGAAGAGAGATTGTCCTGTGACTTCTACCCATTTCCTGAGGCCTGTGGAAATAAACCTTTATGTACTTAAAAGTTATACAGAAAATAGAATAAAATTAATACCAAACTTGAAAAAAGAGGAGTCCAGATTGGATATAGAAATACCAGTTGGAGCTCTAGTTAGGATGTGCTAACAGCCTAATTAAAGAGCTGACAAAGAAATGGATAGGCAGATATAGATCCCAAATAGAACAGATCCCAAATAGAATGTACAGGACTTGGTGACAGGGGAGGTGATGGATGAGAAGAGGAAGTCCACACTGGAGAACTGGGTGGAGGGTGGTACTACTTACTGTATTAAGGACATAGATTTTATTGAAAAGATTGAGTTGGGTTTGGACATATTTTGAGAGGACCAGAGTATATCCAAATAGAGACATTCAACACAATGTTGAATATAATGTTCTAGAGCTCAAGAGAGATATCCTAAGATATAGATGTAAAGTGTTGAGAGGTTAACAATCAGTTAAACAAACCGTGTAGCTTGAGAGAAGAACATGGTTAAGGGCACAATCCTGAGACAGAGCATTTATGTGATTAGCAAAGGGAGAAGTGCCTCTAAGATAGCCGGAAGGAAGGAACAGGCAATGATAACAGGCAAAACCAACGGGTAAGCTCTAAAATCATAAAGGCCTCTGAAGTAATAGCAGATCTACGAAAAACTGTTAAAAGAGAATGGCTTGTGTAGCCATTAAGGGCAGGTGTTTGGAAAACCAGGCTAAACCTGGAGGAAAAAATGCTCAAAAACACAACTCACATAAAAGACATGAGTAATTAAAGAAGGGGACTCTCCATTTCTTCATCTATAAAGTGAAGAATTCTAAAACGGTTGATTCCTAGACCTTACCCAGTTCTAAAATTCGGATCTTATTAGCTGGTGCTGAAGATTAGGTAGGATCTGGGGCGCCTGGGTAGCTCAGCCACTTAAGAATCTGACTCCAGCTCAGGTCATCATCTCATGGCTCATGAGTTTGAGCCCCACGTGGGGCTCTGTGCTGACAACTCAAAGCCTGGAGCCTGCTTCAGATTCTGTGTCTCTCCTTTTCTCTCTGCTTCTCTCCCATTTGATCTCTCAAAAATAAACACTTAAGGGGCGCCTGGGTGGCTTAGTGGGTTAAGGGTCTGACTTTCGCTTAGGTCATGATCTCGCGGTTCCTGGGTTCGAGCCCCGCGTCGGGCTCTGTGCTGACTGCCAGCTCGGAGCCTGGAGCCCATTTCAGAGTCTGTGTCTCCCTCTCTCTCTGACCCTCCCCTGCTCACGCTGTCTCTCTCTCCCTCTCTCTCCTAGAAATAAATAAAAAATACTAAAAATAAATAAATAAATAAATACTTAAAAAATGTTTTTAAAAAAGAGCGGGTAGGATCTGGAATTCCCTGAACAGTAGCTCTTTCTGCTCTCCTCCCCCTCCAGCCACATAACTCCCCACCCCATTCACATCAACAACATGGTTCCCACAGAAGTTCTTTCTACAACTGACTTTAGAGGTGCGCACCTGACCTGGCTGGGCCAGTGAGACCTTCCCCAGGATTTAAAGATTGAAAGTGAGGGGGACATTTTTTTTTTCTTTTTTCTGGGTGTCGGAAAGAATATATGTAAAATCTGGAGCTAATGGTAACTGTGGTTTGTAATGAGGTACTAAAAAAAAAAATGAAAACACAAGAAGCAAAGGTGAGAGATGGACAGAAAGCTGCCTGGGTTTTCTAACGTGCTTCAGGTCCTAGGCCCAGTCTGCTGTTAGAATGTACTGCAGCCCATGAATTACAGGATACCCCAAAATCCCTCTAATAACACCCCCACACTGAGACTTAAATAGCCCCAACTGATTTCTGTTGTTTGACCAAAGAGTCTCAACCAATCTACTGAGTTTAGTCAGAGTCCATATAGGAAGGAGGATAATGGGGCATGGAACTATAAAGTAGCAAGAGCTATAATGGAGGATCTAAGTGCCAGGCTTTGGTTTATAACTGCAGTGAACGGGAGTGAGGGGAAATCTATTAACATTTCACAGAATCACTCACTAAAACTTTAATAAACATTTACCAGATTGAAAAATTAACATGTACAAAACCATGTGGCCCTGATCTTGGTGCTCAGTTTTCACAACATAAGCAATGTTGATTAATACTTTCATTAATTAATGCTTATTAGACAGTCATGCCCTACCTTTTGTCTCTCTTCCTCCACGTATTAACTGTAACCATCCTGTAATGCTGTGTGGTGGACCATCCATCGGCACCCTGCCATCTGAAGTACCGCGACTCAATTATCAGTGTTGCTCCGTTCCCACAGGGGTTGCAGCCAAGATCTGACCTCTAAGACAAGTGGATTGGTCTCTTTAAAGGAACTCTCATTGATCAGGCAGCTCCAGTCCAGAGGTCAGAGACTGGAGCAGTTGGTAGAAAGAGGGCTTCTCCTTCTCCAGCTGAGATTTTGGTGGGCTTGGCTGCTGTTTGGTAAGATGCAGACTCCTCTCTGGCTCCAGGAATGGCAAGCAGCGCTCCTTCTGCGGACGCAGCTCAGACTTCCACACTTAGTTATTGAGACAAAAGGATTCTTCTTTGATGACCTAAAGGGCTGTTGGTCCAGGACATGCTTCAGCATCGGGTGGCTCCTAGTTCTCTTGCTGGTGGGAAAATAAACTGGTCCGACCTCTATGAAGCCAATTTGGCAATAACCATCATACAAGTGCACATACCCTTTAGCACACAGAGACTCCAGTTCTTGGGATTTACCCTACACAAACACTTACATGTGTAAGGAAGAAAAATGTGTTAAGACTATTCATTGCAACAAAAGATTAGAAATCCAAAAGTCCACCCATAGTGAACTGGCTAAATAAATTAAAGTACATTCAAACCACAGAATACCATGCAGTTATAAAAAAGAGTGAGTAGGCACTTCATCTACTAATATGGAATGACTTCCATGATACATGGTTAATAAAAGTAATGTGCAGATGTGTTGACAGAGGAAGCTGCCATTTATGCTCAAAAAGAACTCTGCATTTGTATTCTCTTGGATACAAATAAAAAAGATCTCTTGAAGGGTGCATAAAAAGTTATAAAAAATCGTTGCCTCTAAGGCAGAATTTGGTGGTGGATGTAGGAAAAGGATTTTCACTTATACAAATGTCTATGCCTTTTGAGTTCTATCACATTTGTAAGTTTCTTCATTTAAAAAAAGGAAGTTACTTAAAAAATAGGGATGGTGATATTTTCAACAGTACTTCCCAAATGTTAGTCTATAAATCAGAGAATCCCCAAGGAGATAACTGATCTACCATGAAATCCGATAACAATTATGTGTGCATCATCCGTAATGCTGAATTTAATTTGAAAGACCATCCTTTACCCTTAAGTACTTTGTATAGAGGTGTTAGTAGATAATAGTTATCAATGTACTGTTTATTTACACAACAGGCAAAAATAAAAGCTAGCATCATTGCATCAATTCCTCAAATTTAGAATCCTGGAATTTAAAAGCACAGAATCACTGATTTAGAGTTAGCTTTTGTTCTCGTGTTTGAATGATCCATTTCTACACATTATTTCGAAAGGCATTCCTCCTGTGTATTTCATGGTGCCGACTAAGCGATGAATTATAGCTGAAGGCTTTTCCACATTCATTACACTCATAAGGCTTTTCTCCAGTGTGGCGTCTCTGATGTTTCTTAAAGGATGAATCGTGCCTGTAGGCTTTTCCACAGCGGTTGCATTCATATGCCTTCACGCCTGTATGAACAGTTTTGTGGTTGCTAAGGTGTATCCTCTGTCTAAAGGCTTTCCCACATTCCTTACATTTGTAGGGTCTCTCTCCAGTATGGATTCTCTGGTGATGCGTTAGATACGCTCTATGACTAAAGGTTTTACAACACGCAGCGCATGCATAGGGTTTCTCCCCAGTGTGAATTCTTATATGTTCACTGAGGTGTCTAATCTGTCGGAAGGTTTTCCCACATTCATTGCACGTGAAGGGTTTCTCTCCAGAATGAGTTCTCAAATGTTGGATCAAGCTGATGTTCTGGCTGAAAGCTTTCTGACATTTATCACACACATAGGGTTTCTCTCCAGTGTGAGTTCTGTGATGCTGATTAAGAGATGAGCGATGCCTAAAGGCTTTGCCACATTCTTCACATTCAAAGGGCTTCTCGCCGGTGTGGATCCTCTGGTGTGTAGTAAGGGAGGCACTTTGACTGAAGGCCCTTCCACATTCCTTACACCTGAAAGGTTTTTCACCAGTATGAATTCTCATGTGTTCAGTAAGATGAATGGGTTGTTTGAAGATTTTTTCACATATATTACATTCATAGGTTTTTGTTCTTACATAACTCGGGTGATTAATCAGGTCTAATTTGTATTTATTCCTCTTTCTAGGTGTATCACATTTACGGTGCCTCTGTTCTATCGTAACATTTGAGCTGACAATATTTTCCCCAAATTTGTTAGTTTCTTCGTCACTCTTCTTGGGGGTCAGGATGGCGTGTTTTATATCACTTCCATGGGATTCCTGGTGCCTTTCTAACTCACCTTCATATTTAGAGGCTCTTCTCAAGGTGGAATAAATGACATCTTCTCTCAGGAACCCTTCCATCAAAATGCCACGATATAACTGTTTCTGTAAAATGTCATTCTTTGATGCTGACGTATTGGTTTCTGTTTTATTCTTCAAGCCTGAAAGAAATGGGAAAATGCACATAACTCATATTCATTATGCTTTGAAAACTCAATTACTATAATGGATATGGAATAGAAATTTATAGAACTACACATATACAGCATATGAGATTTTGATTATAGTTGACCCTTGAACAACATGGGGGTTGGGATATCAACCTCAACACAGTAAAAAAAAAAACCTATGTATAACTTTTGGCTCCCACCAAAACTTAACTAATAGCCTACTATTGACTAGCAGCCTCACCAATAAGTCAATTAACACTTTTTGTGTTATATGTAACATATACAAGATTCTTACAATAAAGAGAAAGGAAAATGAACTGTAAAAAATCCACATGGGGGCACCAGCGTGGCTCAGTCAGTTAAGCATCTGACTTTGGCTCAGGTCATAATCTCAAGCCCTGTGAGTTCAAGCCCTGTGTCAGGTTCTGTGCTGATAGCTCAGAGCCTGGAGCCTGCTTTGGATTCTGTGTCTCCCTCTCTCTGACCCTTCACTGCTCACGTTCTCTCTTAAAAATAAACTTAAAAAAGAAAAAGAAAGAAAAGAAATCCACATATAGGCATGCCTAGGTGGCTCAGTTGGTTAAGTGTCTGACTCTTGATTTTGGCTCAGGTCATGATCTCACAGTTCATGAGACTGAGCCCCGTGTTAGGCTCTGCATTGACAGCATGGAGTCTGTTTGGGATTCACTCTCCCTCTCTCTGTGTCCCTCCCTTGCTTGTGCTCTCTCTTTCTCTCAAAATAAATAAATAAACATTTTTTTAAAAGCTTACAAATCATTTCATTAAAAAAAAAAAAAGTCCAGGGGCACCTAGGTAGCTCAGTCCATTGAGCATACAACTTTGGCTCAGGTCATGATCTCACGTTTCATGGGTTTGAGTGCCACATCAGGCTTTGCGCTGACAGCGTGGAGCCTGCTTTGGATTTTCTATCTCCCTCTTCCCCTCCCCCACTCACCTACTCCCTCTCTAAAATAAACATTAAAAACAAATACACATACAATAAGTGGACCCATGCAGTTCACACCAGTGTTGTTCAAGGTCAATTGCACATTTAAAAATGGCTATGCAATATGGGAAGGTAATGGGAAGTTAAGAAACAGGAAGTAAGGTAAATGTGTGATTTTATATAGAGACTAAAAGTTGAACACTTTAGACCTGCTCTTTCTAATACTAAATAATGAAATATCAGAGCTCTTTCGTAAGGGTATCTTTTCAATTGACAACTACTTTTGGAAAACAATCTCAGAAATATAAAAAGACGTCCTCTCCCCACACCAGCAGCAGCAGGAGATGCTCACCCAAAAACTAAAGTCTGAAAAAAATCCAAAAAACTAAAGTCTGAACTAAGAACTTTTATGAGAACATTAAGCTGTCTTTTATCAAAACTTGTACCAATATTTGCTTTGTTCTACTCCCTGTGGTTATTAATCTGTCCCTAGAAATGTTATTTATACAAAGGAGACTTGTAAGAAACCCAGACTACTATGTTGCTAATATTGCTATGTTCTATGAAAATATCTTTTAATCTTTGCAGTTCTGACTGGCTTTTTTGATAATTTGTTGTACACATTACTAATATTTCAACTGATAGATCTGCATTCCTGAAAGGTATAACTTCTTGTAAGATTTTTCAGTCAACACAAAAGGATCAATAGTACTTCCAAATTCTTAATGAGTAAAGGCAATAATAGAGTCTGTGTTCTGTAGGCTTCTGATTCTGGTCCTGAATATGGGAGGGGGAAGAGAAGAAGACAGGGAAGGAGAGAAGAAGCCATTTATGGCACATCCCCTTCCCCAATTCAATATGCAGGCCCGAAGAAGGACCAAGAAGAGATTTTTAATGTTTTTAAAAAGGTTTATTTTTTTTTTTTTTAACGTTTATTTTTTCTTGAGAGAGAGAGAAACAGAGCACAATCAGGGGGGGACAGAGAGAGAGGGAGACACAGAATCTGTAGCAGGTACCAGGCTCTGAGCTGACAGCACATTGTCCGACACGGGGTTCGAACTCATGAAGTGTGAGATCATGGGCTGAGTCAAAGTCAGATGCTTAACTGACTGAACCACCCAGATGCCACCACATGTTGATTTATTTTGAAAGAGAAAACGCATGCATGACAGGGGAGTGTCAGACAGACATGGAGAGAGAATCCCAAAAGTCTCACAAACTGTGAGATCATGAACTGAGCCGAAATCAGAAAGTCTGACAGATAACCAACTGAGCCACCCAGGCACCCCAAGAAGATTTAGCTTTGAATGAAGTTGGGAATTTTTGTTATTGCAGTAAGCTAAAATGTTTTACTAAAATCAAATTGTTCTTATTATTTAAAGGGACTGGAAAATCGAAATTCATGGTAGCTCTTACTATTTTCATTATTGTAAGCTGAAAAAGAGAAAATCCAAGAGAATATATAAACAAATTACTGGAATAAATAATGGAATGAAATAAGGTGGCTAGCTACAGAATCAATATATAAAATCCAGCTGTTATTACACACCAGCAACAAACAGAAAACATAATTTTAAAATACATACCATCAAAACAGCAAAATATAAGGTCTTCAAGATAACTCCGACAAAAGAGATGTAATTACGTACAAGACCTTTATAAGGAAAATTCTGAAACTTTATTTTTTAAAAAAATGTTAGGAAACACCAATAAATGGAGCAATATCCCGTTTCTAGATAGTAAAACTGAATATCATATTAATTCTCCCCAAAGTTGATCTATAAATTCAATTCTCTGCCAATCAAAATACCACCAGAGTATTTGCATGTGTGTGAAATTTCATGCATTCATTATATAATTTGCATGGAAGAGCAAGGGGCGAATAATAACGAGAACAATTCTGAAGAACAAAGTGGGAGAACTACCACATATTAAGTTTTACGGTGACATACAGTGATTACGACAGCTTGGCATTAGAGCAGGGCTAGAATAGAAAAATAGAACAGAATACAGTGCCTAGAACAGACGCAAGTATACAAGGAAACTTGACAGGTAACAGAGTGGTATTAACTATTAAATAAATGGTTCCTGGACTGATTATCCATGTGGAAAAATCAAACTAGGTCCTCATCTCCCACTACACATACAATAATTCCAGGTGAATTAACTCTAAATATGAAAAGTCAAACTTAGAAATAGCAGATGATATATATTATGTACATTTATTCTATAAATCAAGAACAAAATAGTAACAGAACTGGCAAAGGATTTTACATAAAAGAAAACTGGATGGTCAATAAACACAGAAAGTATGCTCCTCCTGCTAGTAATGAGGAAAATGAAAGAAACAGTAAGATACCACATTCACCCACAAATTTACAATAAGTTTAAAGTTTGACAAAGCCAAGTGTTGACAAAGATGCTGTGCTCTGGAAACTCTTAAGGCTTGCTCAGGGGAGTACAAATTGGTGCCACCGCTTTGAAGAGCAAGTTGGTAATATCAAGCAAAACAGAGATGCATCTACTCCATGACCCCACAGTTTTGCTTCCACCAAACATCACAGAGAAGTACTTGCACGTGTACACAAGAAGACACTACAGGAAGACTTGCTGCATCTTGGAAACCCCCAAATTTAGAAACAATACAAATGTCTATTCACAGGGAAATGGATACATAAATTTATTTATTAACTCAACAGAAATAACTAGAACAAGATAGATAAATATCAACTGTGTTGAATGAGAAAAGCAAGCAGAAGAAGTATATACATCAATTATTTAAAGAATAAGAACATACAGGGGCGCCTGGGTGGCTTAGTCGGTTGGGTGTCCGACTTTGGCTCAGGTCATGATCTCACAGTTCGTGGGTCTGAGCCCCATGTCTGGCTCTGCACTGACAGCTCAGAGCCTGGAGCCTGCTTTGGATTCTGTGTCTCCCTCTCTCTCTTTGCCCCTCCCCTGCCTGTGCTCTCTCTCAAAGCTAAATAAACTTAAAAAAAAAAAAAGAACATGCAAAATAATACTTTATATTGTTCCAGGATAGACACACGTATCGCTTCTCGGCCTTTTGGCTAAGATCAAGTGCAGGATAGACATACGTAGTAAAACTATGAAGACACACAGAATGACAATATTTAAACTCTGAAAAGTTGGTATTCCAAAAGGTAAGAGGGGAATAGCAGGGCTTCAACTCTTTTTTCTTAATCAAGATGGAAGCTACATAGAAATTTGTTATGAAGTTCTCTATGTCCTTCTGAACACCTAAAATATTTCATAATAAAGCAAAGTTTAAAGAGATGGTGAAAGTCCACTTAATTTGGGAAGAAGGTATCCTGTGGCAATTTCTCTTGCAAGAAATTTCATACAGGTGTTCTCCAAAACACAAAAGATAGATAAATGAGTTAAAAAGAGAGGGAAAATCAAAGCAGAAATTGTAAAATGAAAATTGGTGAAAAGTGGACATAGAATGTAAGAGAGAAAATTAAAGACCCATTGAATGCAGTGAGAGTCCTGAGAAGAGATGTGTTTTCTGTGAAGAGATACCACGTACATCTGACTGCTCAGAGAAAGGAGCTTTTGATACGCAGAGTTCAGGATACTGAAGAAAAGAGGGAAAGTCAAGTTCAACCTAAATTAAGACAATACACCCTGCCCTCCAACTCCAGAGAGACTTTTGCAAGGTCAGGTGAAGGAAAGGAATGACGGAGGGAGGGGTAACGTGAGGTTTAGCGCATGCCTTGTCCAGTGGCTTCAGCCTTCCCCACAGCCTGGGGAGACTTCGGGGACTCTGGCCTACATATTAAAAGGTTACTCTCTGCGCTAGTCTCACCTGAACTGGGATCTCTTGGGCCTTCTTTCTCTGTCATCCATGGCTCTTGTCCTTTCTCCAACTGGGAAATCACACTAGGTTTAGAAAGTTGATATCCTGCTTATAAAGTAAAACAAAACAAAACAAAACAAAACAAAACAAAACAGAATGAACAGAGTATGAATGTTTACACTGAGTTCTAAGAACATCCCAGAATTTCTTTCTAGTCCTCTGGCAGTCAGGGTCTCTGAAGATGGAAAGGGACACCATAGCATGTCTTTCCATTCTAGTTCCACCAAAGCTGCTCCCCCAAGGAATGAGACACCTCTAATACAGAACTCAAGGTCAAGTTCAAATGAATCCATAACACTTAATAATTCAGAATTAATGACTCTTCTGTAACGGACAGGTTTTCTGCAACATTTTCTGGAATGTTCCGCCCATCCTTACCCACTGACAGCAGGTTCCCATAGTTCTCCAGCATCACCTCCCGGTATAGATTCCGATGAGCAGGGGGCAGCTGTCCCCACTCCTCCTGGGTGAAGTCCACAGATATGTCCTTGAAGGTCAACAGTTCCTAGAACATAAAATATATTCTTTTTCAGACAAAGACCACCTCCGTCTAGGTCCAAGGAGTTCTGACAGTGTTCTAAGTCCTGAGAGATTTTAAACTGGTTTTACTGGGAGCCTGCTCTGGATGTGTTTGAAGATCCTCTGGAGATTACCACAAATATACAGAAAAACAGACGGTCATATGGGCCTTACAAAAAAATTTAGCAGGCTAAGGAGGAAACAACAAGAACCACAGTGAGGGTAGAGGAGGATCTTTTCTGCAAGGTGGTTGGGGAAGGCCTCTCTAAAAGGGTGAGATTTGACCAGAGACATGAATTAGTGAGGGAAGAGCAGTCCAGGTAGGTACAAAGGACCTAAAGCGAGAGCATCCTTGGCTTGTCTGAGGACGAGAGTGAGCATCAGTGCTGGCAGTTTGGTGAAGCGGTAGCAGGAGAGGAGATCAGAGAGGCCACAGGGAGGGACAGAGAGGCTTTCAGCACTTACTGTCATAAAGCCAAAGCACTGCCACTGAACTTAAATCCTGGGGCCCCACTGGAGTTCAGTGCAAAGATGAACAAAGCTGTCTGGAACCGTAGTCTAACCCCAGCCTAGCTTACATACTTGAAGAGATAATAAAGATCAGGCCCCCAGCAGTGGTGGCATCGGTGTTTGTAGTTGGGTTAATCAGAAGTGAACTTCAACCAAATAAAAGCTGTTTCTCAGCGGAGCTCAGCCACAGCTCTAGGGGGAATATGAGTAATCAGTTCCTCACCTTACCCAACAGACAGAGGAAAGGGCTTAGTCTTTTGGAAATAAACAGAACTAAACAAACAACTGACACATATACGTATGTGTGTATACATATACATATATACGTGTGTATATAGAGATGTGTGCACATATACATATTTCATCCCCCACTGTTCTTTTTTTTAAGTTTATTTAGAGAGCGAGTGCATGTGTGTGTGAACAGGGGAGGGGCAGAGAGAGGAGAGAGAGAATCCAAAGCAGGCTTCGCGCTGTCAGCATAGAGCTTGATGCGGAACTCAGTCTCATGACTGTGAGATCATGACCTGAGCTGAAATCAAGTGTCTCATGCCTAACCGACTGAGCCACCAAGGCACCCCTCCCCACTGTTCTTTAAAACCCAATATCTGAACTACTATAAAAAACTGTTACATATGTGAAGAAGGAGGGAAATATGACCTATAATTAGGAAAATAAAGGGGCGCCTGGGTGGCTCAGTCAGTTAAGCGTCCCACTTTGGCTCAGGTCATGATCTCGCAGTTTATGAGTTTGAGCTCCAGGTCAGGCTCTGTGCTGACAGCTCAGAGCCTGGAGCCTGCTTTAGATTCTGTGTCGCCCTGTCTCTCTCTCTCTGCCCCTGCTCCCTCATACTCTCTCTCTCAAGAATAAACATTAAAATTTTTTTAAAAAAGAAAGAAAATAAAAATGAATAGAAGCAAGCCCATAGGTGACTAAGTCATTGGAATTAGCAGACAAGAAGTTTAAAATAATTATTAAAATATATGTTAAAAGGGGCGCTTATGTGGCTCAGTCAGTTAAGCATCTGACTTCAGATCAGGTCATGATCTCACAGTCTGTGGGTTGGAGCCCCACATTGAGCTCTGTGCTGACAGCTCAGAGCCTGGAGCCTGCTTCAGATTCTCTATCTCCCTCTCTCTCTGCCCCTCCCCCGCTCACTCTCTGTCTCTCTCTCAAAATGAAATAAAGACATAAAAATTTTTTAAATAAAGTATATGTTTAAAAATGTAAAATAAACTATGAACAGAATAGGTCAAAACATAGGGGCAACTGAAAGGAGAGAGAGAGAAATGCTATAGGACTAAATGAAAATTCTACAAATGAAAAATAAGGATCTGAAAAATCCACTAAATAAGACTTAATGGCAGATTGATGAAGACAAGATCCATGAAACTTAAGATAGGTCAATAGATATTATTCAAACTGAAGCACCAAGAGGAAAGAATACAAAAACAAACCTGGGATAATACTAAGTAGTTCAATTAGAATCTCAGAAGAAGATAAAAGAATGGGCAGAAAACATATTTGGAGAAATGAAGGCTGAAAATTTTCTAAATTTTCAAGCCATAGATCTAAGCTCAGCAAACCCCAAAAATAATAAATTCAAAGAAAATCAGCCCTATGCACATCACAGTAAAACTGCTGACGAGCAAAGATAAAAAAGAGAAGATCATGAAGGCAGCCAAAAGAAGGTAGGGAAGGAGGCAAAAAAGAACAAGAAAAGTTGGTATAAAACAAACAGAAAGGCAGGTCACCTATAGGGAAAGAACAGTAACAGCTGACTTTTCATTCCAAACAATGAGAAGCTAAAAGATCATGGAACATTTTTTAAGTGCTTAAAAGAAAAAAGCCACTCTAGAACTCTCTATCCAGTAAAAGATCCTCAAATAGAAGACAACAGAAAGACATCTTTAGACCAGCAAAAGCTGTGAGAATTCGTCAGAACACCCACACTACAAGCAACGCTGAACAACTTTCTTCTGGTTGAAGGGAAACGATGCCAGTTAGAAACTTGATGCCAGTTAGAAACTTGGAATTAAAAGGAATGAAAAGTGTCTGGATTGGTAATTATGCGGATGGATATGAAAAGAACCTGTTTTTTTCCTTTTCTTAATTTCTTAAAAATAGTTTACTGCTAAAAGCAAAAATAACAATAGGAGCGCCTGGGTGGCTCAGTCAGTTAAGCATATGACTCTTGATTTCAGCTCAGGTCAGGATCTCACGGTTTGTGAGTTCGAGCCCCAAGTCAGGCTCCTCGCTGAGCATGGATATGTAGGCTGGCTCTTCAGATGTATGGTATGGAGGGGGACATCCGTGTAATCACTCGAGGTTAGTTGTAGTTAGTTATACTATTGCTACTTCTCATCTGGACGCGAAGCTTCTCAGACTATAAGGATTATTAATATTACTGCTGAGAGTGAAATGAAAGAGCCTATTGAGGAGACTGTGTTTCAAGTTGTATATGCGTCTTGGGTAATCAGAATAACGTCGAGGCATTCCGGATAATCCGAGGAAATGCTGAGGGGAAAAATGTTACGTTAACACCTACAAATGTAATTGTGAAGTGGATTTTTGCCCAGGTATTATAAAAAGTGTATGCTGAGAATAAGGGCAATCAGCGAACAAAACCTCCTATAATAGCGAACACTGCTCCTATTGATGGTATGTAACGGAAGTGAGCGACTACACAGTACGGGTCATGAAGAACAATGTCTAATGAAGTTTGCTAGTACAATGCGTGTTAGGCCCCCTACGGTAAACAGGAAGAGAAAGCCCAGGGCTCATAATATAGCAGGGGATCATTTAATATTTCCTCCATGAAGAGGGGCAAGTCAGCTGAATACTTTTACCCCAGAAGGGGTTGCAATCATTATGGTGGCCGATGTAAAGTAAACAAGAGAGTAAACCTGGAAAACAGTGTGGAGGTTCCTCAAAAAGTTAACACTAGAACTCCCCTATGACCCAGCAATAGCACTGCTAGGAATTTACCCAAGGGCTACAGGAGTGCTGAGGCATAGGAGCACATGTACCCCAATGTTCACAGCAGCACTCTCCACAATAGCCAAAACACGGAAAGAGCCTAAGTGTCCATCAACAGACGAATGGATCAAGAAGATGTGGTTTATACGATGGAATACTACATGGCAATGAGAAAGAATGAAATCTGGCCATGTGTAGCAACATGGATGGACCTTGAGGGTGTTATGCTGAGAGAAATAAGTCAGGCCGAGAAAGACAAATACCATATGTTTGCACGTATAGGAGGATTAGGAGGAACTTAACGGAGGACCAAGGGGGAGAAAAAGGGGGGAAATGGTGGGGGAAAGGGAGAGAGGCAAACCATGAAAGACTCTTGAATACTGAGAACAAACTGAGGACTGATGGGTGTGTGTGTGCGGGGGGGAGATGTGCATAGAGGAGGGCACTTGTGGGGATGAGCACTGGGTGTTATATGGAAACTTACCTGACAATAAACTGTTTGTAAAAAAAAAAAAAACAAAACAAGAGAGTAAACAAAATAAGAACAATGTACTGTGGGGTTTAAATGCGTATATGATATATGATGACAATATACAAACAACTGGGAAAGAGTAAATGGAAATCTGGGGCTTCCGCGCCATATGTGAAACACTATAATAATAACTCAACTGTGATATGTTACAAATATATATTATAATGGCCACACCAATCACCACCAGCAAATCAAACAAGTATAGCTAAAAAGTCATCAGAGGGCATGAATTGGACCACTAAAACACTATGCAACCCAAGAGGAAGCAGAAGAGGAACAAAAAAACAAAAATGAGTGAACAGCAAAAGAATAAGAATGTCCATTTAAATCCCACTGTATCAATGATTACGGTAACTGTAAATGCACTAAACAAGCAAGACACAGCAATATGTGAGGTCACACTTTAAATATAAAGACGCAGATGGGTTAGAAGTAAAAGAACTGAAAGAGCTATACCATACAAACAATAACTGAAAGAACAGGGGAGGAACTATAAAAAGTCAGACAAAAGTAGGCTTAGGAGAAGGAGTATTGCTGGCCATAAAGAGACATCTCATAATGATAAAGTGTCAGTTCATCAAGAAGACAACAATCCTACACGTTACTGGATCTCATAATAGAACTCAAAATAGAGCAGAGTTGACAGAACTAAAGGAGATACAGACAAAACCACGGCAGAGATTTCAACACTCCTTTCTCAGTAACTGACACAAGTGGACAAAAATGCATCAAGGATACAGATTTGAACCGCCTATCAGTCAACTTAAACTAGCGGACATTTATAGAACACTATACCTATCAACTGCAGAACATGCACGTTCTTTTTTAAACTTTTTATTTTGAGATCATTGTAATTTTTTTAATTTTTTAATTTTTGAGAAAGATAGAGCGTGAGCAGGGTAGGGACAGAGAGAGAGGGAGATATAGAATCTGAAGCAGGCTCCAGGCTCTGAGCTGTCAGCACACAGCCCTACACAAGGCTCGAACTCAGGAACCGTGAGATCCTGCCCTGAGCCCAAGTCGGACGCTAAACTGACTGAGCCACCCAGGAGCTCCAATTTTGAGATTATAGATTCTGATGCAGTTTTAAGAAATAACAAAAAGACCCCATGTACTCTCTACTGGGAGCAAAGCAGAGTTCTGACTGGAAAGGAGCCTGAGAGAACTTTCTGAGATGGTGGAAATAATCTCTATTTTGGTTACATGGTTATATACGTCAAAGTAGAACTACACACTTTCGGGGTGCCTGGGTCGCTCAGATGGTTGAAAGTCTGACTCTTGATCTAAGCTCATGTCATGACTTCACGGTTCTTGGATTGAACCCTGCATTGGGCTCTATGCTGACAGCACAGAGCCTGTTTGGGATTCTCTCTCTCTCTGCCCCTCCCCTGCTCATACTCTCTCTCTCTCTCTCTCTCTCTCGATAAAAAAAAAAAAACAAAAAAAACCAAAAAAAACTATACAGGAATACCTGGGTGGCTCAGCTGGCTAAGCATCCATCTTTGGCTCAGAACATGATCTCATGGTTCGCTGGTTTGAGCCCCACCTCGGGTTCTGTGCTGACAGCTCAGAGCCTGGAGACTACTTTGGATTCTGTTTCCCCCTCTCTCTGCCCCTTTCCCACTCACACTCGGTCTCTCTCTCTCAAAAATAAACATTAAAAAAATTTTTTTTAATTAATCTTCTCCCAGCACTAATACCATCAGTTCTTGATAAATGTCAAGAAGTGAGGAATTCCAGATAAGTGAAATGTAGAGAGAACTCTTTAAATAATTAGACTATTATTTCTTATTCTTATTACTTCTTCCTTATTACTGTAAATAACTTTGAAATGCATTCAATCCTAGAAAAATATTAGCATCTGAATCAGCTGAGGAAATTGGGATTATAAACAGCTAAAAAAAATGTGCCCCATTACCAAGCAAGTAAATACAAGAGATAGTTTCAGATCCTGTACCATGTAATTACAGAACCCAAGTCCTTTTCACTTAAAACTCTCCTGCCATCGAATAATATCTCATCTTGAACAGTCTTTCTCATTCATTCTACAGTTTTCCTGTCTTCCCTATGCTTCCAGTCAACAGTGAGGACACCCTGTGTAACTGTCCATTTGTCTAACATGTGTGTGCTCTGTGGCCAGATCATTTCTTCCCCACTCACTTGTCCTTTGGTTGGTTGGCCCTCGGCTCCCAGTACTATACTAAGGGTCACCACATGAAGTCCACCATCGCTTAAGAATGTCAGAACTTTCTGGGGCACCTGGGTGGCTCAGTCGGTTGAGCAGCCGACTTCAGCTCGGGTGAAGATCTCACGGTTTGTGAGTTTGAGCCCTGTGTCAGGTTCTACGCTGGCAGCTCAGAGCCTGGAGCCTGCTTCGGATTCTGTGTCTCCCTCTTTCTCTGCTCCTCCCCCACTCATGCTCTGTCTCTCTCTCTCTCAAAAATAAAGTTAAAAAAATTTTTTTAAAGAATCTCAGAACTTTTTGTCACTTTACGAAGTTTGTTTTTGAGTGAAAATACTCAAAAAAAAAAAAAAAAAACAAAAAACAAAAACCTGACGTGTATCTTAGACCCTAAGTAGTATCGATTTGTTTTTAGGGGCCAGAATTCTAGCATCCATTTTTCTTTCTCTACAGAAATTAACACAATGTTAAATCTAGATGTTGGCAGGGGGTGGCGGGAAGGGGGGTGACGGGCATGGAGGAGGGCACTTGTGGGGATGAGCACTGGGTGTTATATGGAAACCCACTTGACAATAAACTATTATAAAAAAATCTGGATGTTGGCCACCAACAAGAGTTACAAGGAGGAAAGCCACCCTGAGTAGGAAAATCGCCACCACTGAAGCCCAGTTTTCTGTACAAGAGCAACGTGCACAAGTTCCCTGTGTTGAATCTGTTAGCCCCACACTCCAAACTCTTCATGCTCAAAATAAATAAAATAAATAAATGAAAACACAGGGTGGCAAGATACAGCCTTAAAAACCAAGCAGCAGGTCAAGAAAATGAAAGGAAAATCCAACCCACCTGAGATTCAGCTGCTGGGGGCCCAGAAGAGACTTGAGCCTGCAAACTTTCTCCCTGGGTCTCCTCAGCATCCTGAGGGAGCAGAGCTGAAGAGGGAAAAGGGCCATGAGGTTTGTATCTCCCCAAATCTCCCAAAGAGAAAAACTGCCTGCAGACCTGCTGAACATGGCTCCTCTCTCAAAACATTCACAGAGAGGGACATTTTGAGCAACTCAGAGGAGACCAGGGCCTCCTTAATAAGGAGGGTCCGCAGTGCACTGCTTTGAGTGTTAATACCTCTCAATGGGCAAAGCTGGTCCAAAAGCAAAGACCAGGCCACTCCTCTGTTCAAGTGTTTCTGGTAAGACAGAAAATCCAAACACTCCCCATGGACTTCAGGCCCGCTACAACTCGCCTGAAGCAAACCTTCCCAGTGTGAGTTTCCACTGGGCACCATCCTTTATCCACTGTATACATATACTGACCACATTCTTAGCCCCCGGACTCAAATGGTCCCCATTCTCTGAACCACTCTTCAAGGCACTCACTTCTGTATCCTTTCCTCCAAATCTTCTACAAAAAACGTAAGACATCTTTCAAGGCCCAATTCAGTGCTATCTGCTTTGTGAAAATTTCTCCAGTAAATAGTCAGAAGAATGTTTCCAGTCTCTTGGCTTCCAAAAGAAATTTACCATAGCACTTTCTTAGGCTACCTTCTATTATTTTGCCCTGGATATGTGTCTGTTTCCATCAATTAATAATAAGCATTGGAGATCATTATTCATTTTTTCATTGGTCAAGATAGTGAGCAAACTCCAGACGCAGCCAGAATACATATCAGCTGAACTTGAAATGTTAAAGGCATGATCCCGTGAGACACACGAATTTCTCTGTCCATCTATCTGTCCTGACCAGACCACCAGATAATGTGTAATCTTGGACATGTTTCCCACAGACCTCCTGGAAACTGAGAGTCATCAAGTATCTCATTCCTTCCTGTCAGAACTGCTACTTGTGAAAAGCATTGGCTTTGGGTCAAAATGACCAAAACTTATGAAGGGAAACCTTGGGAGGGCTTTAGGGAGTAGAAGCCTTTGACCCCAGCGTCTGTGACAATCACAGATACTTGGGAGCAGCTGGTGGGGAACTCTAAGCTGTCCTCCTGTTTTGTGCTTTATCCGGGGACTGGAGATGGGAGCAGCATGGAGCACATGGCACAAGGAGCTGAGCCCTCAACACCTGCCCTCATAGCTATCCCCGTCCCAAAAGCCACAAGCAGGAACCCCAAAGACCTGCTTTTCTCCAATCCCCCCCCTCCCGCCCCCAGAGATGCTTCAGTGAAACAGGAGCCTATCTTTTCACACCCAAATTGAGAGTTCTTGTCCCGTATCCCCTTCATCGGATCTACTCTCACCTCCTCCTTCAAACATCTTTGTCACGTCCTCCCACAGGGGTGCTCCCTCCTTGGCCTTCTTCGGATGGTGCAGCTTCACCCAGGTGCTGGCCTCCGTGGGCAGGGTGATCAGGAGCTGCTGCAGCATGATGACGCCCACCCAGTTGGGCGTGTCCACTTGTGGGGACAGAACGGCCAGAGTCGTTCCCAGGTATGTGGTCTCTGCTGACCGCAGCCTCCTGCCCCCAGAGCTTTGGTGTTTCTGGGCAGCACCAGAACCTGGAGGTCCCTAGAGGCTGCTGCGCCCTTCTCAACTCCGAAAAACTGACTTCTCTCTTAAATTACGTAGTGCCTCCCTGGGAGGCAGCCCGTTGAGTCGTCTGGAGTACATGCCTCTATACTCTTCTAGAGGAGCAAGAGACAGAAGAGGAGGGATCCAGAAGCACTGACCACACATCCAGAACTCGAGACCTTGCAAAAATGTATTTTAAACTGCAAAAGATCCCAAAACAAAGGTTTGACATCAATGTGGGAAGAAGTATAACCAGCGTTCTTGGATGTGGCTGTTTCCCAGTTCCATACACACATACACAAACAGCCAAAGATATAAAAACAAGCACAGACCCTGTCTTGCCTTCCCTCCCAGTTAGCTGGACCCGTCTTCTGCCTGGATACAGACTTTGGAGTTAAGAGGGCACGCTTTGAAATCAGACAGCTTGGGTAAGACTCTTGACACTGTACTTAAAAACTCTAAGACACTTCAACTCTCTGAGCTTCAGTTTCTTCATCCATAAAATGGAAACAACAATTGTACTTTATAATGCTGTAATATTAATTAGAAAACCCTTAAGCATTATCTTTTCAAGCTACTTTTAAGAACAACTAGAGACTGGGCACCTGGGTGGCTCAGTCGGCTAAGCACACGACTTTGGCTCAAGTCATGATCTCGCGGTTGTGAGTTCCAGGAAGAGCCCCGCGTTGGGCTCTGTGCTAACAGCTCAGAGCCTGGAGCCTGCTTTGAATTCTGTGTCTCCCTCTCTCTCTCTCTGCTCCTCCCCCACTCGTGCTCTGCCTCTCTCACACGCAAAAATAAACATTAAAAAAAATTAGAGATCTAAATTTAAAGTTCAAGTGTCAGAAGTGATAATCACGCAGCTGCATGTTCACCCGACCAAACAGCGCCAGACACACTCCCCACCCACGCAGATGCCCAGCAGCCGGCAAGTCCTTTTAACCTGTGAAGATGCCTCCTGGTTTCACGAATGTTAAAATTGGGGGGGGGGGTGTTCAGACGGAGGAAACAGCACTTCGCGTACCGTCAGGACCACTGCAGAACTGTTTGCAATCGGGAAATCCGGAAACAACTCCAATCTATCATCTCGTCCAAACCCCCCCCCCCCCCCCCCCCCCCCCCCCCCGGCATCTGGGCAGGTGTCTCCACAGCCACCTGGTCAGGCGTGTCTGGGGCCCCACGCACAGACCGAGCTCCGTGTAACGGGGGCTGGCCCAACTTTCTGAAGTTTGTAAGGAAGGCTAAGTGGCTTATGGGGTCCCCCCACAGGGCCCCAAGCTGTGCCCGATGCAGAGAAAGGAGCGGCGTCCCGCAGACTGGAGCGTGTGGAAATATCCTGCCCCCAACACACAAAAGTAAACGTCTAGTTACCAAGGTAGGGAAACTTTCTCGAAGCATCATTTGGAAGCCGCCCCTCCCCGGAAAGGAGGCTGCACACCCGCGTATCCACTCACCGGTTTGGCCCCGGACGCTGCTGGGACCAGGGACGCGCCCGCGGGAGCGCTCGCTCCCAAGGCTTTCGGCGCCACGGGGTGTCTCTTCAGAGGAGCCGGCGGTAGCAGATTTTGCTCTTCCCCCGCCTTCGTAGACCGCAAGGCCCGCTCACCGAAGATTCCCCGAAGCACGCCCAGTGTTCCCGCAGGCTTCTTCGGGAGCCCGCGGGACCTCGGCCTCCGCCCCGGATGCGGGGCTTTTCCCGGCCCCCCGGGGGACCTGTCTAGGGCCCGCCGCCCCACAGCATCTCTCCGCCGCCCTCCCAGGCGGCCCTCCCCGGCCGCGCTCCGGGGCGCGGGGCTCCGCGGGCCGCAGCGGGAAGGCTGTCCTGACCCCGCTCCCCGCAGACGCGCGCCAGGCTACACCTCGCGGACACTCGCTCTGATGCCGGGCCAGCGGCGGCGACCGGCTCCACTCGCCGCCCCGCCTCGTGGGCCGCAGCCCGGCGTTGCCCTGGGCCTTCGTGCCCCCACCTCCGCCGCGCCCCGCCGCGCCCCGCCGCGCCCCGCCGCCGCCCACGCCGCCGGTCGCCCCCGCCCCGCTCGCCCCCGGTCCGGCCACCCTGCGGCGCACTCCCCCGCCCCGCCCGCGCGTCTTCCGGCGGCCCCGCACGCCCAGCTGCCGACTCCGCCCACAAGGGGCCGCCCCGAGCCCGCCCCCTCCCGGGAAGCCGGCGCGCCCGAAAACCCGGCGCCGGCGCGGCGGAGCGCGCACCGGCGCCCGGTCCCCGGGGGCAGCGGCCAAAACGCGCCCACCGCGGGCGGGGCCAGGCGGCCGCTGGAGAGACCACGCGGCCCTCCAGCTCTAACGCGGGGAAAAGCCCTTCTTTGTCAATCAGTCATTCATTCCTCCCGCAAGTATCTTGAGTGCCTACCATCCGTCCTGCATTGTTACAGGCTCAAAGCATATAGCGGTTATCAGAATGGTCTTTCCTTTTTTAGATCTTAATGTATGGAAATTGAATAGATAAGGTTACACAACAAAAACCCAACACAGCACAGTTGAAGATCTAATTCGCTTTACTGATTCATGAATGGGGTAGCATCCCGTCTAGCAAGTAGAAAGGAGCATTAGGTAGTTGTATAAAATAGAAGGTTTTACAGGCGGGAGGGTGGGGCATGGAAGTTATAAGCAAAAGAAAACAAAGAATTGGTCCAGGTGAGGTCACCTTACCTTAGGGGCTAGAGCCGAGGGTCTAATTAGGGGAATTAACTTCTTTACCTTTGGTGGGGGGAGGGTCATGTGACATTAGGATGTGGCACATTAGTACCAGATCAGGAGACTCCCGACTGACTTGTTAAGACTACATTTCTGGTGGTGGTTGGAACTGCATTTAGCTTAGGCATTAAGCCCCTGTTTAATGACTTGGCCCCACTTTGAGACTGTGGTTTTCTTTTTAACAATAATAAATTTTAAAAATAGGTAGAACCCCAGATGATGGCAAGGGCTATGAGGAAAGGGAAAGCAGTGTGTGGCAATGGGATAATAACTGGAATTTCTCTTTCTAGTAATAGTAGAGCTAAGATATTTATATCAACTCATCCCAGAAAAAAAAAAAAAAAACCCTGAAATCTGGAATATTTATTGCTAGTGTCCTTAGAGGAGTAAATTAGTTTGCTAGGGCTGCCACAGTAAAATACCACAGACTGGGTGGCTTAAACAACAGTAATTTATTTTCTCCCGGTTCTGGAGGCTAGAAGTCCAGGATTCAGGTCTCAGCAATTAGGGAAACTGAATGCACTCTATTTTAGACAGGCTCCATCTCCGCTATTTCTCTGCTAGGCCCTATTTACTTACGTTCTATATTTCACCTTGCATCTGAGTAAACCAAGGAAGCTATGTTCCCACTCCAAGGGGGGAAGCAAGAAAGTTACTCATTCTCTAAATTTCATCCTAGGCCCTCATGTACATGATAACATCTAAGAAGAACCAGATCCTGAGCTCCAGGACATTAGGTTTGAACAAACTTCCATTGACACTGGCACCCATAACCCCTATCTTCAGTGATTTATAGAATAACAGCTATCGTCCACCTAACGCTCACCTTTGATCGGACCCGGATTCCTAAAGGAACACATACCCTGGACTACTTACCCCAAGCAACAGGAAGACTCACTCCTCCTTTTATGAGCATCTCAGATGCTCTGCCTACTATCCTCTATCACTTAAGCTACTCAGTAAACTCTGCTCTCACTTCCTCCCAGCTTGAGCTTAATTTCTATCCTGTGCAAAGCCATGGACCCTCTTGGCTGGTCCTGCAGGACCCCCCCCCCCCCCCGCCCCCCCCCCCCCCCCCCGCCCCCCATCCTCAGACCAGGTCTGCCTATGTCAGCAGAGTTGGTTTCTCCTGAAGCCCGACTCCTTGGCTTGCCAACGGCTGCCTTCTCTCTGTGTCCTCACATGGTCTTTCCTCTGTGTACCTGCAGCTCCTCTGTGTGCAAATTTCCTCTTCTTATAAGGACACCAGCCGGGTTGGGTTAGAGCATACCCTAATGACTCATTTATCTTAATTGGTTCTTTAAAGTAACTAATAAATTTAATCACTTAAACATGGGATTAAATACAGCCATATTCTCAGGTACTAGAGGTGAAGGTTAGAGTTTCAACATATGAATTTGGCAGGGGGCAGGGCAGCGGGGAGGGCACAATTCTGCTCATAACGCAATTCTGCCCATGTTATGGTGCCCATAACATAATGTCATAGACAGGGCATCTAAGAGATGGCAAGATAGGGGCGCCTGGGTGGCTTAGTCGGTTAAGCGTCCGACTTTTGCTTAGGTCGTGATCTCGCGGTTCGTGGGTTCGAGCCCTGCATCGGGCTCTGTGCTGACTGCCAGCTCAGAGCCTGTTTCAGAGTCTGTGACTCCCTCTCTCTCTGACCCTCCCCTGCTCACGCTGTCTCTCTCTCTCTCCTAGAAATAAAATAAAACATTAAAAAAAAGAGAGAGAGATGGCAAGATAGTAGGAAATTACCAGACCAAAAGATAGAAAGTCAGGATCCAGGAAGTAATCCACCTTGTAAAATGCTCTTGCCCTGAGTAAGGTGTTAACAATAAACGTACACAGAGTGGAGGGTATTTACACCTGCATCACTAAAAACTGCGTAGGGAAGAAGGGAGGACGTGACCCGTAAAGACAGTGAAGACCTAATATGGCATTGGTACAAGTGGGTTGGAAGAATTTTTCAAACTGGGTATTAGAATGTGTCTGCTGTAGAGAAATATATCCAAAAATTGTGTGTGTGTGTGTGTGTGTGTGTGTTTGTGTGTGTGTGTGTTAAAATAAAAAAACAAATACAAACAACATAAAATTTACCATCTTAACCACCTTTAAGTGTACAGTTCAATAGTTTTAACTATATTCATATGGTGAAACAGACTTCCAGAACTTTTTCATCTTTGCAAAACTCTATACCCATTAAATAAGAACTCCTCCATTCCCCCTCCACCTAGTCCGTGGAAACCACTATTCTACTTTCTGCTTCACTGAATTTCATACTTTTGATACTTTACATAAATGGAACCATACAATGTGGTATTTTTCCATCAACATTTTAACATTGGTAATAGCTGGGTTCTGTCATGTTTGTTTTCTTTACACAACTCTGTTTTCATAAATGACCATTCACTTTTTTATAACAAGCAGAAAACACACAAAATGCAATATTAATGGTTTCTGTTTCTGAGTGGTTATATGTACCTAGCATAATAAATGTGTTGTGTGGTGCCTATTAAAAACGCCTCTTGACAGATGAAAAAATAAGTTTGACTAAGATCACAAAGCTAGGGGGTGGTACTTGGAATTTGAATACATATTTTTAGGATTCCTGAATGCAAACCCTTCACTGCTCTGCTATGAAGGCTCAGGATCTGAGCACAACTTAATGTTCAGTGAAAAACAATTCCAGTTTGACAGACAGCTAAACCATGGTCCTAATTATGTAAAAGCACACACAAAGAGGACTCAAAATAACAAAAATGATTCTCTATGTTATCATTGTAACGAAGGACAGGGAAGCATTATTTTAGCTCTATGGTATTAGGTACTGAATTGCCCAGGCTGGTGCTTCCCTCTCACCTCCAAACACCACCCATGAGTATTACATTTTCATTATTCTGAGAAAATGAGTGTAACCAGTGACCAAAGGGTTAAGGGGACTAAAAGCAGCTGCAGAGTAATAAACTCAACTGCAACTTTTTACCCTTTTTGTTTGCCTTTAAATTTCCCGGTCTCTCCTTGGAGAGGATGATTTAAGATTTGCCCTCCCATCTCCTTATTTTGCTGCCTCTCAAATAAATCCTTTCCTGCTGCATACTCAATATTCGGTCATCTTTCTTGCCCATCCCACGGATAAACTTGGGTTCGGTTGCAAATTTGGAGAGCCAGCCAGAAGCTCTTTGCCCATGGGTCATCGGCTCTCAGCCTGTTACAGGAGTCCAGTGATGAGTCCAAGCAGTGCATAGGTTTGTTGTCCTGGGGACCGTCCCCCGGGCTCCAGTCCACCCTGATGGGGCTCCAGTTGCCAGCTCTCAGTGATTAATGTAACTCCTGTGGCCAGGAAACAGTTCTAGGTTTGGTTTGGACAGATGTCTCTTGCTGAGTGTTTCATCTGGAGGGTATGTGAGCTTCTTTCTTTCTCCTGTTTGCTTTGGCTTTTAGATTTCTTCCTCCCATTTGGATGCCTCCAAACAGGGGATTTTAGTTCTTTTAGCCTCCCTTTCTTGGTTGATTAAGAAAAGGCTGATGAGGAAGCTGTTTGGTTGAGTGGGTGAAGCTCTGACTTTTGGGGAGGAACCAACGCTCACAATTTGTTTATTGCTGCATCTTTGGGTATCTTTGGGTAAAGTTGGCTGTGTTCTAATTGGAAACTGGGAAACAACAGTTTGATCCCCACATGCAGCTCCAAAATTGAGCAATCGTTTTTTGCAATGCTGCTTGGCTGCAATACAGAGAAAAATGACCAATTAATGGATCCATAAATTATAATACCATCTTGCCATTAGATTTGTTTTGTATAAAGGAGACAATTGAAAATTGGGGCTTTAAGATTTTGGGGCGCCTGGGTGGCTCAGTGGGTTAAGCTTACAACTTCGGCTCGGGTCATCATCTCACAGTTTGTGGGTTCAAGCTCCGTATCGCGCTCAGTGCTGACAGCTAACTCAGAGCCTGGAGACTGTTTTGGATTCTGTATCTCCCTCTCTCTGACTCTCCCCTGCTCACACTGTCTCTCTCTCTCAGAAATAAATAAAACATAAAAAAAAAAGATTTTGTTTGCATATTGTTTGTGTACTTATTTGTGTGTACACATATGTTATGTGAGATGTTTTCTCTACCTCCAGATGGTATCGCTAAGATTAATTTGTAAAAGAGCTCTATTTAGTTGGTTTAAAGATAAGTGCTTGTAAGAATTGGGCATTGAGCAAGCAGAGTACATACAAACAGGGGAGAGGGGCAGAGGGTGAAGGAGAGAGAGAGAGAGAGAGAGAGAGAGAGAGAGAGAGGGGATCCAAAGCAGGCTCCACACCCAGTGCACAACCCAACTCGGGGCTCCATCCCACAACTGGGAACAGGACCAGAGCCAAAATCGAGTGAGATGCTCAATGGACTGAGCCACCCAGGCACCCCAAGAATTGGGCAATCTAAAACTCAAAGATAGAAACTAACCCAAATGTTTTACAAGTTCACATAATCTTGGAAAATGTTCGGTATTAAAGCTAATTTAAGGTTGCTGGTTTAATCAAATGGACATGTCTTTAGAATTATCAGCATTATATATAAAACATTTATTCTGTGTTTATTGAAATTCAAATAAGTTTATGTTATCTCCATTGCGAAGAGTGTCAGAAAAGGGCGAAAAACCTCTTAGAACTCTGTCTAATGCCCCATGAATTTTATGGGTACTCTAAGAACAAATAAACAGATTTAATGCAAGGAAAGCAAGACTGGTTATTTAAAGAGGAAAATCTTAGATCAAAATCTGAATGTAAAAAGGAAAGCAGTATGTTTGTGAGAAGGGAATCTTTGGAAAGAAATTGTGTGTGTGGTTACGACTAAGATTGTGGAGATTAATGTGTAAAAAAGCTTATTAGGGAGCAACCAACACTTGGAGAAGAGACGGGAGAGGAAGAGAGCAAGAATAGGCAGAAGTTGGTCATACATATCAACACAAGACTCCACTGATTCTCTGAGGAGTTCCAAAGGTTGGGTCGCCCTTCAGAACACCCCAAATTAGGGCAAAAAGGCTGGACTTTTATGTCATTGGATGTGACAACTTGGGAAGAGGGTATGCCTTGGCAAGGTGGCTGTCTTCAGTTAAGGTGACCACTGATGGCATGTGAGAGTTGAGGACTGTTGGCCACAATCCCTACAGGTGAGAGTCCTTTATTCCTGATGGGGATTCCAGTCACCCCCCACCCCCCAGTGTCCACCACAAAAATTCAGATCCATGCAGCATCCTGTGTTTGTCTCAAAAAGTATGTATCAACGTGGGAGATGAAAGGGAGGAAAAAGGAAGGACTGCATGATTTTTGAAAAAAAAAAAAATCACCTTGTTGAAATCAATGAGTCTTAATATCAAAAGTATACCAGTATAAGATTCCAATTTGGTTTTTCTCTGATAAAACGAGTTTTCTTAGGTCTACATTGTAAACAGAGATCTTTATAAACAAAGATCTTCTGTATCTTTAACCAGCCTAGAAAAACAAAGTTTCTGTTTGGTCTTTAAAGTTGAATTTTCTCAATATTAAGCTAAATTTTAACAACTATGTAATCGTCTGTATTTGCCTTTAGAATCTTAATTGCACCTTGGCTAAATAATTATTATGAAGTTTTTAAATGATCTATAATCTTATTTAGATACATGCTTTAAAACCTTCTGATATTTCAAACTTCCCAATATTCAACTTCTAAATGAAGTCTTTTTGATGAATTAGGCTTGATATGTCACATCACATGGGAAGTACTGTCAAGTAAGTGATGATAAACTGTATTAGGTCCTTTTATATGTTTGAATGCTGTGTTTCAGAGATTATATTAAATTTCTAACCTTTTGATTATAGCAGGACATATCAAAAGTTCCAGCAAAACAGATTTAAAAATAGGGGTACCTGGTGGCTCAGTCAGTTGAGGGTCCAACTTTGGCTCAGGTCATGATCTCATGGTTTGTGGGTTCGAGCCCCGCGTCGGGCTCTGTGCTGACGGCCAGCTCAGAGCCTGGAGCCTGTTTCAGATTCTGTGTCTCCCACTCTCTCTGACCCTCCCCTGCTCACACTGTCTCTCTCTCTCAGGAATAAATTTTTAAAAAACATTAAAAAAATAATAATAATGCTATACAACCCCTATTCTTGCTGTGCTTATTCAGGGGCAAGAAAGGGACAATCATTTATGTACTCTACAGCAGGAATAGTAAAGTATAGCTAAAGGCAACCCAACACCAGTTTTTAAAATGAAGTTTATTGGAACAGAGCTACACCTATTCATTTATGTCCGTGGTTCTCAAGTACTTCACAAATACAATCTTGACCCCCAGGGCACTTCTAGCAATGTCAGGAGATGTATTTAGTTGTTACAATGGGTGGGGGAACTACTGCCATCTAGTTACTGGCATTTTGTGGCCAGAGATACTGCTAAACCCCCTACAGTGCACAGGTCAGTTGCCCCAGACAAAATATCTGGCCCCATATATCAGCAAGGCCAAGATTGAGATACTCTGATTTATGTATTTCTTTGAATGTTTTTGAACGAAAATGGTAGAGTGGAGCGGTGCTGGCAGAGCTCATATGGCCACAATGCTTAACATATTTAGTATCTGGCCCTTTATGAAAAGTTTGCCAATTCTCTACAAGAAACCATAAAATATACTCAAGTATCTCATGTATGGTAGGTTATCTGTCAATTCTAGAAAGCTTTCTTTAATATTATTTCTTGTGAAAGTTTCCTTTAATATTATTTATTGTATACTTGAGCCAGTATTTTTATTTATACCTCTTTTGGCCATATAAAGGGATAGAGTACAAAGTTATACTATATTTTATTCTGATTATTGAAGGGACATTTAAAACAGTGATTCTCAAAATCCAATCCAAGTGTCAGTAACTTGGCATGATGAACTTTCCACTGGCCCATAACAAAATGAGAAAAATAAGGACAAATTTGGGAGATTTTCATAAGACTAACAATTCAATGTTGAGGGCTATTCCTAATGATTATTAGGAATCATAATCCTTTATTTTAAATCCTCCTTTATTTTAAAGTATTCAAATGCCCTTTCTTTTCTGAATGATGTTGATAATACGTAGTTTCTTTAATATGGCAAAACTCATACTGGTAACATTGCATCAAGTCATTAAAAAAATCATTGCTTCTTGAAATCCAGAAGTCAGAAAACCTCTGATTTAGAGGCTTTTGCTCTGTTATGAGGATCCTTTGATGTTGAACATATGTCACATATCATTGCCGAAGGTATTTCTTAAATGTGTTTTGCAATGTCTAATAAGTGATGAACTACAGCTGAAGGCTTTTCCACACTCATTACAATCATAAGGTTTTTCTCCAGTATGAATTCTCTGATGTTTAGCAAAGGATGAATCATGCCTAAAGGCTTTCCCACAATGACTGCATTCATAAGGCTTCACTCCCGTGTGGACTCTCTGGTGAATAGAAAGATGAATTCTCTGGCTAAAGGCTTTCCCACATTCCTTACACTTATATGGTCTTTCTCCAGTATGAGTTCTCTGGTGTTGAGTTAGGTATGTGCTATGGCTGAAGGTTTTATTGCATACATTACAAATGTAGGGTTTCACACCAGTATGAATAATCTCATGTTGCCTAAGGTGTCTAATCTGGAAAAATGTTTTTCCACAGTCTTTGCAGGTAAAAGGTTTCTCTCTAACATGAGTTCTCAGATGCTGGATCAGCCCAATACTCTGGCTGAATGCTTTCTCACATACTCCACATTCATAGGGCTTCTCCCCAGTATGAATTCTGACATGTTGAGTAAGAGATGATGGATGTCTGAAGGTTTTCCCACACTCCTTACATTCATAGGGTTTCTCACCAGTATGGATTCTCTGATGTGGAATAAGGGATGAGCTTTGGCTAAAAGCTTTTCCACATTCTTTACATCGGAAAGGTTTCTCTCCAGTATGAATTCTCATGTGTTCTGTAAGGTGAATGAGCTGTTTGAAGATTTTTTCACAAATAGTACATTCAAAGGTTTTCAATCTGGTATAACTCCTTGAATGATTAATCAAATCTAAATTGTATCGACTTCTCTTTCTAGGTACATCATATTTATGGTCTTTTTTTCTCGGAGAACCTTCTGGTCCTAGAATAACTTTTGAGCTCACATTAATACTTTTCTGAAATCTGTTAGATTCTCGGCCTCCTTCCTGAGCGAGTGCTTTCTTGTGCATCAAGGGGATTTGCCCCTCACCCAGTCCTTGGTTTTCCTGGTGGCTTTTTAACTGATCACATTTGGAGACTCTTCCCAATGTGGAATATAAGGTGCTTCCTCTTGTGGACTGTTCCTTCATTAGGCCATGGTGTGATTCTCCCCATGAAATAACATTCTTTACGGCTGATTCCTTGGTTTCAGCTTTATTCTCCAAGTCTGAAAGAAATCCCAAAATACAAATGACCCATACTCAGTGTACTTTAAAAAAAAAAATGGCCATAGTGAGAATAGGAGGGGGAAAATTAACATGTAGTAGGCATAGGAGCCTTGGACTATCTTCAAATATGATTCTGCCCCCTAGAGAGCTAATATAAAAGGAAATGAAGAAATGGTCAAAGGAAAGAAACTGTTCAGATATGTGAGGGGACTTTAAGGAAGTGGGAGGAGTTCATCCATGTGAATTCCAGGAAGAAGTGCACTAAGAAGAGAGCATTGTTGTAAGGGCAGATAACAAGAGATAAGATTAAGGAACTCAGTATTCTAGCACCATATCATCTCAAGCCCATATTTCTATGACAAAATTTTCTCTATTAAAAAAAAGTTTTTTCAAATATTAATTCATACTTTCTACATATCAAAACATTAAATAATATAGGAACTCATTCCCTAAAAAGGGATAGCCTCTCTCAATTTCAACTCCATTCCCTCTACTCCTTTAGGATTTTGGAAAGCATCCATTTAGACATTCCCAACAATATGTATACATGAATGTGTGTATTTATGTATACGGTCATAAATATACATTTGCACAAAAAAATGGATCATAATGTACATATAGTTCTGCATCTATTTTTTAAATATTCTTTAAGTTTATTTATTTATTTAAAGAGAGAGAGCTGAGGAGGGGCAGACAGAGAGAGAGAGAGAGAGAGAGAGAGAGAGAGAGAATCCCAAGCAAGCTCTGTGCTGACAGCACAGAGCCTGACATGGTACTCCATCTCACAAACCATGAGATCACGACCTAAGCCAAAATCAAGAGTCATTTAACCAACCAAGCCACCCAAGGGGCCCTATCTTATTTTTTTTTTTTAGTTTTTAATTTTTATCTTTATTTTTGAGAGCGAGACAGAGTGTGAGCAGGGGAGGAGCAGAGAGACAGGGAGACACAGAATCTGAAGCAGGCTCTAGGCTCTGAAATGTCAGCACAGAGCCCAACACAGGGCTCGAACTCATGAACTGTGAAATCATGATCTGAACCAAAGTTGGACGTTCAACCTACTGAGCCACCCAGGTGCCCCATTAAAAAATTTTTTTTTTTTTATCTTTAGTATCTTATTCTTTTTAACAAGTACAATGCATACCACTGCATTCCACTGATGGACATATCACAATTTGACTTTTCTCTACTGAAAAATATTTAGTTTGTCTCCAGTTTCTCATGCTATCATGCATACATTTGTGTACACTCCTGTCAATATTTCACAGGCTTTACTAAAGAGGAATTATTGGGTTCTGGGTATGGGTGCTGTCAGTAAACATTGGTGCCCTTCCCTGCAAGTTCACTGGATTTTTATCAATCTTCGTAATTTTTGCCTGTATCTGTGTATAAGAGGTGAAAAATGGGCTTTTTATTTGTAACGGATTATTAGCTATACTGTAACATCTTAAAGGACAGAGACTTTATGGACTATCCAGAGAATACATGGGACACTTTGGGATGAAGGGACTTCTCTAGTGTTTATTATCTTTCTATTCCCATCCACCCATTTGGACCCTGTCATCCTAAAGCTCCAATATTTCCTGTCCACAACAAACTCTCATTCCCCAGGATTTCTGACCTCACCTTAGTAACAACACATAAAAAGTGCTCAGGAATAGCTGTGTAAATTTCTGAGTGGACTTAGAAAGCAGGCAGAGATGTTTACATCACTTATTACAGAGAATAAGGAGTTACTTTTCTTTTCAGGGTAAGAACAAAATGAATGTCATATTTCAAGAGGTCATCTCTGACAGTAACATTCAAAATGATTCAGAAAGATAATAAACTATCAGCAAATACAACTAAAAATCAGAGTAATAGATGAGATGATGGGAACTTGGCTAGGCATTGCATCAACACAGATGAAGAGGAGAAGTGGATCTAGCAGGTGATATCAGAGAAGAAGCCATGAGCAATGAGGGAAGGATGAGAGTAGAAAAACATGACACATTCTTGCTGATATCATGACTTCTGGCCTTTGAGACTGAAAGAATAGGAGGAGTCAGGATGAGAAATCTGCCTGGGAGAGAAGATGGTTTCTGATTTTGGGTGTATTGGGTTTGAAGTGACAATAGTGGATCTAGATAGAGAGGTCCTAAAAACCAGGGACATGTGGGAATAGATGAAAATATGGAGAACAGAGGTCTCAAGGGACAACTGAAAACCACCACAAAGCATTTGTGGACATTTGTGCAGCTACAGAATAGCAGTGTAAAAGACAGAGGCCCCCACAGATTGCAGCAGGCATTGCTGCATATTCACCAAAATCTCTTCTTTCCATTTTTGGACACACAACTACATTCTCCTTGATTTTGATTTGAGTGAAGTGACAAAGGTTTCTCCCATAAGTGAATTAGAGTGAAAGTCATGTGAACCACTCTAGGCTGCCCCATAGAAACCTTCCAGATGTAGGGAGCGTGGGTGGCTCGGTCAGTTAAGCCTCTGACTTCAGCTCAGGTCATGATCTCACGGCTTGTGAGTTTGAGCCCCACATTGGGCTCTGTGCTGACAGCTTGGAGCCTGGAGCCGGCTTCGGATTCTGTGTCTCCCTCTCTCTCAGCCCCTCCCTGCTCACACCATGTCTCTCTCTCTCTCTCTTTCAAAAATAAATTAACATTAAAAAAAATCCTTTTTTTAGGGGCGCCTGGGTGGCTTAGTCGGTTAAGTGTCCGACTTTCGCTTAGGTCATGATCTCGCGGTTCGTGGGTTCGGGCCCCGCGTCGGGCTCTGTGCTGACTGCCAGCTCAGAGCCTGGAGCCTGTTTCATTCTGTGACTCCCTCTCTCTCTGACCCTCCCCTGCTCATGCTGTCTCTCTCTCTCCTAGAAATAAATAAAAACATTTAAAAAAAAAAAATCCTTTTTTAAAAAACCCTCCCAGATGAGCTCCTTGGGTGCCCTTGTTTTGCTGCTGGCTGTACTTAGATGATGAGGAGGCCCTAGCAGATGGTGGAGCCACCACGTAGAAGAAATCTCAATCCCAGATTCACCAGGTGGAAAAGAACTGCCCACTGAACTAAACAGGTCCCGCAGACCAGTGTACAAGCAAGACTTCTTGCTATTCTGTTTGAGCCACATTTTAGAGTCTGTTTGCTGTGGTAGTTCAGCCTCTTCTAGCAGAGGTGGAAATGATGTATCTGCATTAAAAAGGATATTGATGAGTAGCACTGAAAAAGCAGTAAGAGAGATAATAGGAGATAAAAATTGTGGAGGAAAGGCGGCAGGGTCTAGAAACCTAATACTGCCATGTAGAATAGTACCATAAGAACACAGACTGTGGAGTCAGAAGGACTGCAGTTCAAATACAGACTCCACCAACTCGTAGCTACATGATGGTGGACAAGTTTCTTAACCTGTGAGCCTTCTTTACCTCATCTGTAAGATAGGCTAATATACACACAGGACTCACAGAGGCCAGCTTGATGAACAGCTGTCATTATTACTGTTCTTAGATGAAGAAGGTTGTTAAAACCTATTTGACTTGGTAAGAAGGAATTCGGTGATGGCTTTTCACAGAGCCATAAGTTATCTGAAATACAAAGTTAAATTACACAAGTTAAAAAGAGAATCAGAATTGAAGCTATGACCACAGAATAAGATTTAGGGAAAACTTTTAACCAGAATCATGAGAGAATGAAATCCATGATAAAATTACATGGAAATCTAGTGAAGAGTGTTGTACTTAATGAGGGGAGAGCCACAAATGCCTGAATGGACAGAAGAAAGAAGCTATCATAGGGCAAGGTTTGAAATGCTGGAGGAAGCAAGAAAACCATGTGACTTGGGTCAGGAGAGTCAGTCAAGGAAACTAACCTTAATAAAGGCACCTCTTTTCCTCTCACTCCAGAGAAACTAACGAGAAGAGGCAAGTGTAGGAAAGGGGTAACAGGGTGATAATCTGGTTTCGGGTCAGGTCCCATCCAGATGGCACGGCCTTCCCCACAATCTGGAGAAGGCTTCAAGTGGAGCTTTCTAGCAAACATGACAAAGGCCCCGTCTGCCTTGCTCTTACCTGCACTTGGACCTCCTGAAACCTCTCTCTCGATCAGCCATGGCTCTTCTCCTTTCTCCAACTGGGAAATCACACCAGGTTTGGAGAGCTGATACCCTGCTCATGAAGAAGAAAACACTGCATGTGCTGAGGCCAAACCAAGAATTTAAAGATAGTTCTTTGGTATTCAGGCCTGCTGAGGGCTAGAGTAGAAAGACCGGGGCAGAAAAGACCACAGCAATCCTGACTTGCTATTTAGAAGGAAGCAGAAAACCCCAACACAACCCAAAGCCCAAGCGTAACACTTTGGTTAGAAATAAAGATTTTGTTCCCAACAGGCAGGTTCTAGTTATCAGGGGAACTCATCCTTACCGACGGAGACCAGGTTCCCATAGTTCTCCAGCATCACCTCCCGGTATAGACTCCGGTGAACAGGGGCCAGCTGCCCCCACTCCTCCTGGGTGAAGTCCACAGATATGTCCTTGAAGGTCAACAGTTCCTAGAACATCAAGTATGTTCCTTTTCAGTCAGAGTTTGGGAAGTTGTTCTAACACTGTCTACATGCTAAGAGATGCTATCCAAATTTTCATGGACACTCTTGACAACTGGTTGGCTGACTCTGTGCTAGAGGTTGTAAGACAAAGCATAAAGCGTGTAAGCTGTCTTTTGAAACTTACAATTTGGCTAAAGGAGAAATACTCATGAAATACTAAAGAAGGTCTTGGAACAGTGTACAATGATTTAGATTAAGGACGATAAAGATCAGGAATATTTGAAGAAGGGGAGAGTTCAAAAGAGGCCAAGGCCACAAGAGAAGACAGGGACCTTTGCTGGGCTGAAAGAATTGGTTAAAACAAGAACATTTCAGCATGGGTAATATACCCTTCGCTGGGTATTTCTGTTAGTAAGAAAAGTATGTGGGAACATGCTTCTGGAGAGAGCATGAATTCTGCCTAGTAAGGGAAGATCTCTTGAGCAAAGCAGACACTGTGTTGTGAAGGATGAGAGCTTGTCATGTATGATCTATGAAACTAAATAACCATTTTGTAGTTATTTTTTAAAAGTATTGCCAAATGCAAAGAGCACCCAGAAGCCAGAAGGCTGAGATAAAAGCACATTCCTTAAGTATGGAGACAATTCTAGTGCTTTTTGTATATTGTAAATAATTCTGGAAGGCACTTGAGGCCTATTGGGATGACAACAGCATCCACATGAGAAAAGTGAATTTGAGGAATGTTAAAGATAGAGGATTAAACCCTGTAACCATGTTATTTTGGAGGCTAAGATCATGCCCCTACAAAACTCTTCTGTTCTCTAGGAAGATCTCCTTCTGTATTGATGTCCTCTGATTATTCTAGAATTTTCTTGAGTTTCACTTTGCTTCTGGGGTTTGGTAGCACAGAGCTTTGCCCATTGCCCATGCCACTGGTTTTTGATTAGCTCTTTTATGATACACAGACACTATTAAACTGCTCTTGGAAGTTTTCCTTCCTTGTCTGGTCAGTCTATTTAGTTTGTACCCTTTGGGACCTGCCAGTAACTTCTCTACTCATTTCCCTTTTCATCTACAATTCTGCTTCAAAACATGACCAGAAATCCTCTTTTAATTAATGAAGTGTCTACATTAATGAAGCGCACACATCTCCAAGAATATCCGAACCGCATTCTATTAATTTTTAAACGTTGCTTAACATGTTTTTACAATGTCTGTCTTTCTCCCAGATGACATCTGTGATGTTTCAAGGCAGGAACTATATCACATACTTTTCCACACACACCAACACACCCCAGCACAAGTTTTAAACGTGTTGGACAAATGGTGAGAGGTTTGCTTAAGATAAGAAGGTTCTGAGGAAGGTGACTACTGGTGGGAAAATCACCTGTGAAATCAATCAATGTGGTCCAACTTAGAACAGGCTAAGAAAATCCAATCCAGCAAGTTGAGTCAAAGAACATCCAAGTCCAGGGTCAAACAATTTCAAGAAAGTGACAGGAAACTCCGACTCACCTGGGATTCTACGGTCAGTGGCCCAGAGGTCACTTCATCCTCAAAACTTTCTCCCTGGGTCTCATCAGCATCCTTAGAGAGCAAAACTGAGAAAGGAAAGGAGCCATGAGGTTTGCATCTCCTCAGACAGAAAAACGGCTTGCAGACCAGACCTGCTGAACATGCCTCCTCTCTCAAAACATTCAGAGAGAGGGACATTTAGAGCAACTCAGAGCCTCCTTAATGGAAAGGATCTAACGTGCACTGCTTTGGGCGTTAATACTTCCCAACGGGCAACACTGGTCCAATAGCACAGATCTACCGGCCACTCTTTTGTTCAAAAACCCTCAAAGCTTCCCCACTGACAAGAAAGAAAAATCCAAACACCTTACATGGATTTGAAGATCCTCCACAACCAGTCCATCACCGCTTCTCTGAGTATTAATCTCCTTCTAAGCATCCTTCTTCATCCGCTGGACACATCCAGCCAAATAATCCCAGTCACCATTCTTTGAACATCCCTGCACAGTACCCACCTCAGTATTTTCTCAAGTCCTACTCAGTGAAAACCCGAGATATCCTTCTGGATCAGTTCAGGTGATGTTTTCTCAAACACTCTTAATGAGAAGAAAGCTTCCTCTTCTCTGTATTCTTCCAAAGCTTGTTTTTATCTCTATTCTGTTATCTATCTCAGACTGCCTATCGTATTTATTTGTATGATTATCTCCCTCAGTTGAATTATTAGTATGAGTAGATGGGTAGAAACTATCTGGCTCATTACTTTTTCCCCATCCCCTAAAGTATTAAGCTTAACACCCTGCCAGGTTGCTAGAATTCCAACCTGAATTTGAGGTATTAAAACCTGGCTGAATTTGAGATATTAGAAATATGAACTAGGAACTGAGGTACATGAATTCTTGTCCTTGTATTTTTTCCCAACTTTTTATCATGAACACTGAACATGCATATATATATAACATGACTGTTAACATTTGCCATATTTGCTTCATCTATGTTTTTTTCTGAGTCATTTCAAAGTTGCAGACATCATGATACTTTGCCCCTAAATACTTCAAAAAAGGATCATCTCCTGCATAACCACAATACTGTTAATCACACCTAAGCAAGTTAACAAGAATTCTATACTCAGGGGAGCCTGGGAGGCTCAGTTGGGTAAGTGTCAGACTCTGGGTTTTGACTGGGGTCATGATCTCCTGTTTCATGAGTCTGAGCCCTACATCATGCTCTGTGCTGACAGTGCAGAGCCTGCTTGAGATTCTCTCTCTTTCTCTCTCTGCCCCTCCTCTGCACATGCACGCACTCTCTCTCAAAAACAAACACTTGAAAACAATAATTCCATATTCAGATTTCCTCAGCTCTTCTCAAACTGTCTTTTGTTCTGGATTTTTTCCAAACCAGGCTCACACATTCAAAATGGTTCTCTCTAGTCTCTCTAGAATAGTACTTCCCCTCTGCTTTTTAAAATTTTTATTTATTTTTGAGAGACAGACAGAACACGAGCAGGGGAAGGGCAGAGAGAGAGGGAGACACAGAACCTGAAGCAGGCTCCAGGCTCTGAGCTGTCAGCACAGAGCCCAACGTGGGACTCGAACCCATTAATGGTGAGATCATGACCTGTGCCGAAATCGGATGCTCAATCAACTGAGGCACCCAGGCGCCCCACTTCCCCTTTTTTCATGATACTGGCTTCTTAAGAGACCAACACAGTCTGACTGTGCTAGGGTTCACCTTATTTCTCTCTTCCCTGTATTTTCTTTAACCCAGAAGTTCAGCCTTTAAGCTCGACTTAGGTTCAGATTAAACATTTTGGCAGGAATTCCTCATGGGTAATACTATGTGCTCTATATTACATTACCCAGAAGGCACAAACCCTGACGTTATTCCATCACTGTCACACTTGACTAAGACAGTGACCACCAGGGGCGCCTGGGTGGCTCTGTTGGTTAAGCATCTGACTTTGGCTCAGGTCATGATACCGCTATTTGTTGACAGCGAGGAGCCTGGAGCCTGCCTCAGATTCAGTGTCTCCCTCTCCCTCTGCCCCTCCCCTGCTCATTCTCTGTCTCTCTCCGCCTCTCAATAATAAATAAACAAACAAACAAATAAATAAATAAAAAGCCAGTGACCACCAGATATCGCCATTGGAAAAGTGTGCTCTTTCTTTGGCATTTAGCACTTTGTGGGGGCACCCGGTGAATATCCTGTTCCCTATCAACTTTTCAATGACTTCATTTATACTAAAATATTCTATCATTCTTTCTACTTTGTTATTGGCAGATATTTTCTGTAAAAAGCTTTCCCTCAACAAATGGAAATGATCTTTTAAAAAGCAAGATGAGGGGCACCTGGGTGGCTCAGTGGGTTAAGCGTCCGACTTCGGCTCAGGTCATGATCTCGCGGTTCATGGATTCGAGCCCCACATCAGGCTCCGTGCTGACAGCTCAGAACCTGGAGCCTGCTTCAGATTCTGTATCTCTGTCTCTCTGACCCTCCCCTGCTCATGCTCTCTCTCTCTCTCAGAAATAAAACAGTAAGAAAAAAAATTTTTTTAAAAAGCAAGATGAATGTTTTCTTCTTCCCATAATAATTTATTTTCAAGGTGAGAAATCAGTGTATGAATCATAGCCAGTATTGGCAAATGGGTTTTTCCCCTTTCTCTATTTTAAGTGTCATTGTGAACTTACAGAAGTTTAATTTATTCCAAGTGTTACAATCCACCTGGATATTTAAACAGTCCGGAGTTGTCCAAACTTGCCATCCTATTGATACGTGTCCATTAGTCTCCGCACTCATCTTTGCTTTCTAGCACAAGCCACTCCAGGCTCAAGCAGTACTTCCTCTGCTGCCTTCTACTTCTGACCTAGCCACCCAGGGCCTGCACCTGGCTGATTCAAATTTCCTCACTGTAAGATACAGAAAATCAGGCAAGTCTTCCCTGCCCCACATGCCCGTGGGGAAAATGAAAAGAAAGAACATACAGAGTCGCGGCATTCACATACTGGTTTCACGTTGAACTGACCTCCACTGTTCAGGAAAACCCAGGCAAGGAGCCATAATCGAGAGCCCCAGAGACCTTTTACCCAATTGCCTCCCCAAGGGATGCTTTTGCTCAGGTGCCTACCTTCCTTCTCAAACTAGATGCTGCTGCTTTTCCTCCTTCCCACCAGTCTATTCTCACCTTCTCCTGCAAACATCTTAGTCACGTCCTCCCACAGGGGGGCCCCCTCCTTGGCCTTCTTCGGATGGTGCAGCTTCACCCAGGGGCTGGCCTCCATGGGCAGGGTGATCAGGAGCTGCTGCAGCATGATGACGTCAGCACTCCTTTCTGGGGCTCTCTGCCTCAGCCCAGGGGGCAGGAGGTCCTATCTGGGCCTGTCCACTTTCGATAAAGAAACTGCTGGAAGCTCAGGCTTCACAGTTGTGCTGGAGGCCTCCACGCTCAGGAACCCGGCGAACAAACAGTACCAAAATCCAGAATTTGGACGTCTGCATGTCCAGGCTCATAAGGAACGGCCCATCTTGAGCTCCAACTGTCTCCTCGGCAGGCAGCTGCTTGGCTCCGGGAGTTTTCTTCTGAGCAGCCACCTCGACAGTCCCCTGGAGACGCCGGACAGAAAACATTAGAGTCAGCAAAAGGATCTACGAGAGCTCCGTCGCACGGTCAGAATCCTAGAACAGACACCAATCACTGAAAAATTTTTACAAAAGGTACATGGAGACGGTGCATATACACAGCCCACGCGGTCCAAACCAGCGTGCTGGGGTCACGAAGCACAAAGAGAGGAAGAAAAGCCGATTCTTTGTTGTGGGTAGTACTACGGCTAAAGGAGTCTCGAGATGTGGACTCAACGAAGGAGCTGGGCTGGAATCTCATCTGTGGCAGCTCACGGACGCCCTCCAACCCCGGCTCCTCCTCCCAGGAACCGAGAGGCTCAACCTTTTTCCAAGCCCGGAACTCGCAGGCTTTGTCTGAGCGCGACCCCGAGCCCCCAGGGCGCATCACGCGCCACAGGGAACCGCGGGCGGTCTCCGGCCAGAGCCTCCCGCGGTCCCTGCCCCAGACCCCCCCGCGCAGCTCCCGCTCACCCAGCTCGCCGGCTCGCCCCGCTCGCCCCTGCCGCGTCGCCCCCGGCCGGCGACTCTCCGCGTAGCGCCAAGATGCTCCCGCGTAGCGCAGCCCTGGCCGGTGCGCCTGCGCGGCAGCGGCCTCCGCGCGTGGTTCCCAGCGTCCTCCGGGGCAGCCGCCCGCCCGCGGCGCCTCCCGGGACGCTCGGCCGGCGGACGCGTTGCTGCGGGTTCACTGCAGCCCGGGATCCGAACCGCGGGGACCGCAGCCCCGCTCCTGCGGCAGGAGCCGGAGTCGGTGTCCTCGTTCCCCAACCCCTACCCCAAACTACTGATTCAGCGTCTCCCCTCTGCCGGTAAGAGGCAACTGTTTCCCTGGGGGAAGTTTGAAACCCTCGACAAAAGAGAAACATCTGTATCGCTTTTTTGTCCAAACAACATGGGTATCAGCGAATCCGTACCACTTTCGCTTCACATGTCCGTGGAAAAGACTGAAAATGGAATGCAATCGTGTTTTTTTAAAAGAAGGCCACGATCAATAAATTCAATACATTCTTACGGCGATTGGTTTCCTTGTATTTCTGAAATGCCAGAAGATAAATATACGGAAGCAGAATAAGTATTACTTAGAAGCCCATCAAGCAGCGCTAACCATTGTTAACATTTGGTGCACACGCTTACCTACGCATACCCACACACACTTCCCATCTGGTTTTTTTTTCGTGCATTTTTGTGCATTTTCTGCAAAAATGATTAATGCTCTCTTATTTGTGGGTTTAGTCTCCTCCAAAAAATAGGAATGCATCATTCCAAATACACTTCTATATCAATAACTTAAAAAACAACAATTTAGAAAATGGAATGAAACTACGGACTTGCTGTTGTGGACTGAATCATTGTGTCTCCCCATCCACCTCTGCAATTTCCTATGAAGCGCTAACCCCCTGCTGTAGCTTTATTTGGAATAGGGAAGTAATTATGCCTAATTGAAGCCATAAGGGTGGGGCCCGGGTCCCAGAGGATTACTGTCCTTATAAGAAGAGACACCAGAAAGCTCACTCACTCTCTGAAGTTCAGGCCCTAAGGAAAGGTCGTGTAGGCGTTTAGCAAGAAGGTGCCATCTACCTGCCAGGAAGAGTTCTCACCTTACACTGACCCCACCAGACCTTGATCTGGAACTTCTAGCCTCACAATTATTGAGAAAATAAATTTCTGTTGCTTAAGCCACCCAGTCTATGGTATTTAGTCTTTTAGTCATTAGCAGCCCAGAGAGATTAGTGTACTTGGCATACAGTATTTACAGAGTATGAGTCTTTTTGCTCAGTGCATTACATATTTTAACTGATTTAGTCTTCATAACAAGCCCTTGAGGCAGTTCCCAGTTTCCAGATAAGAAAACAGACTTGGGGAAGTGAATTAACTTGCCTTGCATTACTCAGTTTGCAGGTGGTGAATCCAGGCAGTGTGTGCTCTCATTTGCTATCAAACAAAAATACTGCATAAAATATAGTAAAATGTTAATGGTAGAGCCTAGGTGGTGGTACATGGATTGAACTAAAATTATTCAATCTTTCTGTATGTTTGAATATTTTCATAATATAATGTTGGAAAAATAAAGCTAAACAAAAATTATATGGGACATTATAAATAAAACTACAGGGGCACCTGGGTGGCTTAGTCAGTTGAGTGTCCGACTCTTGATTTCTGCTCAGGTCATGATCCCACAGTTGTGGGATCAAGCCCCACATCAGGCTCCATGCTCTGCTTAAGATTCTCTCTCCCTCTCTCTCTCTCTACCTCTGTCCCTCCCCTGCACTTGCACTCTGTCTCCAAAATAAAGCATAACAGGGGCGCCTGGGTGGCTTAGTCGGTTAAGGTTAAGCGTCCGACTTTCGCTTAGGTCATGATCTCGCCGTTCGTGGGTTCGAGCCCTGTGTTAGGCTCTGTGCTGACTGCCAGCTCAGAGCCTGGAGCCTGTTTCGGTCTGTGTCTCCCTCTCTCTCTGACCCTCCCCTGCTCACGCTGTCTCTCTCTCTCCTAGAAATAAATAAAAATTAAAAAATAAATAAATAAAATAAAATAAAGCATAACAACAACAACAAACTGCAAACGTTACTGATTTAAATAGAGAGAATAGTGATATCACCATATTCAGGATTTGAGATAGAACATTCTAGGTATGTCACCTTTCCTCCAGTTTAATGTTCCTGCACTGAAGTTCAACTTTTTTTTTTTTTACTAAATTAAATGATTCTAAAATTTGCTTGGAATGGTAGGTATTCTAGAATGGCCAGTAAAATTGCGCAATAATAATAAAGTCCTACCAATAGAATTGGTATTAATTGCCCTACCAACACCATACAAGATATTATCTCATAGAGGGAGAATAATCAAAGTAAGATAAAACTAGTGCCAAAATATACTCATAAATTAGTGAAATGAATTTGGAAGCCCAGAAACAGACCTGACAATTTATTTAAATTTAATAGATTATAAAAGTGACATTTCAAAATAGCGAGGTAATGATGGATTATTCAGTAAGCGGCATTAGGTCACTTGCTCTCTGGGGGACCTGGATTAGTTGGCCTGAGCTGCCACAACAAGATACTATAGACTAGGTGGCTTAAACAGCAGAAGTTTATTCTCTCTCACAGCTTGGGAGGCTGGGAAGTCCAAGGTCAAGGTACTGGCAAGGTAGGTTGCAACCTGAGGCCTCTTCTCTTGGTTTGTAGGTTGATGCCATCTCGCTGTGTGCTCACATAACCTCTTGGGTGTATGGGAAGAAAGAAGGAGCTCTTTGGTATCTTTTTTTTTATGCTTTTGTTTTTCTTTTTTTTTTTTTTACACATAGTTTATTGTCAAGTTGGTTTCCATATAACACCCAGTGCTCATCCCCACAAGTGCCCTCCTCCATGCCCATCTTCCCCCCTCCCCTCCACACCCATGAGTCCTCAGTTTGTACTCAGTATTCAAGAGTCTTTCATGGTTTGCCTCTCTCCCTCTCCCCCACTATTTCCCCCCTTCTTCTCCCCCTTGGTCCTCCGTTAAGTTCTTTTTAAAAATTTTTTTGTTTTATTTATTTCTGAGAGAGAGAGACAGCGTGAGCAGGGGAGGGTCAGAGAGAGAGGGAGATACAGAATCTGAAGCAGGCTCCAGGCTCTGAGCTAGCCATCAGCACAGAGCCCAATGCGGGGCTTGAACCCATGAACCGTGAGATCATGACCTGAGCCGAAGTCAGACGCTTAACCAACTGAGCCACCCAGGTGCCCCTGGGTTTTTTCTAATAAAGGCACTAACCCTATCCTTATGACCTCATTCAACCATAACTACTTCCATAAAGGCCCTATCTCCAATTAGAGTCACTTTGGGGCTTCAACATAAATTTGAATTTGGCTGGGACACCAAATAGTCTTCCATAACAGGAACAAATCAAATGGGGTTTCTTTTTTTTTTTTTTTTTTTTTACAAATAGTTTATTGTCAAATTAGTTTCCACATAACACTCAGTGCTCATCCCCACAAGTGCCCTCCTCCATGCCCATCCCCCCTCCCCCCCACATCCATCAGTCCTCAGTTTTTGTCAGCATTCAAGAGTCTCTCATGGTTTGCCTCTCTCCTTTTCCCCCACCATTTCCGCCCTTCTTCTCCCCCTTGTTCCTCCGTCAAGTTCCTCCTAATCCTCCTATACGTGCAAACATATGATATTTGTCCTTCTCTGCCTGACTTATTTCGCTCAGCATAACACCCTCAAGGTCCATCCATGTTGCTACACATGGCCAGATTTCATTCTTTCTCATTGCCGTGTAGTATTCCATGGTATAGATAAACCACATCTTCTTGATCCATTCATCCGTTGATGGACACTTAGGCTCTTTCCATGTTTTAGCTATTGTGGAGAGTGCTGCTGTGAACATTGGGGTACATGTGCTCCTATGCCTCAGCATTTCTGTATCCCTTGGGTAAATTCCTAGGAGTGCTATTGCTGGGTCATAGGGGAGTTCTATTGTTAGTTTCCTGAGGAATCTCCACACTGTTTTCCAGAGGGGCTGCACCAGTTTGCATTCCCACCAACAGTGTAGGAGGGTGCCCGTTTCTCCACATCCTCGCCAGCATCTAGGGTTCTCTGATTTGCTCATTTTAGCCACTCTGACTGGCGTGAGGTGGTATCTCAGTGTGATTTTGATTTGTATTTCCCTGATGAGGAGGGATGCTGAGCATCGTTTCATGTGTCTGTTGGCCATCTGGATGTCCTCTTTGGAGAAGTGTCTGTTCGTATCTTCTGCCCATTTCTTCACTGGGTTGTTTGTTTTTCGGGCGTGTAGTTTGGTGAGTTCCTTATAGATTCTGGATATTAACGCTTTATCTGATATGTCTCAAATGGGGTTTCTACTGCACATGTTATACAGCATGTCACTTTGGAAAAGTTAAGCTTTGGTTTAAAGCAAAAGAAAACTATTGAAATATTCAAAGAAAAGAGACTCTATATATAGTTTTGTGATTAAGTCTTTTTTATTTGCAAGTAAGGAGTTCACCAAAATTGCTTTCTAAGTTAAAAGCATGATAGTGGTGGTGGTGGCAGCGGTGGTGGCGGTGGTGGTGGTGATGGTGGTGGCGGTAGTAACTATTGGAAGGATTCTGGAGTGCCTTTGGGAATCCAAGGAAGAAGTGATTAGCCCAGTCTGTGGAGTTTAGGAACCAGTGTGTCTCTGACCACTGCAAAGTGCCCAGAGGGAAGCCTCTAAGTCACCACCCTTAATATGGTTCAGTTGTAGCAACTCCCAGTGTGTGTTGCTCAATTCAAAATTCTAGATCTTGGCAAGATCATCTGATCAGTGAGCTGTGACCAGGTGGGCAGGCAGTGTCCAGTAGACCTGGTTTCTGGGTTCCCACTCCCATGAGTAGGGGGCAGTTCTCAATGAAAGAGTGGTCCAGACTAAGAAAAAAAAAAGTTCCTTGATTCATTTAATGGCACAAGAAACTTTAAAAAAATTATTTTAATGTTTATTTATTCTTGAGAGGAAAAGAGAGAGAGCATGTGCACAGGGGAGGGGCAGAGAGAGAGGGAGACACAGAATCTGAAGCAGGCTCCAGGCTCCAAGCTGTCAGCACAGAGCCTGATGAGGGGCTCAAACTCATGGACCGTGAGATCATGACCTGAGCCAAAGTCAACACTTAACTTGACTGAGCCACCCAGGCACCCTATTAATGATACAAAAAAAACTTTAATGCTAAAACATGATTTTTTTAAGTACAAAAAAAAGAACAAATAGATAAATTTATGACTTTATTTCAAATATTCTAAATAAAATGTTACCAGGTAGAATGAACAATGCATTAAAGACATAATATATATGACCAAGCAAAGTCTTGCCATGATGTTTCAATACCAGGAAATATATTAACACAATCCATAATGTCAAGAGGAAAACCATATGATCATGTCAACAGTCACTTAAAAGGGCATTAAAAACCTTCACCAATCATTATTAATATACCTTTATTTGTTTAACAAGTAGTCATAGAGCACTTACTCTTTGTCAAATATTGCTTTAATTAATATACTGAAAACTCAAAGTGAAATGGGAATAGAAGGAAACTACTTGACTATAACAAAGACTATTTACAAAAGACCACAGCAAATAGTATTCTACATGGTGCAACACTAAAGCCATTTCGATTAAAATCAGAAACTTGCCACCACATTATTTTTTAACATTGTCTTGGAGGATTTATCAAATACAATAATATAAGGAAACTAACAAAAATATTGGAAAAGAACAGTGTACATATATATATATATATATATATATATATATATCTCCTTTTGCTGATAATATGATAGACCATCTAGAAAAACCCAAGTCTCAAATAAAAACTACTAAAATTAATAGGAGATTTCATGAGAGGGACTTGCCTCATCAGAAATATATATGAAATAAATATCATTCTTGCTCTAGAAATGAGCATCTAGAATGGAATATAGATGAAAAAATTGTAAACAAAAATTGTTAAAAGCCATAAAACAAGATTTGAAAGAATGTAAAAGCATATTATACTCGAGGAAGATTTGATATCATAACTGTCAAAGAATATAAAACTTCATTGCAATTCCTGTTAGAATTCCAACAGGGCTTCACTTTGATTTCTGAACTACATAGAAAGATCTTAAGGTTCATATGCAAGAACAAGGTCCAAGAAGAGACAAAAAAATAGTGAGAAAGAGAACAGTAATGGAGAACTTGCCTTCCAGATATTACAAGGTACTGAAAATTCATTACAGCCATGTGATTATGATAACTGGTGAGAAATGAGAAAGTAAACAAGAATTTAGGGGATCCAAAAATAGATTCTGGTTTCTGTGAGATTTTATTAAATGACAAATATGGTAGTTTAATGAATGAAACCTACAGAATTTAAGTATTTAGCAATCTGAAAGAAAATAGAAATGGATCTCTATCTTTAAATCATATTAAGATTAACTCCAGCTGCATTAAACCCTTACATGTACAAACAGAACAGACATCTTGCAAGGAAAAACAAAATCTTCCAAGAAAATCCAAGATACTACATATATATATGTAGAAAAGCATTTCTCTCACCATTTTATATATATATAATGGTGAGAGAAATGCTTTTAACCAAATCTGGGAACCTAATCAACATGCTTGACTGTATAAAAATTTAAAAACTTTGTAAGTAAAAGATGCGTGAAACAAAGTCAATATGACACAAAATATGCTTCTAATGCAGATGACAGACAAAACATGTATTTGATGGACTCCAAAATACCATGTATGTTAAAACACCTCATTATGTATGTACCACTAATACAGAAAAAATCTGCAATTAAATTATAGCTCAGAAGTTTTCATTATACTTAACGAAAGAGCTCTTTAGACTATTTTTGTAATGTTTTATTTATTTCTGAGAGAGAGAGAGAGACAGTGGGAGCAGGGGAGGGGCAGAGAGAGAGGGAGACACAGAATCAGAAGCAGGCTCCAGGCTCTGAGCTGTCAGCACAGAGCCAGATGTGGGGCTCGAACCCATGAACTGCGAGATCATGACCTGAGCCGAAGTCGGATGCCCAACCGACTGAGCCATCCAAGCGCCTGTCCTTAGACTATTTTTAGACATGAATTTTCATCACATGTGATGCTGCTGTTTTTGTGCCTTCATGAACGTGATAGTTTTTCATGGTAATGCCAAACCACTTTGTAACTTAAGACATTTGAAATAGTATTCAAACTCAACACACATCTAGTACCAACAATGCATGGAACTGATGTCTGGGCAGTCACAGTCGATGACAACAATATGTCTACTGATTTCAGGTTAGCTTCAGCTACTAAAACGGGTGGAAGCAGGGGGAGAAAAAATAACCTGATAGGACCATGGGCAAAGGATAGAATTAGATAATCCACGGAAGAGAAACCCAAATAGCAAGCATATGAAAAATAGCCAAACATGCAAGTTAAAAGTAGTAACGAGAAGCCACTGTATACCCAAGCTGGTAAAAAAAAAAAATAACTATAACAGCTACCGCAAGTGGGGATGCAAGGAGAGAATATTCCCATACACTGCTAACAGAAGTGTGCACCGGCCCTTTGGAAAGCAAACTGGCAATATCTCTTCAAATTAAAAAAATATATAGACTTCTTTTTTTTAAATGATTATTTATTTTTGAGAGAGAGTGAGAGCATGAGCGGGGGAGGGGCAGAAAGAGAGGGGAAGAGAAAATATGAAGCAGGCTCTGCGCTGACAGCACAGAGCTCCATGCAGGGCTCAAACTCATGAACCATGCGATCATGACCTGAGCTGAAGTCAGACGCTTAATTGACTGAGCCACCCAGTTTCTCCTAGACTTCTTTTGACAAAGCATTTCCCTTCCCGAGGGTCTGTCCCTTGAAAGCAAAAGCACTGTTACAAAGGACAACTGTAGAATTGTTTCTAGGGGCAGAAAATAGGGAAGTAAATGCCCACGACTACAGAAACGGCTGAATAAATGATGATACACCCACACACCAAAGCCCTAGGCAAGAATTAATTAGAGCTATATATCACTTAGCAAGATTTCCATGAAATATTTTAAAGTGAGAAATTATTAGATTAAACCATATGAACTTCCTGATATTTAATCAGTTTTAGCATACAAAAAGGCAATTTCATGCACAGCAAAGGAAACAACCCAGAAAACTAATAGGCAACCAACGGAATGGGAAAAGATAGTTGCAAATGACATATCAGATAAAGTGTTAATATCCAGAATCTATAAGGAACTCACCAAACTTCACACCCGAAAAACAAACAACCCAGTGAAGAAATGGGCAGAAGACATGAACAGACACTTCTCCAAAGAGGACATCCAGATGGCCAACAGACACATGAAACGATGCTCAGCATCCCTCCTCATCAGGGAAATACAAATCAAAACCACACTGAGATACCACCTCACGTCGGTCAGAGTGGCTAAAATGAGCAAATCAGAGAACACAAGATGCTAGCGAGGATGTGGAGAAACGGGCACCCTCCTACACTGTTGGTGGGAATGCAAACTGGTGCAGCCCCTCTGGAAAACAGTGTGGAGGTTCCTCAAAAATTAACAGTAGAACCCCCCTATGACCCAGCAATAGCACTCCTAGGAATTTACCCAAGGGATACAGAAATGCTGAGGCATAGGAGCACATGTACCCCAATGTTCACAGCAGCACTCTCAACAATAGCTAAAACATGGAAAGTGCCTAAGTGTCCATCAACGGATGAATGGATCAAGAAGATGTGGTTTATCTATACCATGGAATACTACACGGCAATGAGAAACAATGAAGTCTGGCCATGTGTAGCAACATGGATGGACCTTGAGGGTGTTATGCTGAGCGAAATAAGTCAGGCAGAGAAGGACAAATATCATATGTTTGCACGTAAAGGAGGATTAGGAGGAACTTGACGGAGGACCATGGGGGAGAAGAAGAGGGGAAATGGTGGGGGAAAGGGAGAGAGGCAAACCATGAGAGACTCTTGAATGCTGAGAAAAACTGAGGACTGATGGATGTAGGGGGGAGGAGGGATGGGCATGGAGGAGGGCACTTGTGGGGATGAGCACTGAGTGTTATGTGGAAACTAATTTGACAATAAACTATTTGTAAAAAAAAAAATTATAAATAAATAAATAAATAAAATTTAAAAAAGGCAATTTCATATGTTTTGGCCTAATATTTATCCCATAAATATGTATACTTGTGTGTGTGTGTGTGTATATATATGTGTATATATATACACATATATATACACGTTAGTGAGGATTATCTGAATATAGAGAAAAATACATACTAGGTTGTTAACATGTACAAAGGAAACAAAAGGAATATAACATGATCCAAGAGCAGGCCAGTATCTCACAACACTGAGCTTGAACTGGGGACTTATGCCAAATGATGTTGGCTGTATCATATGGAAGCTCTCAAATCCCTTTTTAAAAAAAATTTTTTTAAGTAGGCTCCATGTCCAACATGGGGCTTGAACTCATGATCCAGGATCAAGAATCAGATGCTCTACCCACTGAGCCTGCCAGGTGCCCCTCTAATCCCTTTTTTATTTCAACAACTGTGTTAAAAAAGAGAACAAATTTGTCTACTGTAAATAGGAAAGCAGCAGTGCCACAAAATATGATAAAAATATTAAATCCAAGAAATTAAATTTTTAAATAAAACAATTAAAGTAAGTGATGATAAATCCAGTCAACTTTTAAAGTACATATCTGAAAATAAGTCTCTTAATGGAAAGAATAGAACTGTTTTTCAACTTACAAGGGGAGATAGGGGTGCCTGGGTAGCTCAGTCAGTTAGGCGTCCAACTTTGGCTCAGGTCATGATCTCAGTTTGTGAGTTCGAGCCCCTTGTTGGGCTTCACTTTCTGTGTCTCCTCCTCTCTCTGCCCCTCCCATGCTCATGCTCTGTCTCTCTCTGTCTCTCAATAATAAATAAGAACGTTAAAAAATTTTTTTTAAATGGAGATATATTTAGGTTGGGCTTCTATATTAATAAGAAGTTTCCATTTTTCACTTTGGATATGAGCCAGCACTGGAAACCCATGCATAATGTATAAGGGCAAGATACTTAACGGTATTCTCTGACGGAGCTATAAACTCGCCAAAATTATTAGAAATTTTTGTTTAATAAAACTCTTATTTCAATAAGACATCTAATACAATATCTAGAATTTGTTCTTCCAAATAGGCCAGGTTATTTGCTTATGTCTACAAAGATGTTGGGGAAAGGTTTCCTCAACCATTCATTTCTGCCAATAGATTCTGAAAATCCTTATGAAGACACTTCATCAAGTCTTTCCCATGTCTCTTCATAATCTTCAAAATACAGACTCAGGGAGTAGTTCAGATGAGTTAGTAACCATATCATTCAGAGAAAAGGTTCCAGCTCACCATTTTAAAGAGGTTTGTCCCACAACTCCAGTTATACAACATTGAATTTAATGCACTTGATCTCTCAAGTGGAAAACAGGTTTAAATCTTCCCTTGCAGGACTGAATTTAGATAGTTTAAATTGTCAACGTTTTGAAAGAAAAAAAATAAGTAATTCAGCCGGCAAAAGCGAGTTTACTTGGGGATAGCAGAGAAATTGCAATTCGGGACAAGCAAACTGTGGCGAACCACGGGCGGGACTAAAGAACAAAGGAGAGAGCAACGTTTTTATAGAGGAAAGAAGGAAGCTGGGAGGGGTTGTTTTGAACAAAAGTTCGTCGGAGGGAAATGAGAGTTCTAGCGGTGGTAGCTTCTCGCGGGCTTGCAGGAGGCGGAAGTGGTAGTGACCTCTCACGGGCTGCAAGCAAGGGCTGCTTGCTGTTGCCAGGCACCTGCAGCTTGCTGCAGCCCGGCCGCAAGGGCTTCTCCCTTCTTCCTGCCGGACTATGCAAGCAGTGACTAGTGGCGCTCAAGTAAGCACCCTCCCCTCATGGCCCCCCAGCTCCAATTTTGACTTAGGTTTTCTTACACATTTTCTTTTATTTTTTTTAAGTATGTATCTCTTAAAATTTTTTTTTAATGTTTTATTTATTTCTAGGAGAGAGAGAGAGAGAGAGAGAGACAGCATGAGCAGGGGAGGGTCAGAGAGAGAGGGAGTCACTGACTCTGAAACAGGCTCCAGGCTCTGAGCTGGCAGTCAGCACAGAGCCTTACGCGGGGCTCGAACCCACGAACCGCAAGATCATGACCTAAGCGAAAGTCGGACGCTTAACCGACTAAGCCACCCAGGCGCCCCTCTTACACATTTTCACAAAGTGATAAATAGATCTTGAGCCAATACCTGTTGGGCACGTGCTCTCACGAAAGTGTATGTGTTCCAGAAAGATGAAGTCATTTCATCATCCTGATGAGACAAACGGGGATTCTTCTGCAGAAAAACCAACAAGCTTCCAAGATGAAACAGAAGCTGTTTGAAATCACTGCACATCTCTTTATGGAACTGAGAAAAAAGGGGGAATTCAGTGACCTGCTCGCATATAACCGACAACCTTAACAGCTCCATTGGGTGTTTGTCATAAATGTTTGTCCTCAGGTTCCCCACATGCATAATCAGTATATTTTCTTCAAGACGCCATAACTGTTCATATTTTCATTCCAATTTTCAGTCTTATCTCTTAGAAATACCTTTTTTTTAAAAAAAAATCCCAGATTTATGATAGGGTCACAAGGAAATTAACATTATCAGTAGAAAGGCTCAATTCCAATGGACAATTCTATAGCCTTCTACACATTTTTTTGTAGCAAATGATTGTCAACTTCCAGCAGGAGAATGTTGAAGAGAATGCAGACGAAATCCATACTGGCACTCAGAATCGTCTGTGTGATCCATGCTTCCAAGCATTTATGATGGAAAATGTACTTACAGTAGCTAATGCTGTTTGTGTCCTGTACACCTCCTTCAGACCTTCCAGTGTGCTCCAGCGGACGTCAGCTGCCAGTGTCTGCACTTCTGCGCCTGAAGCTCACCGCCTCAAATGCCCAGGAACTAACACTGACTACTCTCCCCGTCCCCTTCCCCCCAAACAACCGTCCTCAACTCATAACTCTTGGCAGTCTGTAAGAGTATGACCAGCCTGCTCACCACTAGGTGGCGACATTCTGATGTTTGTATTTTGCAGTGTCCTAGAGTTTCAGTGAGCCTGAGCTCCAGTCTTCTACAGTGGTGGTAACTGACTTAATAGTATGCACTTTACTGGCTACCTTCTTTTGCCTGTATTATTTATCCCATTTCCCTATATGTATTTCCTGGGTTCCCCAAATAAAGTACTTGCACATCAGTCCTTGTTTCAGAGTCTGCTTTGGAGAGGCCCCAGATGAGTCACTGAAAGCATGAACAATGATCTTGTAAGTTATACAGTCCTTGTAAGGTGAGTTATTGCGTCCTACCACACTATGTTAACCTCATCCCAAGCAATATTAACCTTGAAATTCCATATTTAATGTACCAATTATAGTTCTTCGAATACAAATTTAAAATAGATACATAGACAATTCATCAAGCTATACATTTATAATTTGTATACTTTCCTATACATAGGATACCTTCAATTAAACAGTTAAAAAGAGAAATACATTGTCTTTCAAAAGAGAAAGACATAACAATTAGAATTGTCTTTTTCATGGTCACCCCTGGCTCTGAGCTTCTGCTTCCAGTGAATTCGTTCAGTTTATGAATCATCTTGCCACTCAAATAATCCAGATTTTTGCTGGAGTCCTTTCTTCTCAGGGAACACCCTTCACTAACACATGAGAGTGGACAGAAGTTATTCTCTCTTCCCTTCTCTGACACAAACTCCAGAGTTTTGTGTTTCTTTGCAACTACTGGTTTCACTAGGGGTGGGTCCTCAAAGCTAACTGATGCCCCTTCTCCATCCTGGGAAACAATAGGACAGAACAAAGCCATCTTCACCTTGCTTTCCTTGAGCTCCACAAAATGAATAAGCCAGACACTAAAGTTTTGTGACAGTTTTTATGGGAGAGTCAGAAAAATTCAGAACTCAATTTATAATTAACTTGAAGTCTCTTAAAGAGAAAGTACTTGACAACATGGGACTTCTTAAAGTCTGTGGTCACAACCCACATCCTACCGGTGCCTTTTTTTTCTTGAAGGCTCTAAGTTTGCGATTCCCTGCCCTGAAAAAAACAACACACCTTCACAAAAAAGGGTCTCATTCCCTGGCCTTTCTGCCTTCCCAGTCTTTGTCTTGTGGTCTTACAGGCTAGTTCAAGGGAACAGATGAAATGCTTCACTCCCTCCTCACAAGATCCCATCATAACACAGAGAAAGGGATTTGGAACCAAAGCCATAAACTCACAGGAACAAACTGAATGGAGAAGAGAAAAACAATAAAATTTCGGAAACTAGAAAATGGATGAATGATGACAGGCTTATGAGTTCTGAAAAGGCTGGATCCTATGCGAGCAGTGGAGAAAGCCAAGAAGCAATCCAATATACATTGCAGAATCCCAAAGAGCAAAAAAACCGGTTGCCTGGGGAACCTATGAAAATGGCGAGTGAAAGTGATGCTAAAAAGACAACAAGGATATTGATTGCAAATCTACTGCAGAAGCAGTTAGATTTCCAGCGCCCCACTCACTGCCTCCACTATTTAGTCAAGTGACTGTCCTTCTTTTACTCTCTGCAGGACAGTGGAAGAGTAGTCTCAGGAGAGATAAAACAGAGAAGGCTCTAAACTGAAGGACACCAGGCACAGGGGAAGCAATGAAAGAGGAAAGGGTAAGAACACATAAAAATGTACACATTGAACTTGAGACTCCCAACCTTCTTTCCAGAATGCTTCCAGCCAAGTCCATACTACTTGGGCAACACATGTGAAAAAAGACTTCTCCAGTGACTCCAGTTGGCCTAGGAGAAAAAGATCTAAGTATATTGACATTGAGGGTTCCCTAAGGATATGGCCCAGGCAGACCACCACTCACTCAGTTCATGATGGACAGTTCCGGTTCCATGGCACCTACGGTCTCATGATCTAGGATTCAAACCCCACCACAGCTAGGTAGGAAAATAGTTACTTGCCAAAGAGGGTATAGCTTCAAAAACCACAGTTGCCTACTTGATGGTTCTTTAATTGGGGTTCTAAGAGTCCCCATGCAGAATCCTGCTCTGCTGCTGATGTATGGAATCATAAGGGCTAAGGACAGAGCTACCTATAGGCTGAACTAGAAGAAACCTCTTTTCTTAAGTAGAGCTGGGCTCTACTTAAAGTAGGCCACTTTTCAGGTCAGTCCAATAATTGGCTGGGCCAATACACGCAACTGCAATATATGTGCTTAAAAAATTCAAAGAAACTCACCAAGTACTGTACTTCTCTTTTGATACAGAGGATAGAGAGTTCAGGACTTTAAAAGGGTTATCCCTGGGGGCACCTGGGTGGCTCAGTTGGTTAAGCATCTGACTTCAGCTCAGGTCATAATCTTTCCATTCAAGAGTTTGAGCCCTGCATCGGGCTCTGTGCTGACAGCTCAGAGCCTGGAGCCTGCTTCAGATTCTGTGTCTCCCTCTTTCTGTGCCCCTCCCCCACTCATGCTCTGTCTCTCTCTCTCTCTCTCAAAAATAAATTTAAAAATAATAAAATAAAAGGGTTATCCCAACATGCCTCAAAGAATTCATTGATGTAGCTGGATTCCCTACATATTGGATTATATTACAAATTGCCTATTACTTCCTGCTTAAAATGAGAGGAATAATTTACCATCTCTCATAGTTTCCAAGACTCAGGAATTTAGACAGGGCACACAGTGAAGACAGTTTGTCTTTGCTCTGTGACATTGAGGTCCTAACTGAGAAACTCAAAGGCAAAGAGCTGGAATCATCTAAAGGTTTATTCATTACCAAATATAGTGGCTGGGTTTGAAGGAAAAGAGTCCTGAGTGGGGTGAGTTAAGTCATACTACCCTTTTATAGCCTACCCTCAGAAGTCACACTGAGTCATATATGCTGCATTCTATTGGTCAAGGTAGTTATAAAGGTCTACCCATTCAAGAGGAGAGAAAATAAGCCCAGTTTTCAATAGAAGAATTCCAATGTCACTTTATAAGATAAACACGTGGGATGGCATATGCATTTGTGTGGCCATCTCTGGAAAATATAATCTACCATAGTGATGGAGTCAAAGCCTCTATAGACTAACTTGTGGCAGAAATCTGGCATATTCTCCAGATGGGATGGTAAACTCATACTGCTATTTGTTGGGTAGAGGCAAACTGCTTCTGATATTTTTGTTTATAAAAAATACACAAATAGGGACAGATGCCCCCTCCAAAATTATCATGGTAATAGATGTCTTTCAGGTGTCAGGCACTAATTTGATTTTATTCAATAAGGAAGTGACTTCTGGAATAGAAGCTGCAATGGGTATCACTCAGTTTGGATCTATTAATATGATTAGGTTAATGGTAATCTACCGTCATTTTCCCAGACTTATCCATCTGCTACACCAGCTAGACTGACAAGTTAAAATGAACATGTGATAGGAATCATCACTGCTGCATCTGTTATGTCTGTCTGGCCACACTCATCTCTACAATTCCCCCAGGGATGTAGTACTGTTTATGACTCATTATTTTGGTAGGGAAGCTCTGAGAAAAGCTTCCTCTTTTCCATTCATTTCTTAACAGCGCTTACTTCACAGACCAGCAAAACAGTGTGTAAATTCCATCAGTTGCTAAAGACAGCTTTTCCAACTACACACTCAGGAATTTAGGGGAACTACTACAGGAGGGGTTAAGGTTCCACTACGCCTGTGGTGAGGCTGACTTGGGTCAAAACTCCATTACCTGACCCCATATGTTCCCACCCTAACTTGTGGACAGTGACATTTTGGGTAGTCAGGAATTAGTGATAGCTACTAGCTAGTATCCAAATATTGCCCAAGTGTTTGTATAGTTTCCCCAGTGTAGTTACCCAGATCAAATAGTAATGGGTCCTTTTGCGGAAAGCCAGGAGCAAGCTACACATTATGCACTTAAAGAGCTCTTCCTATGCTTCTTCCTCAAGGATACCTGGCCTCCGCATTATTCAGAAGGCTCTATTATAGGTAACACTAGAATGCAGGGCTACATTTCTATCATGATGACCTCTGTCACCAAACCTGGAGAAATTTCAGCCATATGGTCATATAGCACTACAGTGTGCTGCTATATATCTGGGACTCTATCCTCAATTAATCACCGCCAAAGATCTTGGTATCCTTTCTGATTACTGTAAGTCGCAGGTGGGTCACTGTTCAAGACTTCATTTTGGAATATCCCAACTCCACCAAAATAGGAGGTACGCGTAGCTAGCATTCTTGACCTACAGGGGACATCTACTAAGTCATGTTTTAACGATTCTAGTACTTCTATAACAAAATATGCCTCACACCTTTGGTAAAGGGAAGATCTCCAGGGTTCTTCCAGGGACAGGTTGGGGAAAGGGGTGACATATTTGGTAATTCAATTCCTGGAGTCTTAGATTCTTTTCTCCATTTTGTACAGAGAAATTCCATCATCTCAGCTTTTTTGGATTGGTCAATATTATGTTTAGTTTTGTCTACTAAAGACATGCCTAGATGCTAGATGAAGGACATTAAATCTAAAATCTATGGTGCACCCATATGAATACATACCACTATACTGTAAATTATATCTTTCTCTTCTTGATAGAACACCCTCAATATTTTCATGTGAATGCATCTTATTTTTGCCAATTACTGTATAAGCCCCTTCTTCTGGGTATTTTTTGCTCCCTGGTGTAATAAGATGTACCCAAAATAAACTATGAGATACTCCACACCAACATATTTAACCTGAATCTTATTGGGCCTCTAGACCTAATTTCCAGTTTCCAGGTAGATCAAAAATGTAGAATTTTGGGGTTCCTGGGTGGCACATTCGGTTAAACATCCAACTCTTAATTTCAGTTCAGGTCATGATTTCACAGTTTGTGAGATGGAGTCCCATGTCAGGCTCTGTGCTGACAGCCCAGAGCCTGCTTGGGATTCTTTCTCCCCTTCTCTCTCTGTGGATCCCCTGTGCATTCTCTCTCAAAACAAATAAACTTTTCTTAAAAAATGTAGAAGTTTCTACCAATTGGCTTGAGCCTTTCAAAAAGTCAATGGCATGGGGCGGGGGGGGGGGGGCGCGGAATATTGGCATTGCTTCAAACTAAAGGAAATCAAGTAGACATAGTAATCAAATGCAATGCATAAGCCTAGATTGCACCTTGATTAAAAAAAAAAAGCAACAGGGGCGCTTGGGTGGCTTAGTCGGTTAAGCGTCCGACTTTCGCTTAGGTCATGATCTCGTGGTTCGTGGGTTCGAGCTCCGTGTCGGGCTCTGTGCTGACTCCCAGCTCAGAGCCTGGAGCCTGTTTCAGTCTGTGACTCCCTCTCTCTCTGACCCTCTCCTGCTCACGCTGTCTCTCTCTCTCTCTCCTAGAAATAAATAAAACATTAAAAAAAAAAAAGTAACAAAGGACATTCTTGGATACATGGCAAAAGTTGAAAATGGACTGAATTTTAGGTGATACAGAATTATTAGTTTACAATGGTATGAAAATGGCATTGTGGTTAGATAGGAGACTATATCATTCTTAGGAGGCGTATGCTCAAATATTGAGGGGTGAAGCATCACTATGTCTCCAGCATACTTTCAAATGAAATAGGGAGAAACATGTTCAATATTGTTTGTGAGATTCCTCTATGTGGTTATATAGAACGATAATTTCCATTGCTGCTTAGTATTCTATTGTATGAATATACCCCCAGCTTATTCATTTTTCTGCTGATGGACATTTGAGTAGTTGTATCTGTTTATACTCCCACCAACTGTGTGGGAGAGTTCCCATTGCTCCACCTTCTTATCAACACTTGGATTACCTTTTTCCATTTTAACCATTCTGGCAGGTGTTTAATAATGTCTCACTGTGGTCTTATTTGCATTTTCCTAATTACTAATGAGATTGGGCATCTCTTCATATATTTGTTAGTCATTTGGATATCCCCTTAAAGTGGCCAATCAGGTCTCCATTGCCTATTTTTACCAGGTTGTCTGTCTCTTTCTTATTTTGCAGGAGTTCTTCATATACTCTGGATACAAGCTCTTTATCATGTGTTTCAAATATATTCTCTTATTCTGTGGCAAGTCTTTCCACTGTCTTATGGAATCTTTTGATAAACAATTCTTAGTTTTAATCTAGTCAACTGTACAAATCTCTTTATAATTAGTGCTTTTTTTAAACTTCTATTTCAGTTTTCCCCTTCTACCACAAATAAGGTATTCTCTCATATGACCTGTTAGGAGCTTTACCATTTTACATTTCACATTTAGACGTGCAACTCATCTAGAATTCCTTTTTGTTATGGTGTGAGGTAGAGGGTCAACTTTCACTTTTTTTCTATATGTATATCTAATGTCCCAGCATCCTTTACTTGAGCAACTTTTCTTTCACTATTCTGCATTGCCTCATTCATAAATCAGTGTGCATGGGTTGTTTCTGAATTCTGTATTCTGTTGTGTTGATCTGTCTATTCTGCACCAATTTCACACTTACTCTAGTTTCAGAATAAATCTTAAAATCTGGTAGTGGAATCTCTCCAAATGTTGATTCTTTTTCCAAAATCATCATGCTCTTCGAGGTCCTCTGCATTTCCATGTAAATTTTAGAATCAGACTGTCAGTTTCTACAAAAAAAGCCTGATGGAGATTATTTTATGCACTGATTGTAGATTGTCTCTTTCCCCTTGAAGTTCTATACATTTCTGCTTTACTTTGAGGCTTTTAAAAAGGCACACTGGTTTAGAATTATATTTTCCTTGTGAATTGAACCTTTGTTACATAAATCCTCTGTTTCTAATAATGCTTTGTCTTAAGGTCTATTTTGTCAATATATCGATCCCTGCTTAACTTTTGATTATTTGCCTGATCTTTCTTTTTCCATTCTGTTATTTTAAACATTCTCCTGTCCTTATGCTTCAGGCAAGACCCAAAGAGACCTTCACTAAAGGAACTTCAAAGGATACATGTCAGTTGAAGGCAAGCGATCTTAGAAAAAAAAAGATCTAAGCATGAGAATGGATTTTAATTATCCAATATGACAATCTCAATATTTTAAATATTCCATTTATTATATTATTAATTCTGCTTGTTCTTTTTTTTTTTTTTTTAACAAGGACTCAGATTTTACTAAAACTTCAATACAACAACAAAGTAAATACCATGATGACCACCATTTACATACTGGGAAATCAAGCTCAAAAGCAGTAATAAATCTGCTTTAGGTCATGCAACCCTAAATAATAGGGCTGGGATTATAGCAGAAATCTGTCTGTTTCCCAAGCACAGGGTTGAGGCCCCTGCTTTGCTGTCTAACAAATTGTATCCTAGGGAATTGAATATTGTGCTTAACAAGAGTTTATGATCAAGTATTCTACTTTTCTATGTTTACTTTTTATTCTTACTTTACCTTAAGCTTACAGACTCGATATTTTTTGCTTATTTGCATTTTCTTATTCCAAACTTTCCCTCTTCGTTGGTTTGTGATTTACATACTCTATTTCTATTCTTTTTTTTTTTTAATGTTTTTTTTTATTTATTTATTTCTAGGAGAGAGAGAGAGAGAGACAGCGTGAGCAGGGGAGGGTCAGAGAGAGAGGGAGTCACAGACTGAAACAGGCTCCAGGATCTGAGCTGGCAGTCAGCACAGAGCCCGACGCGGGGCTTGAACCCACGAACCGCGAGATCATGACCTAAGCGAAAGTCGGACGCTTAACCGACTAAGCCACCCAGGCGCCCCACTCTATTTCTATTCTTAAGAGTAACCCTTGGGGATACCTGGGTGGCTCAGTCAGTTAAGTGTCTGACTTAGGCTCAGGTCATGATCTGGCTGTTTGTGGGTTCCAGGCCTGCATCGGGCTCAGTGCTGACAGCTCAGAACCTGGTGCCTGCTTTGGATTGATTCTATGTCTCCCATTCTCTCTGCCCTTCCCCCGCTTGTGCTCTGTGTCTCTCTCTCAAAATACACAAACATTAAAAAATTAAAAAAAAAAAAAGAGTAACCCTTAAAACTTACCAAGTACATTTAACTGAATAGAGCCTGTTTCTCTACTTTTTCAATTCCTTTGATTTATTCCCCAACCCACCATACTCTGGCTTCTGGCCCCACCATTCCACTAAAACTGTTTCTGCAGAAGTTTCCAAATGCTGAATTAAATAGTTCTTTTATCAATCCATTATCTCACTTGATTTTCCTGCTAGTTTGATATTTGATCATCCCTCCTTCTTGATATTCTCGTCTCTAAGGCATCTTGACACTGCACTTACTTGGAGTTGTTTGTTTCGTTTTGTTTTCCCTAACTCTTGACTATTCCTCCTCATTCCCATGCTACCTCCTCTCCTTCTGGGGCCTTTCCCCCTAAACCCTGATTAGAAATGAGTATTTCAGGGGCAACTGAATGGCTCAGTCAGTTAAGCATGGACTGCGGCTCAGGTCATGATCTCACATCGGGTGGGTGCAGCTCGAGCCCTGCACTGGGTGAGCTCTGCTTCTCTCTCTCCCTCTCTGCCCCTCATGGGATTCTCTCTGTCCCTTGCTCACTTGTGGCCTCTCACTCTCTCAAGAAAAAAGAAAGAAATGAATAATTCCGCCAAGATTCCGTGCCCAGCCCATAGCTCTTATTTTATTTATTTTAAGTTTATTTATTTCGAAAGAGAGAGGGAGAGAGAGCATGAGCAGGGGAGAGGCAGACAGAGAATCCCAAGCAGGCTTCATACTGTCAGCATGGAACCTGACGCAGGGCTGGAACCCGCCAATTATGAGATCATGACCTGAGCCAAAACCAAGAGTTGGACGCTTAACTGAGCCACCCAGACACCCCTGCTCTTATTAAAAAAAAATCCATCCTATATTATCCCCTCCAATCCATGGCGTCGGTTACCACTTCCAAGGGCATGACCCTCAAGTTCACTTCTCCATCTTGGCTTCTTTCTTGAACAAACCTGGGACTCAAATCCATTTCCGGCTGGACAACAAGACCTGAATATACCGCAGGCATTGCAAATTCAACATGCCTAAAACCAAACTTCTAATTTTCTGTATTTTCCTTCTGTGAGGGAAAAGCCAGCTTTTCCTCCTGTTAATTCTCTCACACAAGCTAGAAAACATGGGAGATTTGATTCCTTCTCTCCCTCCATATTACATCTCATCCATTACTGAGACCTCCCAATTCTAATCCCTAAAATATTTTTTTCCTGTTTTTTTTTTCTAAGTAGTATTCTATAGTTATTAGGTATTCCAGAAAAAAATGGATTTCATGGAAAAATAAGTCTTGGTAAATGCTAGAAAACCATGAAAAAAGGTCAAGAAAATAAGAAGACAAGCCATAGACTAGAAAAACTACTTGGTAAAAAAAAAAAAAAAAAAAACCTTTGAAAAAGGACTGTTATCCAAAGTACACAAAGAACTCTTAAAACTCAACACTAAGGAAACAACCTGATTTTTGAAATAGGCAAAGACCTGAACAGACACTTCACCAAGGAGGGCATATGGATGCCAAGTAAGCATCTGAAAATATTTTTGACTTCACATCACTAGGGGATTACAAATCAAAACAATGAGATGCCACTACACACCTAGTAGAATGGCCAGAATAGAAAACACTGCCAACACCAAATGCTGATGAGGATGTGGGATGACGGGAACTCTCATTCATTGTTGACGGGGATGCAGCCCGGTTTGGCCACTTTGGAAGAAGAGTTTGAGCAGTTTCTTACAAAAGTAATCATACTCTTATCACATGATCCAGCAATTATACGCCATGTACAAAAACCCGCACATGGATACTCACAGCAACTTTATAATTGTCAAAATGTGGAAGCAACCAAGAGATCCTTCCGTACGTGAACTGATAAACTGTGTTGCATCCAGACAACAAAATATTTAGCACTAAAAAGAAATGAGCTCTCAAGTCATGAGAGACATGGAACAATCTCTTTTTTTGGTTTGTTTGTTTATTTATTTTTAAGAGAGGGAGACAGAGAGTGAGTGGGGGAGGGGCAAGAAAGAGTGGGAAACAGAATTCGAAGCAGGCTATAGGCTCTGAGCTGTCAGCATAGAGCCCAAAGCAGGGCTCAAACTCATGAACTGTGAATCACGACCTAGCCGAGGTCGGACGCTTAATCGACTGATCTACCCAGGTGCCCCTGGTGTATTAATTTTTTTTTAGAAAGTCTTTACCACAGGACTTTTCAGAGCCATTACTATGTGGATATTATATTCTGGATGCACAAGAGGTGATATAACATGGTCTTTCCCAAACTCATTTCAGTGTTTTTGTGGGGCACCTTTTAGCAACTCACATGCCTCTTGAGCAGTTCATGAAGTGCTGCTCTGACTCACTCCATTCTCCCCTACCTACACCTACCATGGCCTTGGTTCAGCTTTTGTCATCCCTCTGGTCCACTAGATCTGGGCTTGTTCCCTCAAACACATTGTTCTCAGCAGTGCAAGAGTTAGCAGCCTAACGCTCAACTCTATGTCACTCTACCATTTGTAACACTAAGGCTAACTCCTTCCTAGTGTATAGGAAGCCCCCATTATCTGGCTTGGCCATACCTCAGTCTCACTTCTCCCCATACCGACTCACGTCAGACCTTACAAAACAATGAACTGCTCGTGCTTCCCCAAATGTTCTTGCTCTTTATCTTTGTTCACAGGGTGCTGTACCAGATACTCTTCTCCCCACTCCCATCCAACCTGCTGGTTAACTCCTAGCTCTCCTGTAAGACTAGCTCTGATGCCCTGATCCTTAGAGAGGTATCCCTGGCTGGGCTAGAAGCCCCTTAGCTCCCATAATATACTGTATAAGCAATTCTAAGTCTGTTGTGCCGTGAGACCGTGAACTTAAGAGCAGATTCATTTTTTCTGACCTGCTCTTCCCAAATTCTGCAAGCTGATGGGCCCCAAGGCTCAGTCCTCTTCTCTCCACGCTCTCTCCTTAGGTAGTTCATCACGTCTCACAGCTTTATGTACTATCTGTACCCTGATGACTCCCAAGCCAATACCTCCAGCCAAACAATTCCCAAGGCAGACATTTACACTTGCTCTATTCTCTCTCCAAATCTCCACACAAGTGGCTGCTTATTCAGATCTCAGTTCAAATGTAACTTCGTGACTACTCCATCTTGGTGGTCACACACCCACTCTCTCGTAACTTGTCCTACCTCATACTGTTACTCTCTGAAAGAAAATACTTTATGTACTTGTTTATTTTCTGTCTCTCCCACCACGCTTACCCCATGAGACTGGGGAGTATTGATTCATTGCTTAGTGTTTGGCACGTTGTAAAAACACTCATAAAATATGTGCTGAGTGAATTAATGCCCAGCATAGGTCTGGCACAGAGTGCTTCTAACATGTGAATGTTCAGGGTCCAATACCGCGCAGAAGGTACCACAGGAATTGCTTCGTCTGACCATTGGCTCCACTTCACAAGGGGACCCAGGGCTTCAGCAGCTTGCCCAGGAGGGGTTATCAATACTGGCAGCCCGATCCAGGGCTTACTTTCTTCGCCACTGCGCCATCCTCTCATTACCTCTGTAAGTATTTAGAAGGTGTCCTCAAAGGAAAGAAGGGAGCGCGGGAGGAAGGGAGGCGGGTCTCAGCTTCTCTAGCTGTTGGGGAGTAAAGGACGTCCGGTTGGTTTCCATGTTCTGTGGCGCTAGCAGGAGCGGATATCCACAGTTCCCTCAGCTCACACCTCCAGACTCCCCTGGACCGTGGACAAAGGTCCCCTCTCTGACTGCCCAAGCCTGGGCCCAGGCTTTGGGGCGTGCCCAGTACAGAATTTTTTTTAGAATACAGGAAGTGGGGGGACTGCGTCCGGAAAGGAGAAAACCTAGACGCCGTTCACCCTCCTCCGTGCGTGACACACAGTAAGAGCCAGGCGAATGGTCCTTCCCTGCAATATTTATTAAGGAATTTACACATACACAGGAGAAAGGCAACCGGGGATTGTGGCTGCCACGGGTGAAATCTTTTAAGCAAAGTTTTCTCGTTTTAATTTTCAAGTAGGGTGAACAATGACTGAGAGGAAGGCTCCAGGCTCCCTGCCTCACACACGTGGAGAAGGCGGGGAAACGGCAGCCTGGGACACCGAGGCAAGAGAGAGTGACTGGCAGGTTGGGAGAGAGGGGGGAGGAGCGAGGGAGCTATCTGGGTGACTGCAGGGTTTTTTTAAACCATAAGAAAAAGTGGCAACAGTTTTAGGCTGTTGATAAATTAACTCCTCTCTGTGTAAACCTAAAACAAAACCAAACCCCCAGAGCAGATGGGGAAAGGATCCACACACACGCACACACGCACGCACACGCAGCACACACGTTGAGCTCTGCGTTCCCGCTGGAGGGGCCGGTCCTCCGGCCACAGAGCCAGACCCCACTGCCGGCAGGAGGGCGGCGGGGCGGGGTGTGTGCTCCTGCGTGGGACCTTCCTCAAGTCTTTGGTGCTAATAAAGGCGGGCTGAAGCGGCGAGTCCTGAAGCCTCAACTCAGGGCAAGGTAGAGTGGTATTTTTGCTCCTCCTCACAGGAGGGGGTTTGCCTCAGCCCAGGGCTAGGGCCAACCTGACCCAAGACACAAGGGATATTTAATTTGATTTCAGCACTTTCTTCTTTCCCGGAGTTCATGGGAGCATGATGCCTTGCTCTTCTACCAAAAATTTAAACATGCAGAAATAGCTTCGCAACACATACAGAAGTACCTCTAGGCCCTCCCCTCTTTGCCTAAAAGACAACACCTACAGACCTTCCTGAGTCTGAAAGGAGGTTTAACCTCACAGGAAAGGTACTCAAAGGAGTGCACTTTTCTCCCATGGTTTAAGTGCCTTCTGCCAACAATTCCTAAGGTGCTGGTGCCAGAAGAGGGCTGGGGCTGAGGCTGCAGAGGAAGGCGAGGGGACGAGTACGACATAAAGCAACAGAGAGGCCTGCGTGTCCGGGAAGTGGCCAGGCTGGGCAGAATGCCAACCCCCAAACGACAGATTGAGCAATTTCTAAACCAAACAGAGAGGTAGGAAAAGGGGATGGGGTGGGAGGACTTGGGGAAAGAGGAAAACTGGGGGAGAGAGGGCTGAGGAGAGTGGTAGCCATACGGGTGTTTTGTTTTTTATTTCCACATCTGAGGGCTGAGAGTCTGATTTGCTGCCTGTCCATTTCCGCCACTCATCGACTGTCCGTAGCTCAGCATGCCGTGGGCTCCGCAGAAGTTCATGCCAGCCATCTGCTGGGTCATCTGAAAGGGAGAGAGGAGACTTTCAGACCAGGCCAGAGGCATGCAGCCAATTACTGCAAAGAGGCAGGGTAGGAGTGCTTCTGTCCGCGGGGACGGGGACAGTGAGACAAGGGAAACTGTTACGGTACACATCTACCCTGAACCTTAACAGATAATCTTGAGGGCTCCCGACTGCATAAAGGAAGGACTTTTCAAAAGGGAGATGTTGGCAGAGCCAAGGGCTCAGGGAGGGAAAGGAGTCCTGGGGCCAGTCAACACAAAAGCAGCGTGAGAAGTTAGTCTCTTTTTCCTTTCTAGTCTTTCATCCTAAAAAGAAGGAGCCTATTGTTAAATCACCAGCCCTGAGAGTTACAGACAAGCCCCCAGGACCAGCGCTCCTGTCCCATCTCCAGCAGAGTTACTGCTATCAGGGTCAGTGAAAGTGCTGGGGCACGCTCAGGCACAGAGAAAAAGAGAGAGAAACTGGACTGTTCAGAATGAACAAAGGAAGGCCAAAAAAAAAAAAGAAAGAAAGAAAGAAAGAAAAGAAAAGAAAAGAAAAGAAAAGAAAAGAAAAGAAAAGAAAAGAAAAGACAAGACAAGACAAGACCAACGTGACTTCAGTGTATGAGAAGGGAAGTTGCTGGATGAAAAGAACCAGTGGAATAAAGTCTGGGTGGGGCTGGGGCCCCTTTATGAATGAGACTGAAAGACTGGCCTCTGGCAGTGAACAGAAGAAACTACTTATCAAGAAAAATGCCTTAAGTTTCCCAAGCCTGGTATACTTCTGTATAAGATCTTTTTCTTGAGAAGTTCTATTTTTCTCCCAACTTTGTTTTAAAGAAAACCTTAAGCTTATAGAAAAGTTGAAAGAACAAAATAATGAAATCCATATATCCTCTCTTAAATTCACAATTGTTAACACCTTGCCATATTTTCTCCCTGAGATCGATCGATCGATCTATCTATCTATCTATCTTGTTTGGGATCTTCATACATATATATAGGTGAATTGGTAAGCCTTGAAAATTGCAGATATGACGTTTCATCTCTTAGTAAGTCAGGAGGCATCTCATAAGAAAGAACACTTTCCTAGAACCACAATACAAGAAATTTAATATGAATATAATGATATATGTTACATTTCATTTTTGTATCTCTTTTGTCTCCTTTAAAATAGAATAACTCGCCCACCACTTTTTCTTTCCTGTCACCATTTTAGGAATCCTGGCCAGCTATTTTGCAGTAAACCCTCCAATTTGGATTCACCTCATATTTTCTCATGACTGGATCCAATTTAAATTTTTTTGGCAAGACTTTTATGGAAGTGATATTGTCCTACTTAGTACAGGATATCAGGAGGCACATGATGTTAATTTGTCCCACTGCTACTAATCTGATGTTTGAGCACTTGGCTAGGGTAGTACCCATCATGTTGTGTTTTTCTCACTGTAATGAGTTAGTAATCTAAAGCGTATTTCTTTGAGAATGTGTGAATATCCTATTCTTTCTATAATTACTAGATGCCATTCTTCTGTAAATAAAGCTTTCCCTCCCTGTCTCCTACACCCACTTAAAAATATGTATCACTATGGACTCATGGATTTTTCTTCCTTTCAGCATTATAATCCATCAGTATCACTCTTTTTGATGTTCAAATTGTCCCACATTTGGACAGAGGGAGCCTCCAGCTGTTGGCTCCTATGTCCTCTTGACATGTCCCCATCAGTTTCACAGCACTTCATTACTTATACAAATAAACATGAAGGACTGAACATAAGTAGATTAAAATCCCAACTATGAAAACTAGAAAAAGAAGAGCAAAAGTAAGTCAAAAGACACCATATAGAAGGAATAGAGATAAACCAGAAATTGAAGTCAAACAAACAAAACTTGTAGAAATAATAAATAAAACAAAATCCCGTGGGCTTTTAAAAACACATATAATTAACAGAATAGGCCATTAGTTAGACTAATTGAAAGAAAGGGCAAAGGAGAACACAGACATACAAAATAGGAAATGACAAGGGAGAGATAACCATTGAAACAGCAAACTAAAAAGTCATGAGACAGACTGCTTGGCATAATCTTTGATAAATGAATTTGAAACCCTAGATTCACTGGCTAATCTAGGCAACTAGAGTTTTCCACAGCCGACCTTCATAGAACAGAGAAAGCTATCAAAGAATTCCTACACAAAAAGGCAAAAAGCCCGTACAGTTGCACGTGTGAATTCTACCCCATCTCCAAAGGCCAATACTGTATAAATGATTCCAGACTCCAGAGAAAGGAAAGCATGAAGATAGTTTTTATAAAGCAGGTAAACATTGCCTCCTAAACCTGAGAAAGACAGCAAGTGCATGCATATGTGTGGACATGCGAGCGTGCCACTCCACGGATACTCCTTTGCCCATCTCTTTGCTTTCAGACTTGGAATTCCTCTTGTTTCAGTTGGGTTTCTTTGTATCTAGTATAAAATTAGCCATTGCTTTGTGAGCCAATTTAAACATCTTTTTTCTTTTCATAGAAGAGCTACCTATTGATATGACTGATACGTTTGGTCTTAATTTTATCGCATTACATTTTTGCTGTGTTTATTACGTTTGCTGTACTTCATGGTCTATGTATCCCATGTTATTCTAAAATATTTGCTTGGTATTATTTATAAAGTTTCATTCTTGTTCTAGTAGTTATCTTTATACTAATATTTTCTTTTGTTTCTTTTAGTCTGTGCTCAAGCTTCTACCATTTGGGTTGGCAGCTTATTACATCCTTGGACTTCCACCTCTTTCCTAAGCAACGATCAGTTTATTCTACTTCCCCCTTCTCACTTTCTCCTCCCCTTATGTTTTGTTGCATTGTTTGTTCAGAATATAATATATATTCTTCTACCCTTATCGTTGCCTTAGTTTTAGAGTCTCAATTAAATATTTAATTGCCATCTGTCCTTCTGCCAAAATGTCCCCAGTCACCTCTTAGAAGCTTATCTTCTGCTATAGTGCTCAGGAAAGACTTAAGTATGATACTCCTTGATTTCTTACATATTTAAGATTTTTTTTAAATATTTTTTTTTAACAGCTTCAATCCTTGAAGGATGATAGCTTGTCTGGTTATAAAATACCGGTCTCAAATGTACGTGGGTATCTTGAAAACATTGCTCCCATTGTTGTCTTTTTGTATGCTGCTGTTAGAAGTCCATTCTTTTTTCTGTATAAATGGCAGATTTGGGGTGGGGGGGGGTGGTAAGGAAAGGGTTGGAGCCCTGAGAATTTTTCTTGTTCTTTAAAGTCTAAAAGTTTACTGGGATATATGTTAGAGTTGACCATTCTGTGTCAACTTTTCCATACAAGTCTTTTATTTATAGAAGTTTCCTTGTATTATAGATTTAAATATATTCTGATCCACTATTTTGTTTTTCTTCTTTGGCAGTCTCCAAATATATTTATGTTAGGCCTTCTTTGCTTAATTTCTGCATCACTTTCTCTTGGATTTATTTTCCTGCTTTCTATATTTAGTTTCCATTCTCTTACCTGTTTCATGCCTTCCTTCAATGCCAAATATATTTTCAGTTGAATCTATTCTCCTCTGGCTAACTTGTAATTCAGTCTTTATTTCTATAATTGTGTCTTTTTTCAATTTCCTTCCTGAATTTAGTAGTTTCATTTCATAACTTCCAGGTTTTTGTCCATTTTGGTTCTAAGTACTTATTTATTTATTTAAAAATTTTTTTTTAACATTTATTTTTTTGGAAAGACAGAGAGAGGCAGGGTGCAAGCAGGGGAGGGGCAGAGAGAGTGAGAGGGAGATACAGAATCCAAAGCAGGCTCCAGGCTCTGAGCTGTCAGCACAGAGCCCCATGCAGGGCTCAAACCCACAGACCACAAGATCATGACCTGAGCTGAAGTCGGACACTTAACAGACTGAGCCACCCAGGTGCCCTGGTTCTAAATTTTTAAATTTCTGATTTGAGCTGTTTTGTCTTCAACTATTAAAAGGCATTCATTCCTTCATGTTGATGGTGTTTGTGTAACAGTTTTCTTCTGTTCATGGCTGGTTTTGGGGGGAGAATTTTCATTTCTTAAAATGCTTTGATTTTCATTTTCTAGTTTCTTCTCATAGTAGTTCTGTATAAATGTCACCTGCCACCTTCTGTTTATTTTGTAGTGTCCTTTTCTTCTGAATAAACAATAATACAGCTGGGGTGAGGGTTTGGGGAGGCTTGCTAGATTTCTTAGCTCCGGAGCGCCCTCGTATGTCACTATAGTGAAATGATTATTTGGATGGGGGAGAGGATGGTTTATCTTCTCATCTTGTAACTCCCTCTTTCCACTTCTCATTTCTTACCTTCCCTTCACTACCTGGTCTCCGAAGAGTACCTCTTCCTTCGAAGTCACTCCCATTCTTCTACAAGCAACGCTTTTCCAGAGCTACCACCTATAACCCTGTATATTTCAAGCCCCTCATTTTCGATTCCCCACATAACCAGAGTTCTAGTTGCTAAGTCTCAGACCTCCTCTCAATGTGTCCCTGACTGGGATAGGTCTTTTTCTTTCTAGGGGATGATTTTGTCTATGTTCTGTCACCTCTAGCCCCCTGCACCCTCTCGTTTTTGCACAGTCCCTCTAAGGATGGCTCTGCTGGATTTGGGCAATCACCACCATGTAACTTAAAGTTTGTAGTGTTCTGTCTTCTGGATGTGGTAGTCATGGGTTATGAGTGGTTTTATTTGCACTCCTTGCTTATCTGTATAGGTTGTTTCTGATACTGCTTTAATGAAAGTGTGGAGAAATTTAGATTTAGGCAGTTACCCTCATTCTACAGTAACCCAGAACTCCCCAGGAAGTCTGACCAAATCTGGAAATGAAAAGGGCATGGCAAACCTAGGAGAGTCTCTGCATGGCCTCATCTACACTATAAGGGTTCAAAGGATAAGAAAGAGACCAAGAAAGAGATGGCCTTGAGGAAGGCTCAAAATTCTCATCCCAAGTAAACGGGGGTCGCTTACCTGCGTGAGGTTCCACTGCAGCTGCTGAGCTGGCTGAACCCCGTACAATGTCTGGGGCATAGCTGTCATGCCTGCCATGTAGCCAGCCTGCTGGGTGGTCAGCATTCCATTTGGCACACCCATCATTGAAGCCTGCATGCCGCCCATATAGCCTGCAGGCATGGCCATGGGGGCCACCATCCCAGAAGCTCCTGGCTGAGCTACCATGCCTACTGGGGGGGGCATCATGCTCCCCATTATGCTGTTGGGAGGTGTGACCCCCGGGAAGCTGGGGTAGGCTGTGGGATACGCCATCTGAGCTGGAGCCATGAACATTGCTGCAAAGAAAACACACACACACACACACACACACACACACACACACACACACACACACAGATCAGTTTAAGAGGAAAGTGTGCAAAGTCAGTCTAAACTCTCACTGACTACTCCTTCCCAGCTAGAATTTCTCAGTACTGCACTCAGAATGCTCGTTTGCAACGCAAAACAGTTAGACTCCCTATAAGGCTTGTGACAGCTTACCAGTGGGCTGCTGACTTAGCCACTTTCCTTTTAGGGTCCAGGTCCAGCCCTTGAGTGAGACTTCACAGAAGGGTGACACCAGACCCCACCGAAGTGTGGCTCTGTGTTACATTACTAGCCATCTGCAGACACTTTGTAGCTTCGCAAGAAATGTCATGTTCAAGTTTGTTTGGAGTATAACATCCTGGCCCCCAAAGAAACTGCCCCCTCCTACAACAAATAATTCCTGCATGTAAGACCTCAGGTCTCTGTCTGGCATATTGATACCACCCCCATGAAATGTACCTTGGGCAGGCATTTGAGGTGTCTGGGAGCCATACAGTGAAAGGATGGAGTCTTTTGAGAGCTGTTTTTTGCCTGTTTCTTCTGATTTGCTCCCTGGCTCTGGAAACAGGTTCAGGTTTTCCGGAACAGAGCCAGCACTCCCTGCAGTTGGCATGGAACCTACAACCTTAGGGCAAAGAGTGGAGGGAGAGAATCAGAATGGTCCTCACAGGGGTGTCGGTAAGGACCTCCCTCATCTCTCTGCCGTTTCTAACGTCTGCAGTAAGAGTTTACAGCTCAAGGGAATAGCTTCCTTACATTCCTACTATACAAATATCTGAAAACACTGGATAGTTACATTCTGGCACAATGCTTTGGTCTAAAGAACAAGGTGATTTGGTGAAAAACAAACAAATAAACACAACCTACCAACGATGCAGCCGCAGAGAACAGAGTTTAGGTCCCAGTGCAGCTGTAAAATGAGAGGCTAATCACATAACCTTTCTGAATTCATGTTTCCTCATCGACAAAATATCCATTTTTGTAGGGTTGTGGTAAATATTGTAAATTTTAAAAGAAATATGTACACTGATACACAAAATCACCTAGCACTGTGCCTGGTCATAAGCATTAATTCCATAGACGGTGGTCATTAACAGTTTCAAGTCTTTCTAACCTACACATTCTCTGGCAGTAACTCACACGGAGGAGCTGACCTAAATGTATCAGCTTTCACAGGGTGAAACACCTTCAACAGAAGCCCACTCAAAGGACTCAGTCTTTGGGGGCAGGAGACAAAATGGAATGAATAGTAATCTCAGGCTGTAACAGAGATGACAGTGTTAAGGGAAGAATCAAGAATCAAGAAAACCAAAGCCCAATTCTGCCAAGGAAGTATGACTTGGCTCCATTATTAAGTTATCAAAATTACCCTTTTCAGAATGCTCTCTAATGTGGAGGAGCCCACGTGACTCACCTTTCTGGAAACTGAAGAAGAGGGGGATGGAACAGAAGCCAAAAGATCTAAATCCTTCTCTAGAGTATTGCTGGTCTTACTATTTGCAATGGAGCAGGACACGGGAGCATCTGGAAAGAGAGATCAAAGCTAACCTGCAGCACTGCTCATAAAGTCCAAGCCCTCCTTCTATTCTAGACATGAAGCAGACAGAGAAGGCCTATATGCTCCATCAGGGACCTGGAAATCTAGGATTCTGAAACCACCTAGCTTGGATGGGACCTCCCAAAAAAGACCTCACCCTATGTTCCCAGGAGCATGCGGGAGCAGCCTGCAGCCCAGCTATCAGGCACAGGGCGGCAGAAACCCGGGCCTGCAAGCTATATTAGCACCACAGCAGACAGGCTGGCTGGCGCCCTTCCAGCTATTTGAGGGGTAAAGCTGTATAGCTTTTATCTCTTTTTCAGAGATCAATGAAAATGAAAGGTACAGAAATTATAAACCTAAATAGCCAATAACCTAAATCAGAAGAAATACACTAAAACAAAGTGCAGCCATCAGATCTGTGAAAGGTAGAGTACTCTATTCCCGCAAGGGGCAGAACCGCTAGTTCAGGGTTTCAAAGGTCTGGAGAAAAATAACCACAAGGGTAAAAGGCCGTCTCAGAAATAGGCTGCGCCTCAAAACTGAGAGGGCTGGGGCATGGCTCACACGTGCTGCTTCAGTGAAACTTGCTAATGTTTACTGAGATTAGGATGTGCCAGGCAAGGGGCTCAGAGATTGAGAGGCACTCTCTCACTTAATCTTTCCAACACTTTTGAAGCAGAGACGGTTATCGGTCTTTGTGGACACAGATTTCCTAATCTGTTCAGAGGTTAAGCAAACTACCCAGGGTCATGGAGATAGTAAGTGGAGAGATGGAACTCTGACTCCAAAGGCCATGCTCTTAAACCGCAACACTATGCCGTCATTCTGAAAAGTGTAAACACTTCTTAGAACAACTGCCCAGATGTACAACAACAGGAAAAACGTGAGAGAACAGTCTAAACAATGAAGACACAAACTGAAGAATCCCATCTCCGCCTGTCTTCCCAGGGTGACAGAGAACTCATCATAATTTGTAAGATTATAGGAGTGGAAAAGCCTATTTTAAAAATTTTTTTAAAATGTTTTATTTATTTTTGAGAGAGAGAGAGACAACATGAGCAGGAGGGGATCAGAGAGAGAGGGAGACACAGAATCCGAAGACAGGCTCCAGGCTCTGAGCTGTCAGCACAGAGCCTGAGGCGGGGCTCGAACCCACAAACTGTGAGATCATGACCTGAGCTGAAGTCAGATGCTTAACCGACTGAGCCACCCAGGTGTCCCAAGCCTTTTTTTTTTTTTTAAGTGTATTTATTTATTTTGAGAGAGAAAGAAAGTGTGAGTGGGGGAGGGGCAGAGAGAGGGAGAGCTGTGCACTGTCAGCACAGAGCCTGATGCGGAGCTTGAACCATGAGCTCCTGGCCTGAGCTGAAGTCAGACGCTTAACGGACTGAGCCACTCAGGCACCCCGAAAAGTCTGACTCTTACCAAGGCCCAACAAATCCATGACTGGTGCTGAGGATTTCGGGGAGCTTTTCCGAGGTAGCTGTGGATCTTCTTTTTTCTGTGGCTAAGGTGAAAATATGTTAAAGAAAGAAGTAAGCAGGTGTTTTTGAATGCTTTTTTTCCCCCTCTCCACTGTAAAGCCACAGGTATTCTTGCGGTATGGCTGCTGTTATTTGAAGGGTTACCAAAGAGAAAACTCAGGAAGTGTCGGGTGAAAGAATCAAGTCAGGAAGCACGAGTGCATAAACCAAACCTAAAGTGAAAAAATATATATCGTCTGTGCTTGTTTGGCTTTCTGAAACCAAGACAACCACAGATCAGGAGGTCCAACAAAAACAGCAGGTTTGGGTCCCAGGAAAAGCCAAGAATAAAGGTAGGCGTCAGATGGTATAAGAGCCAAGAGCCAACAAATCTCCCAGCGATTAGAATACCTTTAATACCAAAAGGGAGATCAGTTTAAAGATTACCTAATTCACTCTGCCAATATCATTAATGACTGTGTTCTGCAGGCAGTGCGACTCAGAGTGATGATAAAAGATTCTTCCTTAAGCAAATAGTAAAAAGTCCTCTCTCCCAAGATTCCAAGCCCTTATATTAGGGATCTACTACTACAGCCACAATGTCCTGTGAAAAAAGAAAGGCGTCTACTTCAATATGACAAAGCAAGAATATAAGAAGGACTGCAATGGATTAGTATGGCCAGGCTTCTGGACTGTTCTTAACTGCAACAGGAAAATGAGGTAGAGAGGGTCTAATGAGAGAAGGATTAATGTAGCATCTGCTCAGAAGGTATCACATGGCCTAGGCATTTCGGCATGGAACGTGCCTCTTGCTCAGAAGGACAGATGCAGTTCCCAAACTCCCAACCAGCCCCAAGGAGAAGTGTCCCAGAGCAGATGAGGCAGCAAGAAGGCAATGGGAAAGCAGCAGAAGTGGCAGCAGGCAATCTAATATAAATGCCCCCGGAAAAACAGTGCAATATGCTATCAACCCCAGTGCAACCACCAGAAGGCTTCCTACCCTTCCCCTCCACATATGAACACACCTGAGGCCACCCACCCAGTGCAAAGACTTTCCCACTTACCATTTTAACTTTCTCAAAAACAACAGGTTCCATTTTCTTCTCTGGAGCTGGTTCACTCCCTCTTTTCCACTTGTCATCTTTTTCTTTCTACAATGATTTAACAGAACAAGACAAAGAACACAGGCCCTATGGTGACTAACAGCTTGAAAATTATAATTCCAAATGTGCCAAAAGGACACAAAATATTCCTACTGAACGGATGCAGGAGGCTGACAAACTTGGGCGTTTCTTCATACGAGGCATGAGAGCCGGCCTCTTCCGCATTAGCCTCGATGCTGTATGAGGCACAATGCTCCTTTCACATTCATTAAGAACCTCCTCATTCTGTCTAACTCACTTGTGACTCCTGAACTGTGAACCTAGGCTATCTACAGAAGTTAAAAACGTTTCACCAGTTTGCTGCTCCTTTGTGACTCAAGTTTAACTTGCTCATGTTTTGAGGGGTACCACCTCATCTTGGTACACCAGTACATGAGTTCATATTCATTTCATCTTACTTGACATATATCCTTTGTGATTTTATTTTTTTAATAATGTTTGTTTATTTTTGAGAGAAACAGACCACAAGCGGAGGAGGGACGGGGCGGGGGGGGGGGGGGGGGGGGGGGAGGTGGACACAGAATCTGAAGCAGACTCCAGGCTCCGAGCCGTCAGCATAAAGCCAGACGCAGGGCTTGAACCCTGGAACTGTGAGATCATGACCTGAGCCAAAGTCGAATGCTTAACCGACTGAGCCACACAGGCACTCCCTCCTTTGTGTTTTTAAATTCAATCATAAGTCTTCTCAATCTTCATTTCCTTTAAAAATCAGGAAATAAACTGTCATTTCAAGCTTAAGGACTAGGGAAACAAAAATCACAGAAATAAGGCAAAAAAAAAAAAAAAGAGCAAAAGGATTAGAGTATCCCTTTTAGGGTGTCCTGAATGAGTTGCCTGAATAAAACCAAACATACACCAAAAATAAAAGATTAGACTGTCTTGGTTTCTGTTACTTCCAGTTTCACAGTGCTTTCATAGATTATAATGTTATTAGTCACATTTTTAACATCAAATAAATGTTATTTGTCACCTTTTTAACATCTAAATGCAAAAAAATCCCCCACAGAATAAACTTAAGAAGACAGGTGTATAAAAGGAAATACATTTAAAAAAATGTTCAGTCGGGGCGCCTGGGTGGCTCAGTCCGTTAAGTGTCTGACTTCGGCTCAGGTCATGATCTCACAGTTTGTGGGTTCAAGACCTGCATCGGGCTCTGTGCTGACAGCTAGCTCAGAGCCTGGAGCCTGTTTCCAGTTCTGTGTCTCCCTCTCTCTCTCTGATCCTCCCCTGCTCACGCTGTCTCTCTCTCTCTCTCTCCTAGAAATAAATAAAACATTAAAAAATTAAAAAAAAAAAGAAAGAAAATGTTAAAAAATTTAGAAAATAAAAAAATAAAAATAAAAAATGTTCAGCCTTGCTAATGATCAAAAAATGCAGTTTAAAATACTTTTTTGAGGGGCGCCTGGGTAGCTTAGTCGGTTAAGCGTCCGACTTTCACTTAGGTCATGATCTCGCGGTTTGTGGGTTCGAGCCCTGCATCGGGCTCTGTGCTGACTGCCAGCTCAGAGCCTGGAGCCTGTTTCGGTCTGTGACTCCCTCTCTCTCTGACCCTCCCCTGCTCACGCTGTCTCTCTCTCTCTCTCTCTCTCTCATAGAAATACATAAAAATTAAAAAAAAAACATTTAAAATACTTTTTTGAGAGGAGAAAGATCTCAGTAATACCTAAATGTTGATATGGATGAACTAGCACTCTTACACAATGCTGAGAATATAAAACAGTACAACTTCTGCAAAGTACACTAGCAAGAGGAAGAGATAAATACTGAAGCCCTTCAACCTAGATAATACCGTGTCTTGTAACATGTCTTAAGAAAATAATCCAAAATATGGAAATGTAATTTAATGCACCATGTAGTTCAGAATTATCTATGCTGAAGGAAAATTTAAATAATCTCTCTTGGGTCCTATATTGTCCCCTCCACAGAAGAAGAATGGTAAAATACAATGTGTGGTAAATGGTAAAATATCCTCAGTGAAGGATGTAACAATTAAAAGCTATAAACACTATATAAGTACATAAAACTATGTGATATGCTAAGTTGAATGAAAATCGTAGACAATCTATATAACTATTATAATTGTGCCTCCACAAAGTAACTACCTAGGAAAAAAGAAAGAACACACCAAGGTGATAACCATTGGTAAAGATGGTAAGAGTAGGCATAGATTTTCCACTTCAATTTTCAAAGTATCTGTAATATGATATTTTAATCACCAAAGAACACATGTGTCTATGTCTGTTCCATACATGGTATAATGTTTTAATACAGAACACTTAATTTCCCAAAGTTAAAAATGCTTTATCTGTCCATTTAAAAATAATACTCTTTAATTAACAGAACCACTTTCTTTTCAATTTGACATTAACTGTCCTCGCTTAGCAAATATTAACTCTTGGCATATAAGTCTTCACAAGGATATTATTAAAACTATGTACATCAAATAAAAAACATTTTGGTAAACAGGAGGTATATTTCCTTCCTAAGTGAAAACATTCCATGATTAAAACAGGCTGTTTGCATGGGCACAGTACACCAGCAACATAATTATGAACGAACACTATCTTCATACGGCCATGCTTCCCTCCTCCCCCATCTTCTGGATTTTCTCAGATACTCTTTTCTGACCTTGTCTGATTTCATATCTTTTGGTACAATGAACCGAGCTAAGCAGACAGACCATAGTTTTCTACAAATAAAAGGAGATGTGTGTGCTTTGCTTCCAAACTTTTTTGATGATGCCATCCAAGCTGTGCCTGTACACTGGGTTAATTCTTTCTTGGAACAGTTATGATAAATCCCAGGTCTGTTTTCTGGATGACTACAAAGTAAGAGTCCTTCACACTAAGCTCAGAAGGAATCATCTTTACCCAACTAAATGTATTACCCTGCACTTACTTGCCTACATTGAGAGTCACCTATGAGTTGATGCCCCTTTTCACACAAACCCAAAAGATCAATCTGGAGCACATTCCAATTAGTTTGACTTTAAATTGCCTGCAAGGATTTAGAGCCCTGTGTAAATTTAGTGATTTCATGGGCTAGTACATCCTCCATACTAGATAGATGATAGACAGACAGACAGGACTCATGCAAGAGCTGGAGAATTCTATACTCTCTTCTCTATACTTCTGCAGATAAAGAAATAGTCAATTATCCCTATGCAAATTTACTGTAGAATCTTGTCAAAGACTTTTTTAGGTCCAAATAATCATATTGGTTCTCCTTTAGCTGTCATTAGTCAGATCGAGCTTCTTCTTCCAGAAACCATGTTGTACTTCCTCCTTTATGTGATACTTGCCCTAGTTATCAGACATTGTATTTCAGATTCTAACCACATGCCTAGGATGGAAAGCGGGCTTGGCAACTAGTAGTCTCCTTCTAAGACCTTCTCAGGAATGGGGTCCCACTGGCAATTAGCCCATCAACCCACTGGAAATACATGCTGGCCAAACTGAAGAAAACTCAGGTGATTTAATTAATTGTGTTGACTTCATTTACAGAAAAAATGCATACACACACACACACGTTTACACATATTATTGTTTCATCTAGTATGCCCAACATGTCCATTTGGAGAAATAATCTGGAACTGGGAATCACAAATATCTAAATACATGTCAAGGCAAAGAACTCACTGATGATTTGCCCTGTCTATCCCTAATGCAGAAGTCTGCTCCATATTTCATGGTCTTGGCTCAATAACTGGCTTTTTTCTACTTTTTAAAAATGGCTTTGGAGTATTTCAGTAGCTCTTCTCAAATTGTTTCCTGGCCTGATTAATAAGCAAATTACTCATTATGAACAAAGCTTGATAACCAACCCTAAAGGCATTGATGTCCAAACTTCGGTCCATGTATTTCTTCTTCTCATATTTATCTCGAATAAATCCCTCGACAGCTCTGCAGAAAGCTTATTAAGGGTAAATCAAACAAATCTTTCCCACAGTATGAGTACGACAGGTCAATCTGTATTCAGTGGAACATTGTTCTCCTCTCTCCCTCCTGCCTGGTTTCTCCATATGGCTCCAGTTTCTTCACATAAAGTTGCCCCTCACCAAAACCTTACAACCTCCTTCACAGGTACTGCAGGGAATCACCATTTCCTATGACTTTCCTTCAGGGTAATGATAGCATCAAATGGGATTATTCTTCATATTGACATTAGAGGAAATTGTGGCTTTTCTAGAATACAGGTAAAGCAGTCAATGATCTATTTTAAAGCCCTTAGGTCAAAAGGCCTTAAACAAAGGCAACAGTGTGCCCTTAGAGCGATAAACCCTTGCGTCCTACTACCAAATTCCAATCAGTGTGTCTTCTGCAGGGCCCCAAATCTGCATTTTAACAGGTTCCAACTGCACCCAACCAAAGGCAAACTCTGAAGAAACAGTCTATAAACCACTTTTGTGAAGCACTGCCTTTAGGGGGTTTGGTTTTGTGAGTAGGGTGCTATCCCCTGTTGAGGGGTGGGGAAGAAGATTATTGATTAACTGGTCGATAACAGTTAATTCTTTCACACAGGACGTAGAAAAGGCATTAAAAAATGGATGGTAGTTTTACTGATTCAATACAGCACAGTAATCTATTCTTTTCAGCACACAAGAGTTTCATAGATGCCAAAACTATCAGCGATGTCACTTTATGGAAGAATTCAGTGAACTACTTCAGTCTTAATTCCTGAATGAATCTTCCCCATGTGACAGCACCATTCCGACATCGGAAAGTATACATATACTTTTTGTATGTGTTGTTGGCAGAAGAGAGGAAAGCAAGACTTTGACTAAACCACATACAGATGGCCTGGTCAGATCACGGGGCTTGGTGACTTTCCCCAAACACCAAAATACCACTCAGCCTTCTAAGTTGCTCCAAAAAAGATACGGGTCTATTTGAGGTCGCCGAAAAGTCTCAGGAAGATAGGCTTCATAGAGTCGGTTTGCTTTTCCGTTCCCCATCTCTTGCATGCACTGCAACCAAAGAGATGGCGACACACGGAATGTCAGATAAGAAAAGAACTGGAAAACTTCTCACCCAGCTTCAGCATTTTACAATTGAAGGACCACCTGACAATGGCAGAACCAAGATGTATGTGCATAACTGATTCCCAGTCCACCATTCTCTCCACTGGCAACCATTTGCTCCCATTGTCGTTCCCACCTCCCTCCCCCAGTTCTTTTTATTGAAAGATTCGTCTGACAAGATGCATTTAATTCAGTAACAATTCAAGATCCCATTTAAAAGCCCAAGACACATAACTACCAATCAAAATGTCTACTAGATAGGCAATAATCAGTACCTAATCAGGCAGGCAGTAATTGGGCAATAACTACAATTCTGAGTTTATCCTATTAATTAATGTATTCAATTTTATTACCAATAAATGTGTTTGCCATGAAGCCTTTGAAATAGATTCCTTAGCACTTATGAGGGACAAATAAATCCCAAGATCTTTTAAATCTTCAAATTCCCAAATACCTCCATGGCATGTAATTTCCTTCATAAGATATAATAAAGTGTAACTGAAAAATAGAACTAATCTTTTAGACTTTTAGTGAATCTATAATATAAAAGCAGTCTAATTTCTAAAGCCATTTTCCAGTTAAGAATAACCTCTTATTCCTATTACCAACTTTAGCAACTGTTTTCTTTAGATCCTTTCTTCCCCTTTCTACCCCCCAAAAAAGAAAAAAAATTAAATTACTTTAAAGGTTTCAGAGCAGGAAGTAAATAAATAGAGAAAATGAAGCCATATCAAGGTGCAGATTTTAAGCCATCTAGGCTCACTAACTTAAGTATCTCACCCCCAGCCCACCAACCTGACAGAAAACAAGATTCACATATACACTTTAGCAATAAAATATTGTAAGTCTATACGTTGGAGGATGTGTGTGTGTGTGTGTGTGTGTGTGTGTGTATGTGAGACTATCTAAAACTACAAATGTTAGATTTGGAAATGCCACGGGTCTCAGAAAATAATCTAAAGATCCTCATTTATACCTTGGGGGTATATCCATGGGATCCTAGACCACAGACTATGTTTTGAAGGAAGTAAAATATAAGTAGAATAACTTGTATCTTAACTATAAAGATCAAGAATTTCTCTATTAAGGTATAAGAATTTGACATAAGTGTTTGACAACTAAATTTTCCTTTACCTTCCCCTTTGTGCCCAGTCTGACTGAAATTCATCCAGAACTGTTCTTATGTGAAATCTGGGCGCAGCTGACTCACTGTTGGGCTATTAAGTACCTGAATCTGTTCTTGAGTCCACTGGTCGAGGTTAACTGATTTTACCCTGGATATGTGCACCCCCAGATTCCTGTGGATTCCAGCACACCGTATGCAGATGAATACACCAATGTTCCAGGAGGCCCATCGTGGCCCTGTGAAGGTTGAGAATAGGGCATTAAAATACAAATTGAATCAACATTCAAGGTCCAAGCTGGAATATTTAGATTATCAGACAGTTCTGCTAGAACATAAACGAGAGAATTGTTACCGCATTCACCTTTTTTATTGATTTTGTTCACCCCTCCATGGATCAGCACTTTTTTTTTAAGTTTAGTTTAAATTTAAGGGTACAGTACAGTGTTTTTTTAGTATATTCACACAGCTGTGCAATCAACACCACTATTTAATTCCAAAACATTTCAATACCCCCAAAAGAAATAACAAACCCCTTAACAGGCACTCCCCATTTCCTCTCAACTCCTACCCATCCCAGACCCCTGGCAACCAGAAATCTTTCTGTCTCTATAGATCTGCCAATTCTGGACATTTCATGTAAGTGGAATCATACAATATGTGGGCACTCGTGTATGGAGTGGCTCTGTACAGTGTCTGATAATATGACTGTTAAAATGCAGAGTTATTACGCTGTTACTTATATAAAAATATCCTAGGAGAACAGTGCAAATTCATGTCACACTCTATGTAGTAGCTGACATGAATACCTTTCTCTCAAGAAACTTTTCAATGGTGGTGGGACCTGGATTCAGCTTTCCTACTAGGAAAAAAGATACAGACATGCTATGCCAGCCCCCATCTCAGCCTGAAATTTAGAACTTTGTTTATCTTCCCTTCCCCATCAGGCCTATAAAATATGCATCCTGATTAACTTGATAGGATCCTCTCCCTTGGAGATGGTGTCCCTACTTTACCCAACCACACAATTATCTCGATTCAAGATCGTCAAATAATAAAGATGTTTGTTACAATAAAAAAGAAATCTTGGATATATATTTTAATAAAAAGAACTTGCCAACTTTGCTCATCCTGATAATCACTCTGGAAAATCACTCCTCTTTAGTTTTTATACAAAAAAGAAACAACTTGTTTTAATACAATACCTGCCCAAAAAATTACTGAAAAGTCACTAGTATTTATTCTCTGTTATTCTACTAGAAGAAAATTTACCACATAAAATAAGCACGCCATCACAGTTAGAGGTTTCAATAAAGAATGAAAAGACACACAGATTTTTTTTTTTTTTACAGAGATAAACGGAGCCTGTGTTTGGAAGAACCAAGGGCACCAGACTTCAATTCTTTCAGACACAATCATTTGGTTAGTCTGCAGGTTTTGACAGCAGGGTTTGAAAAAAAATTTTTTTTAATGTTTATTTATTTTTGAGAGAAAGAGAATAAGCGGGGGTGGGTCAGAGAGGGAGACACAAAATCCAAAGCAGGCTCCAGACTCTGAGCTGTCAGCACAGAGCCCAACACAGGGCTAGAACTCAAAAACAGTGAGATCATGACCTGAGCTGTAGTCGGATGCTTAACCGACTGAGCCACCCAGGCGCCCCTGACAGTAGTTTTAATGAAGCAATGCTAAAATCGTATGGCAGAAAAGTATCCTTAGAAATCTGAATTCATCATTATTATAAATAAGAATGTAATTTTTATAGCATTCAAACATTCTGGCAAATATTACAAATGCAGGAGCTCAAATCCTCCCTATAACCACCAGGTGGTGTTCTCTGCTTGAAATTTTATCCCAATAACTTAATGCTATTATTTTTATAGGCTCCAATTTATCTTCTAAGAAGACCTTCAGTCCCTTGAAATCCCTAGACTGACTTGCATAGTGGGGCTGCCACACAGTTAATACACACAAATGATTAACACACATCTTTCAGTCGCAAGAAGATATAGGAAAAACAAAATGAGAAGCCTAAAGAGATGTGAATGCAGATTCTTAGGGTGTTGTGTGTCTACTCTGGGCTACAGTTTTCATAAAGGAATTCAGATAAGATTTAAGTTATATAAATGGGACCAGGGGTGCTTGGGTGGCTCAGTCAGTTGTGCATCTGACTCTTGTTTGGCTCAGGTCATGATCTAAGGGTGGTGAGATCAAGCCTTGCATCGGCTCTGCACATGCACACACTTTCTCTCTCAAAAAAAAAAAAGAAAAAGAAAAAAATAGAAAAAAGGACCAAAAGTTCATGTTTCTTTACCATTTTCTCTTTGCTCTAGATTCTAGAACTAATGACAAGATAGTTAAAATATATTTGTTTCCTAACACAATCAGAAGCCACAACACTAATTAAAAGTTAGCTGCGGAATGTTCCACTGTTTGCTTCCTGGTTCTAAGTCCAAGAGAGATTCCCAATCATCTAAGCTACTGCCACTACTGTGGAATTTCTCCAGCTCTCATTCCAGAGCATGTAAAGCCCTTTTGCCTCTGAGGAATACAAGACCGAGATCTGATACTCTGGAGCCACTGACAAGGCCTCAGTACAGAGGCAATAATAGTTAATGCAGGCAATAATATTTTCATGAAAAGTCAGAGGAGAGTCTCATCGGTTCCCCTCCCACATCTCTCCACAACCCTTTCCCAGGGAAATAGTAAGAGTTCTAGCTCAGACACTCAGCATCCTTTAGTTTGCAGGCACTACATTTACTAGTCAATAACTGCATGCTCCATGAAAGATTCTAAAATTGCAGAAGAGAAAAACACAAAAGGCAAAAGTTACTTTATATGGTTGAAAATGTAGGGGAAAGGTAGTATTATTAAAAGTACAATCTGGGGCGCCTGGGTGGCTCAGTCGGTTAAGCCTCTGACTTCACAACTCAGGTCATGATCTCACGGTTCGTGGGTTCGAGCTCCCCATCGGGCTCTGTGCTGACAGCTCAGAGCCTGGAGCCTATTTCAGATTCTGTCTCCCTCTCTCTCTGCCCTTCCCCCACTCATGGTCTGTCTCTCTCTCAAAAATAAATAAATCATAGGGGCGCCTGGGTGGCTTAGTCAGTTGAGCGTCCGACTTTCGCTTAGGTCACGATCTCGCGGTTCGTGGGTTCGAGCCCCGCGCCGGGCCCTGTGCTGACTGCCAGCTCAGAGCCTGGAGCCTGTTTCGGAGTCTGTGACTCCCTCTCTCTCTGACCCCTGCTCACACTGTCTCTCTCTCCCTCCTAGAAATAAATAAAACATTTAAAAAATTAAAAAAAAATAAACCATAAAAAAAAATTTTTTTAAGTACAATCTATGCAGTCAGAAAAAAACTCATTAGCTGTGTGGGCTTCAGAGATACTTAAATTTTCTAAGCCTCAGCTTCCTCATCTATAAAATGTGTATCTCACAGAATACAGACGGACAATATAAGAGAGCTCCATGAAATAACATGGTACAGAATGAGATTTCCGGAACCCATCTCCCACTCATCTTCACTGTAAAGGCTGGCTAACTCATTTGTATGCGTATACCAACACTATGCAACATCACAGAATGCTTCTTTTTAGACAGGAATATGAGTTCCAGTCCTAAAATGTCAGAACCAAAACTGACTGACTGAATATCCGAAAGAAGAAATCTACCCTGGCTCCCATTTCGAATCTTCTGAAGACCATGAAATTTTAACCAGCTTCCTTTATCTCCCTGAAAATGTTCCTTGAGAATACACTATCTTAAATCTCCACCTATTCCCCTTCTCTGCTTTACTCCTCACCCTGCCTTTGTGCCCACACGTCTTCATGACACAGACAAAGGCCCAAAACTGTCAACCTGACGTGCTTGGATTCCACAGTACCTGGCACTGCTGCTACCAAGGCCTGCCTACTTAAATCTGGTAAACTTAATGGTTCAATGCACAGTGGTCATGGCAATGAAGAAGAAAACACAGAAGATACCACTTTGAAGCTGAAAATGGAAAGAGACTCTGAGAGGCAATATTCTGAACTATTTTGAAAGCAAACAGAATAGAAAGGCAATATAAATTAGCACAACACAAGAACAAGGTCCTGGATAAGTGAACATATTCCACAGGTGCTTAACAGCAGGCTCTGAAGCATTAAACAATATTAAAATTAATCTGTAATCACTCGGTAATAAGCAATCATGAAAATTTAAAAAGTAAACAGATTTGGCTGATCTATTAAGAATTCGACTGTAGGGGCGCCTGGGTGGCTTAGTCGGTTAAGCGTCCGACTTTCGCTTGGGTCATGATCTCACGGTTCGTGGGTTCGAGCCCCGCGTCGGGCTCTGTGCTGACTGCCAGTCAGAGCCTGGAGCCTGTTTCAGTCTGTGACTCCCTCTCTCTCTGACCCTCCCCTGCTCATGCTTTCTCTCTCTCCTAGAAGTAAAACATTAAAAAAAAAAAATTAAAAAAAAAAAAAAAAAGAATTCGACTGTAGTAAGTACCAGCCCAGTATCAGGGAAATCTAGGTTTATACTGACTAGCTGCCATGTGTTTTGACAAGTCTCTCTAGGCTTATGTTTCCATTTGTAAAATGGAAAGCATATAAGTAAACACTATTTACAGTCAGCTACTGGACAGTTTCTACATACCAACTACTGCTGCCCTGCTGTAAATTTCCTTTGCTGCTACAACTTCCCCCACCACCAAAGCTGCTAGTCTTTGTGGGTTCTGGGCTTGAGAAGTCAGCAGAGAGAAGAAAACTAGAGTTACAGATAGCTTGAAGCTACTATTATAATAATTACAGCTTGTTGATCTCTAACCTATAGAGCTCCAAACAAATAAATATTGAGCAAAAGAAAAACACACTGGGTGCCTGGATGGCTCAGTTGTTAGGCATCTGACTTGGGCTTAGGTCATGATCTCACAGTTGGTGATGTCAAGTCCCACACTGGGTGAGCTCATGCCCTGCTTCTGCTGAGCTCGAGCACTGCTTTGGTGAGCCATAGTTCTCTCTCTCTCTGCCCCTCATGTGATTCTCCTCTCTCTCTCTGCCCCTCACTCACTTGAGCCACCCCCCCCAAAAAAAAGAAAAAGAAAAACACACTGATAAATTGATGGCTACCCATAGGAAGATTTGTCAGCATCACCGAGCTGTTGAAAAGCTCTTCAACAGGAAGGGTCAAGGAAAAGAATCTCTTCCATCTTACTACATCCAAGCTCTGTTGAATCTACCCTGGAAACTCCCTGAATCTATCAATCTCTACCTAAACCTATAAGCATTCATTCTTGGAACATTACTTACTACATACCTACTATGTGCTAAACACTCTGCCTGCCTACTAGGGATACAAAGCAGAGATGTACAGATGAGATCCGCAGATTCAACAAGCTCACAGACTAATTGGTCTCCAGCCTCCTACCAGAATAAACTTTCTTTAAAAAAAAAAGTTTATTTATTTATTTTGAGAGTCCTTATTTTGAACATTCCTCCTCCACACCCTGCAAGTGAGCAGGGGAGGGGCAGAAGAGAGAGGGAGACAGAATGTGCTGTCAGCATAGAGCTGGACTGGGGACTTGAAATCACCAATTGTGAGATCATGACTTGAGCCAAAATCAAGAGTTGGATGCTTAACGGACTGAGCCACCCAGGTGCCTCAGAATCTTTCTAAAACTCAAATCTGTACAGACCAGAAGCCCAAATATTAACTTTACACATGTCTTACATATAGATGTGAAAATGTAAACTGGCACAAATTTTCTGAATGGCATATTCCAAACTGAGCTCTCAGTATCGACACAAAACCTGCTCTTTCTCCATCCTTCTTAGGGTCTTAGTCAATTACACCTCCACCCATTCAATTGCATCAGTCAGATTATGTACACCCTTTTCCTTCAACCCCCATATCTACACCATCATCGAGATCAAAATATCTCTCAGTTCAGTATCCCTTCTCTCCATTGGCAATCTTATTTCTCTAATATAAAGTCTCCAGTCTCCTGGGCTGGCGCAATAACCTCCTGATGCCTCCCCACTTCTATGGTCTCTTTTCCTCCAGCCCCAAAACAAAACCATTCTCCACAAAACTGGAACTCTTAGAGAAGCAAAAGGGACCTTGCCATTCGGCCATGTAAAACCCTTCTGTGAAAGGCTTCCTACTCTCACTATTGGATTAAAGAACAAAACCCTTAAGATGACCTCCAAAGTCCATGTGATCTGGCCTGCGCCTACTTCCCCAGTCTCTCAACTCCAATACCAGTCTTCTTGCATTTCCTCAAGGCACCAGGACATTCCTTACTTGGCTTTTGGCCTTTACACATGATCCCACTGCTTAAAAAGCTCTCTCCTCAATCACCATCTGCCACTTACAGCCTGGTCAACTCCTGTATCTATCAAAGGTCTCGCTGAAAAATTTCTTCCTCAAAGGAACTCCTTGGTCTCCCAATCGAAACCAGGTAATAATCTCTCTTCCATCTTTTCTTCTGGTTTTTGCATTTTATTACAGAAAATGTCAAACATACAAAAGCAGAGTATAATTAACCACTACCTTCTGCAGTTATCAACCTCTGGCCAATGTTTTTTCAGTTTCTCTTTCTCCCAACCTTGGAACATTTTGAGGCAAATCTCAAACATCATACCATTTGATTTGTACATGATTTGGTGTAAGTCAGGAAAAGATAAGGACTTTTAAAGGTTATAAACTTTCATTTACCCTTTAGTTTCTAAAGCCGTACAACATTTTATCATATTTTTATTTGTCCAATTGTTTACCATGTCTCTTCCACTAGACTGTAAGTACCACAAGAGGAGAGAGCAGATCTGTGATATTCACTGGCATATTCTCAGGGCATAGCACAGCTCCTCACAGCAGCAAAATTTATTTTAAAATTATTTAAAAGTAAGAAAATCCTTTGGCATCCCCCTTCCAACTCACTCAATTCATCAGAAAAAGAACAGGTAAGAATTTATCAGGGAAACAACAGGTCAAGTACACAAAGAAGTATATTAAGAATATTAATATATTAAGAATGTTTTAACAAAAATTAGAAACAACAGATTATATAAACGTTGTAATTCTCCTATAAACATTTCCATGCTATATTAACTTTAAAATCCAGTTTTAAAATAGTACATGCAGAGCAATTCCATTTTAAGAATGCGAATGGGGCGCCGGAGTGGCTCAGTTGGTTAAGCGTCCGACTTCGGCTCAGGTCATGATCTCATGGTTTGTGAGTTCGAGCCCTGCGTCAGGCTCTGTGCTGACAGCTCAGAGCTTGGAGCCTGCTTCAGATTGTGTGTCTCCCTCTCTCTCTGCCCCTCCCCCACTCGTGTGTGTGTGTGTGTGTGTGTGTGTGTGTGTGTGTGGTGTGTGTGCGCGTGCGTGCGCACGCGTGCGATCACTCGCTCTGTCTCAAAAATGAATACACGTTAAAAAAAAGAATGTGAATAAATATAGACATATGCACAGAAAAAAATGTCTGGAAGAATACATGTAAAATATTAAAAGACATTTTTTCTGGGTATCTATTTTCTTCTTTATATTTTTACGTACTTACTGAATTCTTTGCAATGAACCTATATTACTTTTGTAATGAGAAAGAACAGTACAGGAATTTTAAAAATGTCACAACCACCCATGACTCCTTACTGGCTGCAAGAGAGGCTGAAACTCCTTAACATGACATGTAAAGCCCCCTAAAAACTGGTGCTTTATACACATACTGAGGAAATCATCACTCTGAAATCTGCCACGCACTCACACCTGTTTGCCTACACTTCTTCCTACCTAGAATGGCTTTCTCCCCATTCCCTGATTCACAAACTCAAAATCCAGTCCCATGTCACCTCCTCTGTGAAGCCCTCTAATGAAAGAAATCTTGACCTTCTTTATGGCTAATAGTCACTGGGTACTCTGTTCTTCTAACACTCAATATCTTATTAGAGCTAGTTGCTTACGGTCTCTCTTGCCCTAAATAGGATGTGAGCTCTAAAAGGCAAGGGCCACGCTCCTTCATCATTTATCCCAAATACTTAACACAATGCAAGCAACTAGTATATCCAAAACTAATATTTTTTAAATGAAGTCATCGATAAGATACATAATTTTTTCTCCTGTTTTTCAAAATGAATGGAGATGTTTCCAAACACCTTAAAGATGAAGCTACCACACAGAAAAGGGATTAAGTTACTTTGGTGAGGCTCCAAAGGCAGAGCTAGCACCAGTGAGTACAAGTGGATTTTAGCATACTCAGGGGAAGAATTCTGAAACAATTAAGGCTGTGTGGAAACAAATGCAGCCTATCCTGAGATGGCAGAATCCAGTTAAGTGCAGGTGTTCAAGCGGAGGATCGATGATCACTTCTCAGGGCAGAGGCATGGTCCCTGCATGACCACTTCTTCCATCACAGTTCTACTGGCTGATTTGTAGGTAATTGTGGGGTCCCTTCCTGCCTGACATTCAGTGGTTCTGGATGCAACATGAGATACTCAATGTCTGAAGATGTTAGGGCTCAATGGAGCCTGTGACTGGCACTGAAGCCTGGTGTGAATGTGACAGACACGTGAGGAAGAGGCTGAATAAACAAACTCTGGTTTGAAAACAGAGGTTCTTTCTCCTTGACTTGGCCTGTCATTAACTCCAACATGAAATTTGGGAGGCAAAGTGCTGAAGGGGCAGTGATTGTTTGAAGAACAATTCTAATAATAGTTACCTCAGTTCCACTCACCATATCCCTCACCCCATTTCACTAGGAAGAAGAATACACAGCAATGTCAGTGCCGTCATGGAGAAGTGAAGTAAGGCTGCTGAGAGGTATGTCTACCAGCCTGTTTTCATCCATACAAAAGGGACTTCACTTAGTTCCCTCTTCCAAAATAACAATAAACAGAAACTCTGAACTTCTGTAAGGACGAACATTTTAAGGAACAAGCACATCAGAACAAAGGCTTACTCAATCGACCTCTGCTCTCAGAATGTTCTGCAAGAGAAGTTCCTTTCCATCCGGTCTCTCTTGCAAGAATGTTGTTTCCTTTTTCCAAAAAGAGACACCGTTCACATTCATATAGTTGGAAAAAAAAAACCCAGAAGTTAAGCTTTTTAAATGTCTGAGACAAAGCAAATTGAAACATTTCTGAGACTGATTAGAGAATAAAGGTAAATACTACACCAAGAAATTTTAATTTGGGAAACCCGAGGTAGAAAGAACCGTAGAAGTCACGAAGTCTAATCCCTCACTGAACGTAAGCAACCATTCTACAGGTGACCGCCTAGGTCCTCCCTGAACAGCTCTGGAGCTAAGTCACTTACAGACCATTTCTTTTCTTTTCTTTTTATTTTTTTTTTAATTTTTTAAATGTTTTATTTATTTCTGAGAGAGAGAGAGAGAGAGAGAGAGAGAGGCAGCATGAGCAGGAGGAGGGTCAGAGAGAGAGGGAGACACAGAATCTGAAACAGGCTCCAGGCTCTGAGCTAGCTGTCAGCACAGAGCCCGACGCGGGGCTCGAAACCACGAACCGTGAGATCAACGGACTGAGCCACCCAGGCGCCCCAATTATAGACCATTTCAAAAGGCAGTCACCTCTACTGTTAGATGGCCCTCATTATTAGAGGGTCTTATACTGAGTCCCATTATTCTACATTTTTATCTCCTGGTGCTACTTCTATACCCCTCCCATATTTACATAAAAATACCTCAGGTATGCAAGATAAAGATGGAAGTTTGGAGATTCTAGCAGAAGATAGCAGCTATCATACACTCAACCAAAATATGAGATAGGTGAACCAACTCAATTGAGGGTGGCAGTGATAAAACAGAGGTAGCCATCAGCTTGCTCTGACATCGGGAGATGAAGCAGAGCAACATTATCCTCCTCCCAGGTAACCAGGAAAAGGTCAGTGAGTCCAACACTGCGAAGTACTCATTGATGAAATGATTAGTCAACTTAAAATGGCTTTTCTCTAAAGACATTAAAGCTAAGAAATCAGTCAGGGAAGCAGACACTCTTCACCTTTCTGTAGGTGTTAGCAGTGCTTACAGACCAGGATTTGCCTGGACTTTGCTCAGCCCTGGGTGAGGGAGGACCAAAAATTAAATACAACCAAAAAAGAGCCTGTAGGAATAACATAGCCAAAGGGCCCAAAACAAGGCACATGTCTACAAGCTGAGTACAGCAACTCTGTACAGTGGCTATTCATTTCCTTTAAATCCTAGCAAACCCAGTAATTGCTCTGAACTAGTCCAGAACGTGCTTGTACATATCTCATGTTATTTACTTAGCCCCTGCTACCCACAGAGCTAAAAATATGGGTTATCTAGGCTGTACCACAAAATCAGCTGTTTGACTTCAGGCAAGTCAATTCACTTCTCCAAGAGTCAGTTTCCTTACCTAGATTAGTTTATCTCTGAAACTTACCTCTTCTAAAGGGTAGTAACAGTATCTCTAAAATTCACTGAACTACTCTGAAAAGACTAAAGGAAGGGCAGCTAACTTTCAGTAAACCTAAGGCCACCCCAGGTTTACCTTCCTGGTCTGTTGAAGGTAGGGATTCACTGCAGGTTAGGCTATATAACTCGTCCTCTCTGTCTTGGCAGTGAGATAACTAGTGCATACTTAGGTGATCTTACTGCTAATAAAGAACTACCAAATCAACCGACCTGTATCATTCTTACTCAACTCTTCAGAACACTTCAGAAGGGAAAGGACAGGATCCTAATTTGGCTTTTTTTTTTTTTTTCTTTGGCTCTGAAAAGGACACTCTGGCAAAGGCAAAGTATGTTCTGATGATGTCATCACCCCATTCAAAGACATGTGACTGGACCTCCATGGTCAAGTGAACTCCAAAATCCTAAGTGTGGCTTAAATTCTTGCCCGATCCGGGCCTTTCTAGAATCAATTCTCCTCTCTTGGCCTGTATATACCAATGGAGACATCACTTCCCCCTTAAAACCGTGTGTACAGGTGCCAGCTGCTATGTTCCAGCCTCACAGAGAAATGTCAGAGGGTCAATCCTACCCACAGACACCCAGAGGCCTTTTTCACATTCAGGGCCAGGGCACAGACAGAGGGACGCCGGGGCACGGTAAGTCCCTGATTCCAAACAGGGGGCCTCCTGGCTGCCACAAATTGTCTTTCCAGCCAGTCCTGGACCAGCTGTTCTCAGTGCTGGCTGAAAGCTTGAGACAAGGTTCCAGTCTCTCAGGGTTTCCCCGGGAGGTTCTGGTATGTGCTGCTATGATTGTTTTTATAGTAAAAAGCCAACATATTTTAAGGAGAGGAAAAGAGCTAGTCAAAAGATTTTCTGCCCGGGGTTGAAGAATCTCATCGAGTTGGTGAGATGAGGCTGAGTGCTCAAGCTGATGCCACAGGGGATGTAACAAACACAGCATATGGCAAAAGAGACAAGTCTAAACATGTCTACTTCTTCACTTAAACACACAGTAGGCCTTCTCAAAAAAGAATAGAAAAGTGAGCCCCCTACACTTTCATTTCATGCGGTGAGGACAGCTTGCCTTCGAGGACACACATGGGTCACTCAAAGATACTTCGAAATCTCTCCAATTCTTAGGGACTGGCGCCAAAACACTAAAAGCATCTCAGAAGAATGGAGAACAACTTCAGAGGGAAAGAATGCATGGTGTGGTTGAAAACACTCATCTTCAGGAAAGTCTAGAGTTGCTTTCCCAAGGAGCCGCAGGATGGAAGCAAAGAGTATGGGAACAGAAAGGGGGGAAAATGCTTGAAAACTCAAAGACACGAATGAAATAAGTTGTAAATGATACTGAGAGCCAGCTAAAAATCTATGACAGAAGCTGCTTTGGAGATGATAAGCCTGCCTGCTCTCTAGAGATTCCACGAATGACAGTAATTTGGGATTCAACAAAGAGAGTGATCGGAAAATGGAGACCATCTAGACTATGAGTCCAAAAGCAGTTTGAAAAGCCTCAACCATGCTGTTACCTGAAGTGTCCCATTAAAAAGGCTTGAAAAAGAAAAGCTAGGAACATTTAAACAATTGTGTGAGGAAAGCCAAATGAAAAAAAAAAAAAAAAGGCTGCGGGTCCAGTGAAATTTCCAAAGGAGCCAGCAGGCATCTTTGTAGTTTGAATATTCACAGCTTGAAAGTTAAATTCCAAAGCTTCAGCTGAAACTTCAAACACTGACCAGACTACAGCAAGAACACATAACGAAACATGCAGAAAGTTCGTTAACAAGGTAACTTACTGCTTAGAAATAAAGAAACTTCCCAAAATGTACAAGGCACTTGTTGGGATGAGCACTGGATGTTAAATGTAAACCAACTTGACAATAAGCTATTTAAGAAAAAAAATTTAATAAATAAAGCATTAAAAAAAAAAAAAAAAGACATCAGCAGTGTACGCCAGAAGTACAACTCCTACAGAAAGAGGGCTGAAGACCTTGAGACAGAATGGGAAAGACATATGTCCTCTGCCAAAGATGGATTATGTCCCGTGAGAAAAAAGCTCAACAAAGTCGGTTGGCATCCCTGTCGACTGAGAGGAAAGCTCAATGAGCTAAGAAAAGAAAATGGTCACAGCAGACAAATACTGACTCACAGAAAGTTTAAATTCCAACTTCTCCCAAGTGGCTAATTCATCAAGCAGAGGTCTGGGAGGGTCCGGGCACGCCTTCCCTTCATCAGGTTCCCCAGGAATGAGGAGGGTTAAGCTGTGAGGCCTGAGGGTCACGTGCAGATTTGATTTAGCTTCTACAGCAGCTGCCCCCTGAACATCCATAACCACAGCAGGACATCTGCCTATTGCTCTCTTTAAAAAACAATTTTGGGGGTGCCTGGGTGGTTCAGTCAGTTAAGCCTCCAACTTTGGCTCAGGTCATGATTTCACAATTCGTGGGTTCAAGCCCCGTGTCAGACTCTGTGCTGACAGCTCAGAGCCTGGAGCCTGCTTTGAATTCTGTGTCTCCTCTCTGCCCCTCCCCTGCTTGAGCTCTGTCTCTGTCTCTGTCTCTCAAAAATAAACAAACATTTAAATAGATAAATAAATAAATAAAAGTAATTTCAATTTACCTCTTTTTAGGAAATGGCTGTTATTTAATTGATACTACATTTGCTCTCATTATAATCCCTGAGACAGTGTTTAATATAATTCTTAGGAACATGTTATTTTCAATTCATTGGACTCTCTAGAATTGGACAGTAATAACTATTGCACTTTGACAGAAATAAAATACCCACGATTATTTAAACCACTAATTGAAGTTTGATGCAACCAGGTAGAGACACTTAAAACAATACAGAAAATGCAATGGGCTGTTATTTAAGCACCTATAACAGTAACTTTATATTTATCTAAATAAATTTTGATTCATCTTTTACATTTTGGTTTTTTTAGTAATCTCTACACCCAATGTGGGGCTCAAACTCATGACCCTGAGACCAAGCGTCGCATGCTCCACTGACTGAGCCAGACAGGCGCCCCATAAATTTTGATTGATTGGTTTTAAAAACCATGCAACACAGGGGCGCCTGGGTGGCTTAGTCGGTTAAGCGTCCGACTTTCCGACTTTCGCTTAGGTCATGATCTCGCGGTTTGTGGGTTCGAGCCCCGCGTCGGGCTCTGTGCTGACTGCCAGCTCGGAGCCTGGAGCCTGTTTCAGTCTGTGACTCCCTCTCTCTCTGACCCTCCCCTGCTCACGCTGTCTCTCTCTCCTAGAAATAAATAAAACATAAAAAAAAAAAAAAAAAAAAACCATGCAACACAAACAAAAAGTAAACAGCAACACTCTCAGCTAAACTTAGTAATGATTATATCCATTTACCCCTAAATTCACAGATTAGGGGACCTGACATTTTACAATTATTTGTTTCTCAATTTTTAAATAAATTTCTTTTTCACCTGTTACTTTGTTTAGAATGTGCTTTCCCAGGCACGTGGGTAGCTCAGTCAGTTAAACTTCTGACTCTGGATTTTGGCTCAGGTCATGATCTCATGTTTTGTGAGATGGAGCCATGCTGACAGCGTGGATTCTGCTTGGGGTTCTCTCTCTCCCTCCCCTGCTCGAGTATGCATGTACTCTCTCTCTCTCTCAAAAATAAATAAACTTTAGAATGTGTTTTGCTGTTAAAAGAAGGAGGAAGAGGAGGAGAAAGAAAAGAATGTGATTTTTTTTTTTTATTTCTAGGAGAGAGAGAGAGACAGCATGAGCAGGGGAGGGTCAGAGAGAGAGGGAGTTACAGACTCAGAAACAGGCTCCAGGCTCTGAGCTGGCAGTCAGCACAGAGCCCGACGCGGGGCTCGAACCCACGAACAGCGAGATCATGACCTAAGCGAAAGTCGGACACTTAACCGACTAAGCCACCCAGGCACCCGAAAAGAATGTGATTTTGTATTTAACTGTTTTTAAATTTTATGCAGTCAAAATAAAAGTTTCCCTTCTAAAAAAAAACAAAACCCAATATGTACACAGTTCTTGTTAAATAAATGCTCCCCTGAGAGAGCAGTATACAAGTTTTGGCGAAGCTGCTTGGCCTCCAAGTGCAAAGCCTCATTCTTTCTGGAGAATCTTGAGTTTAACTTGGAGGATGAGGTCTCTTATGTCAATAACCTCAGGAGAGGCATGGATACCTATCTACTAAGAAATGTGTAAAAGAGCCCTAAGTGAGCAGTCTGGCTATTATCTCTAGGTCAAGCACTCTAGAACATGAACTCCTGAGTGATGGGTCCTTAGCACCTTTCACATGGAGGAGAGCCTGGTGCTGAGCAAAAAGAAATCAGGCAAGGTAATCCAGAACCTACACTGGTCCTATAAAGCTAAGGCAAGGCACAGAGACATCAGAAATGGGAAGCAGAACTGGGAGGTAGGATCAGCAATTAAACCTTGAAAGGGTGACCTTTTTAGTGTCATATATATTTTGTAATAAATACCCTTTTTAATTCTCCCTTTCTCCTCAAAGTTGTAAACAGGTTTTTTTTTGTTTGTTTGTTTTTGAGGGGGAGAGAGAGAGAGAGAGAGAAAGAGAGAGAGAGAAAGAATCCTAAGCAGGCTGGAGCCCGATGCAAGACTCAATCTCACCACCATGAGATAATGAGCTGAGCCAAAATCAAGAGTCAGATGCTTAACTCACCGAGCCACCCAGGCGCCCCAAAGTTAAGGGGCTGTTAAGCCTAAACAGTCTTAACGGGGCTACGGGGAAAGAATCAAAGGAAGTGACTGTGTCGCTGTATGAACCAGAGCTTTAGAGTAGATGTGGCTGCATGTGAAAGCACCAATAATCCAGAAGAAGCTACCCAAAGTGGTAAAGACAAGCAGGACACACCGGAGCTCCCTGGCAACCTATCATTTCTACTCCGGATTCTCTTCTTGAATTCATATTCTGGAGAATCTGAAGTTTGGTCAGTAAAGAAAACTGGACTACTCGTACCTTCCTGATCAACTTAAGATCTCTCACAAATAGCTTTACCTGGGCTATTACTTGTATTTGCAAAACATCATTTTGTGAAAACCTTGCTCCACCCACTTTCCCAATCAAGCCTCGTCCTTCCTGCCCTGATTCCCGCAGCATCTTATTGTTGTCCTGTGGCACTCATCAATGGTTGTTTTGTGATTCGGTTTTATTTTTATTTTTGGCTATTTCTGTGAGCTCCTTTAGGTAACAACTGCCTAATTTAGTATACTTTTTAAAACCCTAGTACTTTTCTTATGTGGACTTGAGGTTTAAATTGATTATTACTCAGATAATCACACAAAGGTAATTTAAATATCCTACACAGAAAGGTGGGGAAAGGGTGTCCTTACTGCTCTTTGTCTCCTGGCTAGCCCATGATATTTTGGCTCCAGCCAATTTCCTCTGCACAAAGACCCCCCTTAAAGCATTTATGAATAAGATAGAAGAGTGGGGGCTGAGATACAGCATCTCCATAAAGGGAGGGAGGAAATAAAAAATAGCTGCTTTCATTGAGGGCAGGAAGGAGATTGTTTCATTAGGGGCTAAACAGTGAGACTATCTCAGTATGAACAATTGTTTGGCTTGAAGCCTCTATGTGGGCAATTACTCCAGCAAAAGCTCAGCTGGGATGGAACACGGAGCCTGCCAGGGCCAAGGGACAGGGACCAACACAGGCTTAAGCATTTAAATCATGGCTCTGGGATCCCAGCATCCCAGCAAAGATAGTCACAAAACATTCTACCCCAGGTCAGCCAATGGCATCATTCTGTACCCAACCTAGTCAGGACTGTAGATATATAAGAAATGAGGAAAAGATGGCACTGGGGGCAAATGCAAAGTTATCCAACCAAAAACCAACATACTGTAGCAAAAGTAGCAAGTATTAAAATTAGATCTCATAAGGGAACTAGCACATTTCAATCACTACCTCAATGGTGGTAGCGAGGAGGTGGGTGGAGGTATATAGGGGAGAGATCACTGAGCTAACAGCTAGGTAATCATTTCAAAGTCTGCCAGGTGGGGACACCTGGCAGGCTCAGTCAGCAGAGCACTGGACTTTTGATCTCAGGGCTGCAAGTTCAATCCCCATGGTAGGTGTAGAGATGACTTAAAAATAAAATCTTAAAGAAACAAACAAACCCCAAAGTCTGCCAGGTGGACCTGATATTTCAAAACTTGATATTATGATTGAATTATCACTCATGACCTCACTTCAGGTAGCAAAAGCTAACTTGATTCACTAAAAGTCACTGCCTTCACTCCCTGGGGACATATACTTCTTTACATGTTTTAAAGGGTTGTTTCAGGTTAAAGTCTTAGCTTCCTCTTTGCAACAACCAGTATCTACTCATATTCTAAAAATGATACTTAAGATGCAAACTGAGCCCACCCAGCTGGAAATTCATATTTCTTCTTTGGAAAAAGCTACTAAAGAAGAGTGATATAGCTCTTGACCAATGAGGTTGCTCTTCGTTCTCCATCCCCAGTTTAGGTAATAAGCAGAAGAGGAACAATATGAAAATAGATTTTAAGAATAGCCCGCATTCAAACAGTACCACTCTTCACCCTCTAGAGCAGTGCTTCTCAACTGTAGAAATTTCCCCCCAAGGGGCAATGTCAATGTCTAGAGACATTTTTAGTTGTCATGACTGGCAGGGGGTGGAGAGTGCCACTGGCATCTAGTGGGCAAGGCCAGGGATGCTGGTGAACATCCTACAAGGCACAGGACAGCCTCTCAACAAAGTAGCCAAAATATCAACAGGGCTGAGGTTCAGAAGTCCTTCTCTACAAGAATTGTTTCTAGTCCATTTAGTCTGAAGCACTCAAGATATAAGAATGTATTAATTCTGTGAAAAAGTCTTTTCTCTTGTTCTGTAACAAACAGATAAACATTTAAATACAGAATCCCAAAATCAGAAAGAACCACAAAGATTATCTAGTCCAAGCACAGATGGAGAAACTAAGGGTCAGAGAGGTCCAGTCATTTACCCAACTTCATAGAAGAAATCACCAGCTGGGCTGGAACCAGAATCATCTTTATATACCCCCGAATGTGTGTTATACATAGATGCTCAATAATGGTTGCTAAATTGATATCCTGTTCTGCAAGTGTTCTTTTCTAATACAGCACACAATTTGCTCTCTGCTCCTGGGATGCCCAACAACTGAGATTCCGTGTAAAGGCTTATTCACACCCCTTCCTGCTCACATTCCTCTTCCTCAAAAGGAGCCCCAAGGTGGAGAAGAGTGGAACACACTAGAGTTCACACACAAGTGGCCAGGCAGAACACCTCTTTCAATTATTTGAAGGGAAGCTCATGCCTTTCACCCAGAGGGAGGCTTTGCACAAAATCCGAGCCAACAAACCCTTGTGCAAGACCATGACACATGACCTTCTCTCCACAACGGTGTGCAGCAGCTTTCCTAACACATCAATGAATCCCTAGCCAATGGCAAACAGACAGAAAATCAGTGCCAGCGTAACTGAATCAAAACTGTATCCAAACAAGCTGCAGAACTTTCATTTTCAAACAAACAGCATACTAGACGTGAATTCTGGGATCAAAGTACAGACTAAGGTTAGTCCAGGGGCAAGATGAATGCTAGTCATCAAAACAGTCCTGGCTTAAGGAAGGAGAGCAAAAGGTAGAGATGTGCCCTTTCAAAAAAAAAAAAAAAACACTCACTACCATGTTTTAAAACTAGATGTTTCAGAATTGGGTATAATGAGGTATGGGTCGGAAAGCGTGGTGTAACGGGGTGGGGCAAATGTTAGCGGTGTGGACAGAAAGATCCTGCAAGAGGAACAATGTGTAGAAGAACCCAGGGCAGGCCTCTAGGAAAACAATCACAGCTTCAAAAGAGCTAAAGCAGAGTTCTTCAAATTAAACAAACCCGTTCCTGTAGATACAAGAAGAGCTTCTAAAACCGCTGCAAGGTTATTATTAATTTCTGCGGCACCTGAGAACAGTGTCTAAACATTTACTCCCATCCCACAAAAAGGCTAAAGGAGTGCTTTCCCAGCCTCCTGTTTCACACCCCATGCTGCATTTCTCCTGAAATGATGTGTCACACGAAAGCCTCCCACTGAGAGGGCAGAGTACTAGCTTCGTGACTGGCTCCCGCTTTCCAGGCGGCACGGGTACCAGAAGCATAGGAAAGAGATGGCACAAAGAAGTGACTACAGTAAAGCAGCCGTGAAATTCACCTGCTTGGCTGCCTGGACTGTCACAGGTCTTCAAACATCCGAGTTAACAGCATGGGGCTGACTTTCAAAAAAACAAAATGAAAAGAGACTATGATCTGAACACACATTAATAGAGTAATAGAGTCTGTGATGGAGACACAGACTCTGCACCAGACGCTGTGCATTAGGTGCACAGACATATGTGCGACACAGCCCCTGTCTTCGTGCAATTTACAGTCCAAGGAAAGCTCTTATAAAAGAGGTTTTTAAAAAACCCTACCTCAAACCAAACACAAATGCAGTAGTATTACCCCCTTGCTACCAATGTAGGACCTCTAATCTACCTTCCCGGTGGACTGGTTAAGTGAAGGAGGACTGTATGGACAACATAAGATGCTGATCAATGCACAACAACCCTTCCGTATGGCAAGCATATAATGTGGAAGACTATGTATGAAATAAGAATATATCTTGGGGTGGGGGGGGTCCCAGGGTGGCTCAGTTAAGTGTCTGACTCTTGGTTTTGGCTCAGGTCATAATCTCATGGTTTGTGAGATCAACCCCTGAGTCGGGCTCCATACTGACAGCGAGGAGCTTGCTTGGGATTCTCTCTTTTCCTCTCTCTCTGCCCCTCCCCTGCTGTGCGCACGTTCTCTCTCTCAAAATAAATAAATAAAACAAAAAAAAATCTTGCTGTGATCATGTCCCATAAATTTGTTCTTTATGGTTAAGCCAGGATTCTCTGCAGCTCTCCACTCCTCACTTCAACAGATGTCTACTGCAGTGAAGCAGTTCACAAATGACACCTCCACAGCAAGGCCATCTCTGTATGGGCTCAGTCCAGAGGACTCCCTGACAACATTTTAAAATTAGAGGGCCCACGTGACCACTCAACTCTGAACACATAAATAACCTGTGAGTTTAACAACAACACAAAAATTTACACTGTACCATTATTTATAATACTGAATAACTATACACCCAAATATCCAACAATTGGGCAAGAGTTAAATAAAAATGACATATACAGATGATGGAAGACAATAAAGGTACTTAAATGTTTTTAAGGTCATAAAAAATGCTTATGATAAATATTAAGCGAAACAATATAAAATTATTATGGAATAAGTTCAAGTAAAAAAATGGGTGATATGGATTATGTGAAATATCTTCTGCATCATTATACTTTTGCCATGCTTCCCAATAATTTTTTTCATAAATTAGTAATTTTCAAAAGCAGAAAAAAATAAAGTGTGCTTTTTAAAAAAAATGTTTTCTTTCTTTTTTTTTTTTTAATGTTTTATTTATTTCTAGAAGACAGAGAGAGAGACACCGTGAGCAGGGGAGGGTCAGAGAGAGAGGGAGTCACAGACTCTGAAACAGGCTCCAGGCTCTGAGCTGGCAGTCAGCACAGAGCCCGACGCGGGGCTCGAACCCATGAACCGTGAGATCATGACCCAAGCAAAAGTCGGACGCTTAACTGACTAAGCCACCCAGGTGCCCCAAAAATGTTTTATTTCTGAAAGAGAGAGAGAACGAGCAGGGGAGGGTCAGAGAGAGAGGGAGACAAAGAATCCCAAGCAGGCTGTTAGCTGTCAGCACAGAGCCCGACGCAGGGCTCGAACCCTCGAACCCTGAGATCATGACCTGAGCCGAAGTCAGACGCTTAACTGACTGAGCCACCCAGGCGCCCCTAAAGTTTGCTTTTTAAAGAAATAACATTTGATGATGTTTAGTTAATAAGCATAAGGACCTTCCTATTTCTCCACTCCCCAATATCCCACAAGACAAAAAATAATTGGTCAGTGGTGATGAATCTTTTCCTTTCCTTAAATGCATCAAGAAGCCTAATGAAACGGAGACCTATTTTTACTCCACTCACAATATGGACCCTTGATTTGAGTCACTTGTATCAGACTCCTGTTCACAAACAAGGCTCAGAACCAAGTCAGAAAGCTCAGAGGAACTGCTTTGGAACCTTCCTTCCAGTGCTGCATTTAATGATTCTTCCCTTCTCTCACGTACACCCTGGGACATTTGCACAGCACTCACACTGCAGGAAAGTCTTTCTCACATTCTCTTCTAGTCTAAGACAGTTCCTCTAAGCAAACTCCTCAGGCCTACCTTCAAGAGAGACAGGGTCCCCAGTTCCAAACAGCTGTGCTTTCAACAAAGCAGAAGAGCCTGAATCTTTTCACTCTTTCTCAAATCAGCTGCCACACTTAAATTGGTTTCCATTAACTGCTGTTTATCACTATTTTGAATAAAAGCATCATGCGAAGAGCTCAGAATGTCCTTCCTATTTTTCATCATCGAAGGGCTTGCGTCAATTATAACCCAAGTGGTAAAGTATCGGCAAGAAGAAGACGCCGACGCCCTCTCCTTCACGATTTTTATATTGCAGCATAAGATGTTACCAGCTCACACAGAAAACTCTGTAAGAAAATACTTTTTGAAGGCATAAGAACAAAAGCAACCATCTAAACAATATGAAGACTCAAAGCCTGAAATACTAGAGAACTCATTTCTAAATCTACACATTGGGGGACTTCCAGTAAGGCCAGGAAAGAGGAAGAAGCTGAACAACAAAATCAACTTTGAGTGCACTTCAGTAGGTTACATTGTAGGATTAATGTGTGGACCTGAAAGAAGTAAGCTCTGCGGTAGCGGTAAAGGCTTGGGGATTTTATGGTCTTTCCATCCCTAGCTGTGAAAGACAGCATGCTCATTTAAAAAGAAAAAAAAAAAATCTCCAATCACTCCGGAAGGACCAGGCTTATGACCTACAGCTGGGAGTAGGCCTCTCTTACTCCTGTATTTGCTTTATTATTTTCAACACGTCGTAAAATGAGAACATTACACATTTACTTTTTGGGTCAGGAGAAATGAAATGGAGCCTGAGGCATCCAGTTCTCATTGTTTGAGATTAAGAAATTTCTTTTTGAAAGTTCTGACTTGAAATTAAAAAAAGAAAATCAACAAAGCATGCTCCAGTTGGGCTTATGAAATCCAATACTTTCTAAATAAACCATATAAACCATATCCTATATGCATTTAAAAGCAAACCAGAATACCCATAGGAAATATACAAACTGGACGGGGGAAAGAGGGCTACGGTCAACAAAAAACGCTCAAAGAACTATTTAACTCCTTGAAAATGAAAAGAAGCAGCGACATCAACATCTTATTACTGCCCAGGGATATGTTACAAAGGTGGGATTCCAGGGCAAGTTTCAGCCATATGGGAGGGAGGATGGGGGGAGGGGGAGCGAGGGAGAGGTGTGCTGGACAAACTGAAGACAACCACCAGGGCAACCTTACACTGACGGATGGCCACAGCTGAAGGTAGGTTTGGCTCATCTCTGGGGGTTTCCACTGGGAAGGGACCTGCAGTTCAGCCATCAATGGACCAGCATCCACAAAGCCTGTGGGGAAATACGGGAGCCAGAAGAGTGGGGTAGGGAAGGAGAAAGTTTGGAAAATGGAAGAGTCAAACACAGTAGCAGAATGTGGTAATTATTAAACAGGAGGCTTCAAAAAATGCATACATGTACCTCTTAAATTGAAATGCACTGGATGAAAGAACTGGTACTCTGGGAAGCAGTCTGATACGATTTTTAGAATACCAAATTACATTTTAATTACATCTGTAAATTGTACCTGCCAAGAGGAAATTGATTTGGGGAGGAAAGAGAAAAACAATGAAATCTATGCAATTTTTATAGATGGTAACTTTACTCAGAGTCCCTTATCCGTCCCCTCTGTGGAAAATAACAGCCTAAAGAGAAACATACTCACACTCTACTGAAAACCTTCGCTGGCCTAGTTCCACCAATTCCATTAATGTAGCAGGGGCCCAAAGGCAGGTGACCTGATTGACCAAAAAAGCCCTTCTCGAAAGTGCCAGACTTTTGTCATGTAACTCATTAAACATTTTATAATCAAGAAGAAAACTACTAGCAGTACCTTGGAAAGCTCTGCCTTTAAATGGAACAGCAGCCACTTTCCTTAGAAGACAAAATATACTTTTCAGGTCCACTATAGAAGAAAGTGGATCCGGTGATCTCACTGCCCTCCCCCCATGCTAACCTATCTGAAGCTGTGGGGGGAAAACCTCAGACAAACCAATAAGACTAGTTCAAATGATGTGTAGCACAAGGAAAAATAGCTCCATTGCAATTACTTTACTGTCAAGGAAAGTCTCATCTGTACCATGTTAGAAGGCTGCAATCCTCAAAACTCTCTTTGTACATCTTACATGCCATTGACTCAAGTCTTGCAGTTGTAGATGAGACAAGCTTAGTGTATGTGTGTATACACACACACACACACACACACACACACACACACACATACACAATCATGCACAACGCTTCCCAGGATCGACAGGATGGGAACTTATTTTCTGAGTAACCAAACTGATAAGCTGCTCCTAGAAGCAAACAATAGTGAAATAACAGATTCAACGGAAGTCAGCTTTCCTGGTCACACATCCTAATTATATAGGATAACAATCCAGTGACTGAGTTGTTACATTACTTCCTGGGACTAATTATTATTTCAGCAACAGTTAAGATTCTTTAGAAGCATACAAGGTCGTATCTGCCCAAAAACACTTCTTATCTCTTGTCCAAATTAAGTCAATGATTTACCTGTAAGGAGAAAGAATAACATCTTGGAGATTTTTTTTTAAGTGCCTCTGTGCCTTGCCTGTTTCCACTTGGATCCTACCCTTGCTCCACTCTGTCAATGGGACCTACATCTCCCAGGCTCCCTTGCCTACCTAAGTTCCATCAATGGGAGCACTGATGAGGAGGATAAGAGGGAGGAGGAGGAGGGTAGCCAGGTAATGCTCTCTTACAGGGTCGCCGTTCCAGCTGCACCACGTAGCTTTGCTTTCCGTACATCTAGCTCACACCAGATAGCTCAGACTTCTGGCCTTTGGTGACACCGGCACCTTGTCATTTCCTCAGGGGCACAGTAGCCCCCAGGTGTTGCTAATATCTGGGTTGCCTCATCAGCCCATTTACGTGCTAAGTTCTATCATCCATGTAACTTATTACATATATTAATTAGATCCCCTCTGCTTGTACTACTACAGGGGTTTCTGTTTCCCTGATAGGTCCCTGACTTTAAAATACATTTTAAAACTTAGCTTCCTTAAGAATCAAATAAATATTAAAAAAAAAAAACCTGTAAAAGATCTCTTCTAATAAGAAGCAAACGATTTATAATGACGAGATCAATTCATTCATTCAACAAATACTTATTAAGAGCTACATCTATGCCTGCACCTCCATAGCGCTTATGTTCTAGTGGGTGTGTTATCTGTGGCACATTATTATTGTCTAAAATGTATCAATATAGGAATATTTCTTTAACAATAGAGGAATTTGGTAAAAGTGAATTAACTTTAAAGTGTTCTACTCTACATAGATTTGGTTCCCACCTTTTCAGTGTGGTAAGCTGAACTGTCACATTCCAGGGGCCAGCACAGAACTTCTTCAACATTAGTATCTACTTAAACTGGCCACTTGCTCAAACAGAAGTACAACCATGATAAGGATTTAAGCAGACACTATAACAGAAGTTAGGCACTGTATCCTCAGAATGTAACATATGTGTGTGTGTGTGTGTGCGCGTTTTAGGCAGATTCTCTCTTGGCATCTTTATTATGGGGATATCATTTGAAGGAATTGAGTCTGAGTCCATTTAACAAGTCATGTTCTCCCTTGTCTGTGTCATAGGTAGGTCCCATCAACGTAACATACAGAGCCAGCTGCGATGTGCATAATGAGTAAAGTGTTGCAGTCACCAACTGCATGACATCATTTCCAAGATGGAATTTTCAGGCAGAAGAATAGAAACAGACAATGACTCATGTGGTGAACAGTTATATAGACGACTGTGCTCAAGAAAGCTGCCACCTACGTATCCTAATGACATCAGATGAAAAATGCAGAAATAAATTAATTTTCTGATTTATTGGAAAGCAATAGGTTTGCTGAAAAGTGTACTGAGAGATCAGGCAGCAAGGTACCTGCTTCTACCTCCTAAGCACTCCGCAGCCAAGAACACACATCAAATATTCAACACTCTTAAACCGCCTGAGTATCTGAGCATGCTCAGCCTCAAAATCAACATCGTCAACTCCAGAGATGACATAATATCTACTGCTGGCATTTCACTAGACTTTTCTAAGATAATTTAATGTATTCATGAAAGTACACTTCCATATTTATCTTGTGGGCATAATGCTGAGACCTTTCTTACTGCTCATCAATTGGAAAACATTTCATATCTGCAGTACTTATAATTCCATTTGAGCAGCAGGTAGACTTCTAACAGTATGGGCTTCTTACACAACAGAGGGTCTAACACATATCCATAACCTCAATGCTGTACAGCAAATCAACTACAGGGCTAGGATTTTAACCTTATTGGTCCCCAACCACCTATCAAAAACTTTATCCCTTGCCACTCCCCAACATGTGGTCAAAATACACGAGAGAAACCCCCCCAACACACACACACACACACACACACACACACACACACACACACACCCCATACCTTGGAAGCTTTGCACATTCCATTTTCCTCTGCTTAGAATGCAAAATCCCCTAAATTCACCTGGCAAAGTCACGCTTATCATTCAAGTCACAGCCTACGTGGCTCTCTGAAGCCATGACTTCCTGAGGCAGACTTGTTTGCTTTCTCCAGTCGTTCATTTCTCCCTGCACACAATACCATCGTGATAATACTACATCGCATCATTTATCAGTTTACACATCTGCTTCCCCATTCAACTGTGTACTCCCTCAGACCAAAGGACCTCGCTTTGCATCTACCACATATCCTGATACAGTGTCTGACCCAAAGTAAGCGCTTAGAAATACTTTCAGAATGAATGTATACGGTGTGGGATTGAGGCTTGCAGAGTTTCCCCTAAATGATAATGTATTTTGTACTCTCTCCCACTGCCATAGAATATTATTTAAAGGACAAGGAGAACCAATGGGAAAGCATCTCCCAGGGAACAGGCTTAACAAGTTGATATTAAAAGACAGTCTAATGAGGACTTTGATAAATTACTTTCAGTGTAACTGTGTCAAGCCAACCATGACTGTTAGAGTTAAGGTGCGCTGGCTGTAAAAACCCAGAAACTTATTTGATCTTGGCTGGAGAAGAGTGCTGAACACAAAACTTCTTTTGTGAGATGGACACAAAACTTCTTCCATTGTCTAGATTCAGTGGATTTTTTTAACCTCTCAAAAGGTGCCACAAGTATAGGTAAAATAATTAAAAACTGATAGGAAAGTTCATGTTCTAAGAAATGCTACTTAACAAGCAATGACTGAGCTATCAACACAAAACAAATATAAAGCAAAGCTAGAGATTAATTTACTGGAGTTATAATTTAGGACTACTTTAGAAAATCTCTACATAAAGTGACTTGGTCTAATCTTTCATGCAAGTTTGAAGAGTAAGGAAAAAATCCAGAGACCATCCTCAAGGGTGCCATAAAGTACATCTGCAAAATGCGAGGACCCCCATATATAGAAAATGGTTTTGGCTTAAAGACTAGGGAATTATTGAGTGAGTCATTCTAACCATGGCTTCCAATCACCAGAGTATTTAAGGGAATAAAGTCAGAAAGTGAAACTAAACCAAGGTAGCATAAATCAGTCAGGCAATGGTGATAGCAAGTGATGCTTATATTTGTGAACGCTTCGTTTACAAGGCACTTTCATTTTTCAAATGAGGAGAATTAAACTGAGACAGTTCAGGGCAGTGCTGAAGGCCACAAAGCTAACATGAACAGAGTGAAGGAGTTTAACCGGATGTTTCAGGATCAAGTCTGCAACCTCTTCCATTCCTTTGCTTTTTTACCACCTGAAATATGAGCTTCTATGTGCTATGGACAGACCTAGGACACTTTCTAAGGTGACTTCAACAAAAGCAGATGTTTCCAAATCACTTAGGCATATTTTTGAATTTAATCAAGATGACCTAGGTATCACCTTAGATACCTCAAGGTGTTTACCTTGAGAGAATGGAGCTCCTCAATGTGCATGGATAGAGCACTTGCATGCTGTCCATATGATACTACTTATTGCAAAATGCAAGGTGAAATGAACTGTAATATTATTCCCTGCATGAAAGCACTGAAAAAGCATATATTTAAATGTAGCTGCTTGTAGGCCACCTGGCTGGCTCAGTCAGAGGAGCTTGTGACTCTTGATCTTGGGGTTGTAGGTTCAAGCCCCAAGCTGGGTATAGAGATTACAAAAAAATAAATAAGCATAAAAAAAGTAGTTGAACCTGAATGTACCCGATCTAGTCTGATCTCGGAAGCTAAGCGGGGCTGGGCCTGGTTAGTACTTGGTTTGAAGAATACAACTTTTCCTTGTACATATTCCCCTTTGAACCTTTTAAATTTTGAACCACATGACAGTGATGCCTTTTAAATTTAAGAGTATAGGGGCTCCTGGGTGGCTCTGTCAGTTGAGCTTCCAACCCTCAGTTTCAACTCAGGTTATGATCCCAGGGTTGTGATCCCAGAGTTGGGCTCTGCATTGAGCGTGGAGCCTGCTTAACTCCCTTTCTCCCTCTGCCCCTCTTCCCTGCTTGCACTCTTTCTCTCACAAAAACACAAAAATTTTTAAATAAAATAAATTTAAGAGCATATAATGGAAGCTGGAACAGAAGCAATGGTTAGTTAATTCAAGGTAAAACATTTCAGAGACAGGATGCAGCAGAAGCGGAAAGTACCAAATATTACAGAGTTTCTGTCAAACTCCAGAATTCCATGTGGTATTTCATAGTCTGTAGTAAATATGCCACAAGACCATCAAATCCCTTCCATTTTAATTCTCTGCTCATTAAAAAGCTCTCAATTTTTTAAAAAACTTGATACTGAGAGAGTAATGTCCCATTAGTGGACAAAGGTATTCAGGTCATGACAAAGATAAGACCTTACTTGGTAAATAAGATAGTGTCTAGTTTATTTATTTATTAAAATTTTTTTTAATGTTTATTCATTTTTTTTTTTTTTTTGAGTCAGAGAGACAGAGACAGTGTTAGTGAGGGAGAGGCAGAGAGAGAAGGAGACACAGAATCTGAAGTGGGCTATGGGCTCTGAGCTGTCAGCACAGACCCTGACGTGGGGCTTGAACTCAAGAACCGTGAGATAATGACCGGAGCTGATGTTGGTCACTTAACCGACTGAGCCACCCAGGCGGCCCCCCGACCCCCGACAGTGTCTAGTATAAACCAGTCTCTGAAAAGGTTGATTAGTAGGAGTTATTCCAGGCCCACTGATTATGGAACTGCAGAGGTAAAGACTAAGCTTTGGACTAGGACAGCCCCACAGGGGTCTATCCAAAAATGGGACCCAGCCTCAACTAAGTAGAGCTACCATTGGCACATCTGGAATTTTCAGTATTCTTATCCTTTGTTCTATCACTGCTTAAATCAGTCCAAAAATTTACCCAGAAGGTCACAATATCTTTGGGTGACAAGGAAACCGTTTCTTTGGACCTAAAAGTAAGCCAAAGCGTTTTTAAAAAGGTAGTACCAAAGCAGCTTCCTTCGCCACACAGGAATCATTCAGTGCCTTAGAGGTCCCAGACACTGGTGAGTCTTGTGTTCAGGAGAGTTAAAGCTCCCAGGACCAACAAAGCTCATACTACATAAAGAACACACATGCTTGTTCTCTGCTCTGGTGTTCACATTATGTATCTGAAGGTAATTAACACCCTTAAGCAAGTATAAGATTTTAAAAAGAAGAGCCATTACCAAAGGGTTATTTTAGAACATCACAAAACTACCTGCTTATAGGTCTGCAGCGCAGGGCTATATTATGTGACTTAATAATAACGGTGTGGTAATCACTCACCAAGTCCTGGACAGTTAGCTCTCAATTTTCTAAGTAAGAAACAACATGAGACATAGGGAGAAATAAACTCAGATCTAAATCTCATTTTCCAAACCCAATAGTTTTTCAATTCCTCCTCCCACTACATGTATTTTTTTTTACCAGAGCTAAAAGGTAACTTAATCTCCTGATAGAAGTGTCTCTTCCATGGGCACTTCCTGACACTTCCATGGAAGTGTCCAATTCCATGATCTGGTGGTTGTCTGCATGATCAGTATGACAACCAAAATTGGGGAAAAGAAGGAGAAAAATGAGTGAAAAGAATTGAAAGAGTGGAAGGAGCTAGATTATTCACAAAATGGATAAACTGAGGCTTCAACAATGTGTAATTTAACTGAATCGAAAGACAACTCGGGGCACCTGGGTGGCTCAGTCAGTTAATCGTCTGACTTCCTCTCAGGTCATGATCTCACTGTTTGTGAGTTGGAGCCCCGCATCAGGCTCTGTGCTGACAGCTCAGGGCCTGGAGTCTACTTTGGATTCTGTGTCTCCCTCTCTCTCTGCTCCTCCCCTGCTTACATTCTGTCTCTCTCTCTCTCTCTCAAAAATAAATAAACGTTAAAAAAAATTAGAAAGATGACTGACACCTTGTCATTTACATGTTTACTACAATGGCCAAGTCACTGAAGCCACCAAGACAAAATGTAAAACTAATTCGTGATAAGAAGTCATTTCAGAAGCCAGAATTCTACCATTGATAGCAGTTAAGAAAGTTCACAAGCCAGTAGTTAATAGTCCTCATTAAGAATTAACTAATATGTCATTACCTGATCCCTAGTAATGCTAATGATAAAGAACAATGGAAAGTTTGGAGGAAGAAATGATGAATCAAGCTCTCTCTTCCATATGCTATATCTCACTGGAATATGAGTAAGAATGAGTAGTAGGAGAAATGGGGGCTTGAGGGTAGTACCAATCATCAAAATGGCATCTGACTCCCCAAATGTAGCAATGCTCACTCTCATGGGTTGCTTAACTGTGACTCCAGATCTGTCAACTAAGGACATAAGGGAATGTGAGTAAAGCCAGGAGATACACTCCTACAGCTTAAACTGAATCTTCCAATAGAGCTAGGACAAGATTTAACAAGAGTCAACTATAGGAAATTAGCCTACTCAATAAAAAATTGATTCTAAAATACTGAAAAAAAAATTTTTTTTAACATTTATTTATTTTTGAGAGACAGAGCGCAAGTGGGGGAGGAGCAGAGAGAGAGGGAGACACAGAATCCAAAGCAGGCTCCAGGCTCTGGGCTGTCAGCACAGAGCCCGACGCAAGGCTCGAACCCACAGACCACGAGATCATGCCCTGAGCCAAAGTCGACACTTAACCTACTGGGCCACCCAGGTGCCCCTAAAATACCTTTTTTAAAGTTTATTTACTTTTTGAGAGAGAGAGTGCACCAGTGGGGAAGGGCAGTGAAAAAGGGGGACAGAGGATCCAAAACAGACTCTGCACCGATAGCAGAGAGCCTGGTATGGGTCTTGAACCCACGAACTAGGAGATCATGACCTGAACCAAAGTCCAGAGCTCAACCAACTGAGCCACCCAGGCTCCCCAATTCTAAAATACTTTTTAAAGCAAATTCTTGCTAAGGCACAAATTCAGGAGAGAAATCTGGGGACCTACTTTCCTGAAAGCACATGCCATTTATCTATTGGCAGACGGCGTTAAAATATATTACTAGGTGTTTAAATCTATGTGTTCTTGTTCTCCTTTCATAACCTCATTTTTCTAAAATAAAAGGTAATTACCTAAAGGCATTAATTAGGCATGTCCTTCCTTTCTTGATATTGATAAATACAAATACATTTCAATCTCTGTTGTATCGTATTGCTCAACATGCTACATGGCAAAGGATTGTGGTAAATCCAACGGATTATGAACAGAAGCAAATTAACAATAGCTCCCCAAATAGAACTATCCCCCCCTTCTTCTCCCCAAAGGGAAAAGTATTTTCCCAACTTCTCCGATTGTATTCCAAAGAATTCAGAAAGAAATTAAGGAAAGCAAATATTTATAGAAGCTTCTATCTATCCATTTTGAGTGCGTATCAGCAAGCTTTCACTTATAACCAAGCTTTCCAAGCATACTGATTTTTAACTGGATCAAATCATGAATCTTCGAGGGCACAGAAAACAAAGCCTAAATGGCTCTGCCAATTGACCATGATCATATTTCACCTTCGAAAGGGTATATGCATCGTGGAACAACAAATTTGATGCATCCGCCTCTTCTTTCTCTCCACTGATTAAACGGATCCTGCACTACAGCCACAATCTGCCAGTTTCTGCCAACACACACACACACACACACACACACATACACACACACTAGGCCTCCAACGCACTCCACGGCCAGGGCTAGGCTGTCTAGAAATCCGCACTGTGTCACTGCATAAGGCAGGTACCCCCCTTCACGTGTCCAGGAAGCAAACCACCTATGCACTCTTGACAGAGCTCAGCAAGGCTGTAAAATGACAGAAGGAGCTGCTAAGCAAATAGCGGGCAGCAACAATTACCACCTTAAAAAATTATTGAAGCAGTTTTCCTGCCGTCATTTCACTTTCCTCTTCTCCCTTCCCCCCTTCCTCCCCCGCTCTCTGCCTCTACCCTCCCCCCACCGCCTGCACACACACACACACACACACACACACACACACACTGCAGTTCCTCCCCCCAGCTTTGCAAGTGGAAGGCGGTGAGCTCTGGGCTGCCTCGAAATGACAGTCGGCCCAGAACTCCTTCGGAGCCCGGACACACAGACATTCTCACCTGCACACAGCACGCCACTTCCACCCCCGTCATCGCCGGCCCTCCCAGGCACTCACATTCACACTCTCGCCACACCAGCCCGGCGCCGCCGAACACCCAGCAGCCTCGTCAGTAAGAGCAGCACGCCTTACCATTTAACGTGAGTCGGGCGGCCTAAGCTCCAGAAACCCCCTCCCCACCCAGGCCACCTCCCAGGCGCGGCCGGAGGCTACCTAGACCCCATGCCCGCCGGGAGGGATGCGCTACCTTTGGACTGGCAGTCGGCACAGAACTTGTTATCCTCCTCCAGCAGCAGGTTGGCCAGGACCGCCTGGTACCGATCCACGTCCTTCACCGACTTGCCCGTCATGGCCAGGGTGCCGGCGGGGGCAGAGGGCGAAGCGCCCTCCTCGCCCCCAGGGACCCCTGCCTCAGTCCGGAGGTGAGGACTCCCGGTCCCCTGCCCAGGGGCACCTCCTGAGCGGGGGGTAAAAGCCCTCCCCCTCCGGCCGGGCCCGGCGCCCCTTCTCTTGTCAGCCGCGCCCGCCCCCCACTCTGCAGCCCCCTCAGTGCGGCGCCCCCTGGCGGGCTCAGGGAAAGGCCCGAGTCCAGAGGAGGCTGCCGGACTAGAGACCCTCAGCCCGGACACACGGGGCTCTCCTGGGCGCGCAGAGACGCCTCCCGGCCGGCCGGTCTGCTGGCCGTGCGTCCCGCGCCTCGGTTTCCCTGGCAGCTGCCGCCTGCTCAGCCACCACCTCTGCCGCCTACTTCCGGCAGCTCTTCCTCTCCACCTCCACCCAGCCCAGCCCGCGCATGCGCCCCGCCCCTACCGCGTCGCCCTGGGCTCTTCCCTCGGCTCCGCCTCTCAGGAACCAATCTGAGCAGAAGTGAGGGGCGGGGCTTAGGGTAGGTGGAGGGAGGACCGGACACGCCCCCTTAGTGTCCTTGGAAAAGAATGAATGGAGCCTGGCAGAAAGCTAGTGGAGGGAGTGGAAGAAAGTGAAGTGAAACAATTAACATTTGCTGAGTTCTTACTATGTGCCAGGTTCTGTGCTAAGCGCTTTATATGAATTATCCCAATATAATCCTCAAAACGTCTCTGTGAGTTAAATATTTATCATTCTTATGTAACCTGAGAGTTGTGGCTACTCCAAAGTCATCCAGTTTATTCTTTTCTTCAACAGCCAAATGAAGGGCCCAAGCCCCTAATCTACAATAAGGGGGACAGCACATCTTCCCCACATTTTCAGAGGATTCTGGCCACCTCTCACTGCTCCAGCCGAATTCTGGGTTCCCGTGTTCATTAGCTTTCCTGCCATCTTTGGATATTGTTTGCCTGGTGCCTAGATACTTTCTTAAACCCTCCCAAAACAGTGCTGTTTTGTGCAGCAGACTTTCACTGAAGGTTATTTGGAGGGATGTGGTGGAGAGGAAGTGTGACTACAGCAAAACAAACGGGAAACTACTTAAAATGACTATTAAACATCAGTGTCCAAAACCACCCTCACTACACAGAACTTCTCCACAAAAGTCTTCTAGGGATCCACCTGCTATCTGGCAAATGTTTTCATTCTGTTCATTCACTCAGCAAATTGTTACTGAGAAACTTCTAAGTATCAGGCACTGGACTAAGGGAAAGGGACCAACATGATCCAATTAGTGATTTTAAAAGATCACTCCGGCTGCTGTGGGAAGAATGGATCCGGGAAGCTGGTAAGACCAGATTCTCATAGTTCTCTCTAGTGAAATCTTCTCTTCCATCTCTTTACTTTCTCCCAAGCCCAGGCTTCCCTCAAAACCTTCATCTCATCAGAAGAAAAACATTTTCCATTTAGTGATCAAAGCTATTTACTTGTTAGGTGCCTGGATGGCTCCGTTGGTTAAGCATCCGACTTGGGCTCAGGTCATGATCTTACGGTTCATGAGTTCAAGTCCTGCCATCAGGCTCCGTGCTGACAGCTCAGGGCCTGGAGCCTGCTTCAGATTCTGTGTGTCCCTCACTCTCTGCCCCTCCCCTGCTTGAGCTCTGTCTCTCTGTCAAAAATAAATGAACATTAAAAAAAAAAAAAAGCTATTTACTTCTCTGTCTAGTCCTCTTCCCTTCTATCCATGCTTAGGAGACTTGACTTTCATAAACACCAAAGTTGATTAAGGTATTTTTCCTAAACAAAATCTCAGCTCTTTCTCTGGAAGGAATTCTGCCTGTCTCCTAAGCTAATTAAGCTAATTTTCTCAACCTGCAACCAGTTTGTAATAATTTTTCTTCAACTTATTTAACTTTTCTGGCCTTAACATGTTTTTTTTTAATGTTAAGAGGGAGAGGGGGCTTGAACTCACCAGGGGTGAGGTCATGACCTGAGCGAAGTCAGATGTTTAACCAACTGAGCCACCCAGGTATCCCAACACGTGTTTTTTTAAATCTGTATTTATTGGGGCTCCTGGGTGGCTCAGTCGGTTCAGCTTCAAACTTCAGCTCAGATCATCATCTCAGGTTCATGGGTTAGAGCCCCTCCTTGGGCTCTGTGCTGACTCCTCAGAGCCTGGAGCCTGCTTCAGATTCTGTGTCTCCCTTGCTCTCCCCTACCCTGCCTGCAGTCTCTTTCTTTGTCTCTCCAAAGTGAATAAGCATTAAAAAAATTTTTTTTAAGACGCATTTATTTATCTTGAGAGGGAGAGAGAGAGAGAGAGCACGAGCAGGGGAGGGGTAGAGAGAGGATCCCAAGCAGGCTCCACACTGTCAGCACAGAGTCCTACACAGGGCTCAAACTCACAAACCGCGAGATCATGACTCCAGTCGAAATCAAGAGTGAGAAGCTTAACCGACTGAGCCACCCAGGCACCCCTAACCTGTGTTTTATAAATGAGCAAACTGAGACTTATAATATTGAACACTCCCCACCAGTGAGTAGTAGAGCTGGGATTTTTAATGTAGATCTCTGTAATTCCAGATAGTACTGCCAGTTTTGCTTATGTTATTTTTATAATCCTCAGAAAAACCCATTAAGATAGGTATTACCATAATCATGTTTCAAGAAATGATGAAACAGAGGCTCAAGGTGATGAAACGGAAGCTCAAGATTATCCAGTTAATTGTAGTAAATGTATTTTAGCTCAAGCCCTCATCTCCATCCCTCCGCTATGCAAATAGCCTTCCTGCCTTACTCTAACCCTACAGCTTCAATCTGATTTTTCACCACACTCTTTGGAGAGAGCTTTCTCAATAGCAAATCTGATTGAATCACCCTCTCCTTAAAAATCCTTTAGTGACTCTCCATCATCTATGACCATGCTTCTCAAATTTTCCCATCTAGTGAGAGACTACATAGTCTGGTGGTTAAGCTCACAGGCTACAGGACCAGAATGACTGGGTTTAAATCTTCAGCTTCACCATTTACTGTCTGTGCGACTTCAATCAGGTTACTTAACCTGTATGTACCTCAGTTATTTCCTCTATAAAATGGGGATGATAATAATATTAATAGGACCTATATCATAGAATTGTTATGAGACTTAACTGAGTTAATGCCTGCAATATATATTTTTAAATGTTTTATTTATTTATTTATTTTGAGAGAGAGAGAGCATAAGCATAGGGGGAGGGATCGAGAATGAGAGAGAGAGGGAGACACAAAATCTGAAGCAGGCTCCAGGCTCTGAGCTGAGCTGACAGCTCAGCTCAGAGCCCAATGCAGGGATCAAACCCATGAACCCTGAGATCATGACCTGAGCCGAAGTCCGACGCTTAACTGACTGAGCCACCCAGGCACCCCATGCCTGCAATATATTTGGAACAGCTCCTACCACAAAGTGAATGCTAGACAATTAATTCTCTTCACTAAATATTTCTGACTTTCTGCCTTCTGGGCTCATGGTAGGATTTTCTTTCTTGGCTCTCTTATGGTTGGTTGTGGCCAATAAGTCTGAGCAAAAAGGATATGTGTCACTTCATGTCCAAATCATTTATTTGGTGCTTTGAGACTCCTTTGATTCTCTTTCCCCCTGGCATGGCAACCACCAACCTTCAAGATGGTGGTTGTCTTATTTTAGAATGCCATAATGGGATATCATAGACTGGGTGGCTTGTAAGCAGCATAAATATATTTCTCACAGTTCTGGAGACTGGGAAGTCCAAGATCAATACACCAACAGATTTCATGTCTGCTGAAAGCCCACTTCCTGGTTCAAAGACAGTGACTTCTTGCTGTATCCTCATGTGGCAGAAGCTGGGAGTACTCTATGGGATTTCTTTTATTTATATTTTTAAAAATTTTTAATATTTTTATTTATTTTTGAGAGACAGAGAGTGAGTAGGGGAGGGACAGAGAGAGAGGGAGACACAGAATCTGAAGCAGCTCCAGGCTCTGAGCTGTCAGCACAGGTCCTGATGCGGGACTTAAACTCATGGACCACAAGATCAAGACCTGAGCTGAAGTCAGACGTTTAACTGACTGAGCCACCCACATGTCCCTCTGGGATCTCTTTTATAAGGGCACTGATCCCATTGATGAGGGCTCCATTTTCATGACCTAATCACCTCCCAAAAGCCTCACTTCCTAATACCATCACATTGGGATCTCAACACATGAATCTGAAGATGAGGTAAACATTCACTCCTGAATTTCAGAGGGGCTAATAAGCAAGAGCCCTCTACCAAAACACAAAGGAAGGTAGGCAGCATGAGCAAGAAATGAGTCTTCTTTCTGTTAAACCACTGAATTTTGTTTACCATGGCATAACCTATCTATCTTAACAGATACAACAAGCATTTGCTGCTGCTATTATTATTATTATTATTATTATTAGCAGAGGAAAGTGAATACATATCCCAGGTTCTGAGGATATGGCCAAAAGCAAATTTCTCCTCTTCCCAAGTACAGATTTGGTTTTTGAAGTCTTGAATTTTCCCTTGACAGTTCTTACAAAACAGTTCCCTCTATTCCATAATATGATTGTGTAATTTTTTTAATGTTTTATTTATTTCTAGGAGAGAGAGAGAGAGACAGCGTGAGCAGGGGAGGGTCAGAGAGAGAGGGAGTCACAGACTGAAACAGGCTCCAGGCTCTGAGCTGGCAGTCAGCACAGAGCCCGACGCGGGGCTCGAACCCACGAACTGTGAGATCATGACCTAAGCGAAAGTCGGACGCTTAACCGACTAAGCCACCCAGGCGCCCCTATGATTGTGTAATCTTATCATAAATGTGATTCATGTTAGTTACCACCAGAGAGAAGAGCTTCCTATTTGTCCCAGTGTCTACTGAACATGGTTTGGTTACCTCGTATCTGTGGATTTCAAAAAACTGGGATGAATTGGAGAGACCTAACACCACATATCATGCTTCAGTCCCAGATGGTATCTTTCCTTGGTCTTTATATCAGAGTATTTTGAAAACCCAACTCTTATAAATAAGAAGACTAAATAGAAACTGGTTCTTTTTAACTGTTATAGTAACCACTGTGACAAATGCCCAGAATACTACCCAAACGTGGTATTGTGAGTATTTTTGGACTACTGCCATTGGAAATTTTCATTAGTGTGTCATCACCTTGCTAAGAGGTCAAATCTTGGGTCATATGTTGAACTAAAACAACTTCTAATCCACTGGTCAGTCACTTTATTCATGGTACTAGTCATAAAATGACTTTCATTGAAAGCCGGATAATTCTGTTCCCCCACTTTACTGCTAGCTCTGTTCTACTTATCACGTGTAAATGAAAGAACTACCGGTCTCAAATAAACTCATAGTCCTTTCAGTCAACTCCCTTCAACCAACTCTCAAACTTTTTTCTTAATGTAGAGAACCTGTGACAGTTGAAAGCCTCCACTGCCTTGCAGTGGATTGAGTGTTCAGCCTCGAATACCTATGTCTGCTGCATAAGCCAACTCTTTGGGCCCTGGGGTTAAGCTACATGACCTTCTTCTCCTCTTCCACTTCCTATGTGTCAATTTCCACAGTCTGTTACTCTTGGAAGAGCATCAGTTTTCCATAGCTGATGGAGCCCTCTGTGAGAAGGCTGGTGTCCCTGTCAACTTCTTGATACTGACAGCACCAAGACTTCTCAGGATTTCAGGCAATCCTTTGCAGACAGAGAGGATGGCTTCTCCCTTCTGTGTCACACATTGTCATCTGGGCCCCAAATGACTTGTGTGGAGTCTCACAGTCTTTGTTAAAGACAGCTTGTCTGGCTGAACCTCTCTCTCTAACCTGGGGGACCCGAGGACGCTGATGGGCACAGAGTTCATGCCATACTAACCTACCACTTTCTTCAAAACAATTTGTGCCCTTACTTCTACTGAATGTCTCTCTCTTCCCTCCTCGCCCCTAGTTTCACAATATAACTGTCCATTACTATCAGCCAGCCCAGGAGATGAGACAGACTGTCTGTATTAGCAGTGTCTGAATTGCGGCCTAACTCACCACCATTGCAATCTTGCTGCATTGTCCACAGATGCATCATAATGGCCAGACATCACACATGAGCAGTTGCATTGCATCTATGTAATGATGCAGGAGAGTGGGCACCTGCATCCATATTTCTTGCCTTTTCAGGGCCGAGGAAGGACGGAGCAAGTATACCCGGCTTGGGCCTACTGTGGTGACCCTGTTGTATTATGATAGAAACTCACCCTTCACCACATAGCAGAACACTGGGGGGAAAAGACAGGATCTTAAGTTTCCAGGAAGGAAAAAAAACCAAGTCACATAAAAAGAATCAGGAATCAGAATGGCACAGAGCTCTCAACGACAACCCTGGACACCAGGGGACAATGGAACATTGCCTCCAAAATTCTAAGCCACAAGAATTGCCAACCCAGAATTCCATACCAGCCAAAGTATTACTCTAGAGGCAGTTTTGAACAGAGAGACTCTCAAATACACTAGATTTCAAACTTTTACCTCCAGTGCTGGCTGTGCTCTGTTGCCCTTCCACATCCACTTTACTCTTAGCCCTGCTGTGTGCCTCCCAGGCGCAGTGCAAGGCATCAGTGCAACTTGAGGGCAGGCTGGCTTCCGGTTGGCTTCAGCCAATGGGAGTCAGCCAATGGCATGACTGGGAAATCAGAGGGCAGGAGAGGAGGAAGGTTGGATAATTTTCTCCGCTCCCTTCCTGCTGCAGAACCATCACATCCCTAAATGACAGCCGGAGTCTTGTGAGTGACCCTTTCCTGCAGGGGTGGCCCTTCTGGGAATACCCTTTCCTTCTTGCCAATTCAGTCTTTGGGATTAACGACTTTCTGCTGTTGCTAGCCCTAAGGTACATCACGCTCCTTGTTGGTGTTTTTAACACTGCCCATACTTCTTTAAACTGTCTTCCCGGGCGCCTGGGTGGCTCAGTCGGTTAAGCTTCCGACTTCGGCTCAGGTCATGATCTCACAGTTCGTGGGTTCGAGCCCCGCGTCAGGCTGTGTGCTGACTGCCAGCTCAGAGCCTGGAGCCTGTCTTCAGATTCCATGTCTCCCTCTGTCTCTGACCCTCCCCTGCTCATGCTGTCTCTATTTCTCTTTAAAAAATTAAAAAAAAAAACATTAAAAAATTTTAAACTGTCTTCCATTGCCTCTTTCGCATCAGCCATGTGCTTCTTCTTGGAACCCTAACCAGTTCGCCGCCTCCCGTGCATACTTTATCAAAAAAACGACAGAGTAAACCAAGAAAAAGGAAAACACTGAATCCAGAAAGCAAAGCATTTAGTACAGGAAGAAAGATAAAGGTCATTCCCAGGGTGCTGATGAAGGGGAATTCCAGGGTGATGGTTATGCAGAATACTTACTCCTGATTAGAGGCAAACTTTAGAACAGACAATGCCAAGAAAAATGAAATTTAGAGATGAGCTGATGTGTTGGAATTAAGAGGAAGTTCTCTTCTGCCAGAGAATGAGCGGATGAATCATAGATTCACAGGAAATTTAAAAAATTTTAAATGCGGCAATTATTGACTCCACAGGGAAAAAATGTTTAACCAGAAAAGAAATGTAAGCAAGGTTCATCTATCAATACTATTTTGCCATAATATCACAGACATCGAGCATTAATTTAACAAAACTTTGTTATTTAACTATATTGGAGAAATGTGGGAGAGGAAGTTTATGGCATGGAAAGGGGGGAAGATAGATAAAAAGAAATCTAAATTTAAAAAAATTTTTTTAATGTTTTATTTATTTCTGAGAGAGAGAGAGAGAGAGAGAGAGGCAGTGTGAGCAGGGGAGGGTCAGAGAGAGAGGGAGGCGCAGAATCTGAAGCAGGCTCCAGGCTCTGAGTTGTCAGCACAGAGCCTGATGCGGGGCTCGAACCCATGAACCATGAGATCACAACCTGAACCGAAGTTGGACACTCAACCAACTGAGCCACCCAGGCACCCCAAGAAATCTAAATTCTTATCTTCCATAGCAGAAAGTGAATAAACAAAGACAAAAAGGTATATAATGGTTAGTATGAGCATGTCATTTAGGTAAATTGGTAAATTCTGGAAGAAACATTACAAGAGTTGAGGATGTGGGTCACCTGGGTGGCTCAGTGGGTTGAGCATCTGACTCTTGATTTCAGCTCAGGTCATGATGTCACAGTTTCCTGGGTTCAAGCCCCATGTCGGACTCTACGCTGACCATTCATGGAGCCTGCTTGGAATTCTCCCTCTCTCTGGGTGTCTCTCTCCTGCTCATGCTCTCTCTGTCTCTAAATAAATAAATAAATAAATATATGTATAAATAAATAAATAAATAAATAAAGAGTTGAGAATCGTTACTTAGGAGAAGTGGGCATCAGGGTGGGTAAGGGCATGGGGCAGAGCATTATCATGTGTCATTAAGTTTGACTTTGATTCTAAAATTTTTAATTAACTTAATATTTTCAAACTCCCACAATCTTACTATTATCAACACTCATTGACACTAAGAAATGTTTCAAAATATTTCCCGTTTGGGCGCCTGGATGGCTCAGTCAGCTAAGCGGCCAACTCGTGATTTCAGCTCAGGTCCTGATCTCACGGTTCATGAGATCCAGCCCTGCCTCCCAGGCTTTGCGCTGATAGTGTGGAGCCTGTTTGAGATTCTCTCTGCCCCTCCCCTGCTTGTGTGTGCTCTCTCTCTCAAAATAAGTAAATAAACTAAAAAAATATCTGCTGCTGTGGCCATTTTTACTTCATGCTAAATTAACCTGGATTTTTCTCTCCTTCTGCCCACCCCACAGTGTCCAGCTCTCCGTTAAGTTCAGAATGCTTTTTGAATGTAGATCATGAGAAACCCAAGTAACCATAGCTTCAACAAATAGTGGTTTTCCAACAGAACAAGATTCCAGAGATGGGAGTTATTTACGTGTATTCAGCTACCTGACAAGTCCATCAGCATCCAGACTCTATCATTCTGTTTTGCCATCAGCAGCCTATGGAATGTTTATCCTCCTGTTCGGTGGATCTCAGAGTGTGTTCCCAGCCCAACAACATCAGCTGTTAGCATCAGCTGGACATGTGTTAGAAATGGAAATTCCCAGGCCTACTCCAGACCTAGGAATCAGAAACCCTGGGGTAAGTAATAGCAGTCTATATATTAAGAAGCCCTCTGGGCGATTCTGATGCACATTCAGATTTGAGAACCCCGGTGTATGCAAATCATCTCATGGGCACAAAATAGTTGCTAAAGCTCCAAACATCACAACATCTTTGAAGGCAGGAAGAGGGGAAAAGGAGTGTCTCCAATCTGGCTGTTCCTTTTATTAAGAAAGCAAACATTTTCCTAGAAACTCCCAATAGACTTTCCCCTAGGACCCCTGGACCAGAAACAGATTTCATGGCTCAACACCTAACTACAAAGGCAGCCAGGAAAGCATGTATCTAACTTTCCAGGCCCTATGGTGGTTAGGCAGCAAGAGAGAAAGGGCTGCTACAGAAGACAACGTCTGCCCCAGGGTCTATCATGTCATAGACATATTCCTGACTCCCATCTAGAAAAGAAGCAGAAGATCTTAAAACTTATCTGCAAAAGTAGGCTTAGAACTTCCAAATTCCTCAGATAGGAGAATCTGGGACATAGAAATCTCATTCTTATTGATGGTATCTGCCTCTCATGGGATAGTCGTTCTGATCATAATTCACTATGTTAAAATAATCCTTTTCCATCAGAAATGCACAGGGGGAAGAAAAAGGAGGAGAAGAGAATAGAAAACCCATCCTGCTGCACTGGCTTAAAAAAAGAAAAACTTTTTACGTTTTAACATCGATTTGACATTGTGGCTCCTTTGATACCATAGACCAAACGGCCCATCAAAATGCCCTGTCTAGGTTCATATCACACAAAAAAGGAAGTGCTTAATTCTACCTTAATAGAATTAATCACAGTTTCCATGTAATCAAGGAGAATATTCCAGGCAGAAAAATAAGCATGCATTAAAGAACTGAAGTGAGAAAGGAGAATTGCAAGTTGTTAGAGAGGATACATGTGACAAGCATCAGGAAAAGCTGGAGGAGGAGCAGAGGTCAGATCACAAAGGGTATTGTGGGTTGTGCTGAGGAGATTGGACCCCACACTTTTCCTAGTATCATTAAAGCCTGGAAAGCATCTTTACCTGGGTCCACAAACGGACTTTGGCTCTTTGTCAATGCTCTGCAATTATATGACGAATTTCATGGCTGTGTGGGTATGTGTACTTTTCTGAGGAGTGGGTGCTAGATTTGCAAGGACATGTGGAGCCCAGATTAATTTAGGACTTACTTCTTTGAGAAGTCAAGGAATTAGTCATTAAATTTTTTTTATCACTAGAATAAATTCAGACTCTAGATTCTCTAGATTGTAGATCCAGGTTAACTAGAAAGGGACAGAGCCCAGACTAGAACCAGGATTCCATTTTCCCCTCCCTCCAGAGCCCTTTCCTGGGCAATGCCTGCAGCAGACAATTTACAGCAAGTGCCAAGAGAGGTACAGGGTCTCCTCCAGTTTGTGAGAAACATTTGTCGGGTCACAAAGTTCCTCCTCGCTCCAAAAACCTCTCAGCCTCGTTTCTGACACCATCTCAAACAGTGAGAAAGGGAGGGATAGAACATCTGCAAAGAGAGACCCACCAGCTTTCAATGAAAGCTGGGGCACTCCTGAATGGCACCCCAGGAAGACACAGAAAGTGCAAGAGCGGGGAATTTTTCCAAGGTCAGTAGGATGAGTGCACGGGCATTTGTCTGTGATTTGCCCCTGTGACTCCTGGCAAAAAATAGGGTCATTTGGATCTGCTCCCAACCTTGAGTCTTCAGAAACCACAACTCTGGAGGCTTGCAGTCATTAATTGTAATGAGCAAACAAGCATGGTGGGGCAGAAGATTATCACTTATTTTTCTTAACCCAAAAAGAAATTACTTTACAAAAATCACAATGAACAGCAGAACTTCAAAAACATTTGTTTTAAATTTTTGTAATGCTTATTTATTTTTGAGAGAGAGACACACACAGAGAGAGAGAGAGAGAGAGAGAGTGAGCACAAGCAGAGGAGGGCAGAGAGAGAGAGGGAGACACAGAATCCAAAGCAGGCTCCAGGCTCCAAGCTGTCAGCACAGAGATCTACATGGGGCTCGAACTCATGAATCGTGAGATCATGACCTGAGCCAAAATCAAAAGTTGGATAGTTAACCAACTAAGCCACCCAGGCGGCTCTAAAAACATTTGTTTTCAAAGAAGACACAAATGTCTTTCAATGACTAAACCTGCTCACCAATGGTGTTCTCTTGGTTCTTTCTGATTAATTCCTGAGTATAAGGATCCTTTTAGGTTCTTAGCCCTTTAGGTACCACACACTGGAAATATTCATCCTAGTAGACTCAACAGAGCTCCAGGTAACTTCCTTAGTGCCCTTGGTTAGGAGGGAACATCCCTAGACCCAGCTAGTTGGGGCCCTGCTTATGCAAACGTGTGATACAACTAGTGCCTGAACAGGAAGTGGCCCAGATTTGCAAACCACCATACAAATTCAGCTTCGCAACAATGATACTGTCTTCCTCTTGGTTTTGTCCCTTACCAGGAAACAGACATGTCACGCATTCTTGCTAGCCCACTTTCCTCTCTTCCTGAAGGCCTCGCTGATTCCTGGACCTCTCCTGGTCAAGTTCTTATGGTGTCACGGGGTAGGGACCTCAAGTTTGCACACTGCCCTTTGCATCCTTCACTGATCTCCCAACATGGTGTGATGAGTCTGATGTGAGTCTTAGGTATCTGGTGCTGATACACACCAAGATACAGCTGGTTCTGTTCAGGTATGCTGCTGATCCCTGCTAAAGGTCACTGCTGAGGAAACCAGCGATTTCTCTGCTGGCATGTCTGGCTTGGCCTCTGGTACCAATGATGTACACTATTGGCTTCATCAGGTGGCCCATTCAGTGAATTCAGAACACCTAAGCAGGCTACCATTCCATGGTTTTTTGAGACTGGGATCCCATGGCCACACACCTGCCATTCCTCACTAGAGGGAGATTCCCCCCCTAGCGTCTTATAGGGCTGGAGAGTCCATCCCACCAACCTCGTCTCTGTGTAAAGGTTGGAGAGAATGCTTCTCTTCTGACTCACCAGCCCTCTGCCATTCCAGCAACTGCCTGTGAGCAACCATGCTGGGAAAGGTGCTCCTAGTGACCTTAGAAAGGATGGGGGAAGGGTACTTGGGCTGCAGAAAAAATAACATGAGGATTAGAAATAATAAAGAGCTGGAGCACCCGGGTGGCTGAGTTAGTTAGCTGTCCGACCTCAGCTCAGGTCATGATCTCACTGGTCCCGAATTCAAGCCCCGTGTGGGGCTCTGTGCTGACCCTGGAGCCTGTTTCAGATTCTGTGTCTCCCCTCTCTCTCTGCCCCTCCCCCACTCATGCTCTGTCTCTCTCTCTCAAAAATAAATTTAAAGAACATTAAAAAAAGAAATAATGAAGAGCTCTTTCATTTATCTGCTGTGTGACCTCAGACATGATACTTAACCTCTATGTGCCTCCGTGTCCTCATCTTTAACATGGGATTAAAAGAGTGGTTATGGGGCACCTGGGTGGCTCAGTCAGTTGAGCGTCCAATCTTGATTTTAGCCTAGGGCATGATCCTAGGCTTGTAGGATCAAGCATCACATTGGTCTCTGTGCTGAGCATGGAGCCTGCTTGGGATTCTCTCTCTCTCTCTCTCTCTCTCTCTCTCTCTCTCTTTTTCCCTCTGCCCCTCTCCTCTGCTCACCTCTTTCTCAAGTAAAATTTTTTTAAATGTATAAAAAAGAAGGACTATGAAAGTTAGAAACAATGTATGAGAAGAATCTGGGATATTGTAAGTGTTTAAAAAGTGGTGCTTATCCTTATTATCAACTATGAACAGCAGATCTATTTTTGACCTCCAGTTCATCACTGAAGTCATAGAAGTATATGCATTAAATAACATAGCAACAGCATCAACAACAAAAAGCAAAAATAGTAACCTCAGAAAAATTTACAGACATGCAATTGTGAGAGAATTTAATAAATTAAAATTCCCAGCAGAAAAACACTGTGGGTGATAGGAGCAGGAACTTTGGTTAAAGAAAAACAAAATGATCAATAAGCATGAAAAGATTTCACTCTCACTAGAAAGAACTGCAAATTAATGGAATAATAAAGTTGGTTTCATGCGTCATGTTGGCAAAGGTTTTAAAATTATAATACCCTCATTTTGTCTGGTAGATTGAAAACCAGCAATCTTTTCTTTCTTTTTTTTTTAAGAATTGACTGTCTGGGGGGCACCTGGGTGGCTGTCAGTTGAGTGTCTGACTCTTGATCACACGGGCTCGTGAGTTTGAGCCCCATGGGGGGATCCACGCAGACCCCACAGAGCCTGCTTGGTATCCTCTCCCTCTCTCTCTCTGCCCCTCTCCTGCTTGTTTACATGCTCTTTCTCTCTCAAAATAAATATTTAAAAAAATTTTTTAATTGACTTATTTATTTATTTATTTATTTATTTTATTTGAGAGAAAGAGAGAGCACATGAGCAGGGAGGGGCAGAAAGAGGGAGGAAGAGAGGATCTCAAGCAGGCTCTGCACTGAATGTGGGGTCTACCTCACAACCCTGGGATCTTGACCTGAGCCGAAATCCACAGTCGGACGTTCAACCAACTGAACCACCCAGATGCCCTTCAAAAACCAGTAATCTCGTATATCACTAGAGGGAGGGGTATGTGACTTGTTAACCCAATTCCGGAGAACAACTCATGAATATATGTTAGATGTCTTAGAATAGCACTTATTCTGTCATGACAATTCCAGTTTCAGGAATTTATCCTAGAGCAGTAATAGCTGAATGCAAAGAGAGTCTTTAAGCACTATTTATAATACTGAAAAATTGGAAACACACCAAAATCAATTTTTAAAAGGTGACTATCTAGAGGTTGCCACCACAGAACTTTCTAAGCAGAAAAGCCATAGAAGAATTCACATGCACAAAAGACTTAAAACCGTATGTTAAAAAAATCAAAAAGTATATTTAAAATCAAGCAATAAGATGGCAGAGTGTTAATGCCCTACTACTACACTACAAATAAAAAAGTCCTCCAAGGGGCACCTGGCTGGCTCAGTCGGAAGAGCATGTGACTCTGGATCTTGGAGTTGTGACTTTGAACCCCACATTGGGTGCAGAGATTACTTGAAAATGAAATTTAAAAAAAAGTCCTCCCATTAAGAAGAAAACAGACAAGGAGTTAGTTATCTGAAGGCAATTCACACAAAATATATAAATGGTTAATAAACATGAGAAAAATATTTAGCCTTATTAAAAGAAATGCGTATTTAAATATGATTTTTTTAACTTATCAAGTCAGCAAAAAAAAAAGTTTAATTACAACACCCAGTGTTGTTAAGGACATAGGGAACTATACACTTTCACTAACCACTCTTAGAAGTTTACATTGGTTTAAATTGTTTTTTTCTGGAAAACCACCAGCAGTATATTAAATACCTTTTAAAAAAAAAATCAGACCCTGTGCTAGCACCATACAAAGGAAACAATCCAAGAAGTCCATAAAGAATTATGTACTGTCACTTTCTTTTTTATTTAAATAGTTTATTTATTTTTGAGACAGAGAGAGACAGAGCATGAGTGGGGGAGGGGCAGAGAGACGGAGACACAGAATCCAAAGACCAGCTCCAGGCTCTGGGCTGTCAGCACAGAGCCCAATGCGGGGCTCGAACCCACGAACCGTGAGATCTGACCTGAGCCGAAGTCGGTCGCTTAACTGACTGAGCCACCCAGGTGTCCCATGTACTGTCACTTTCTTCACAGCATTATTCACAGTTGGGCAAATGTAGAGGCTGGTTAAGTAATGTATTTGTGCAGGGGTGGAGGGTGAGGGCAGGGAAACTGAGTACATCGATCTTATTATCTAGCTCCTCATGCATATTTTGGTGGACACCACAGAAAGATAGAAAAACGATTTGAAAAGTCTGACATGTAGTAAAAATACCAGGCATGAAGACTATTTTTCTAACGTGATATATAAGAGGAGGAAAGAACTCTGGCTTCAGACTTTTCCCTCCCTTTGACCTCCAGCCAGCTGCAATTTTAGTTCTTCAAAGAATCCGGATTCTCTTTCCCTCTAGGCCTCCATTTGCTGATCCCCTTGCCCTGAAGACCATACCTTACTCCATACCCTCTTCCCCACTTCATCCCTCTTCTTTCTCTGACCGGCTCCCACTCAGGTCCAGACCCCAAATCGTAAGAGGGAACCCTGGAAACATAAAGATTGGTTGTATTTTTTTTTAAGTCAAACTCCTCTCCTATTGTGTATAACTGTTGCGTGGGGATGGAGGGTTTGAGACTCCAGGCTTTGCTCAAGTAACTCTGTTGGTGACACAACCAACTTCCAAAGAGAATGGGTGAGTCTAGTCAATAGCAGAGCTTTTGTTTTGCAAGTTTGAGGCCAGAGCTGAATTGCTTAGGTTAATGAGAGAGAAAGAAAATAGGCCTTCCTCTCCAAACTTTCCTTGTATAGTATTCATCCTCTCTACTAAATACATTTGCCTAAATATTTAAAGACGATTGGATTAGGTGGTGTCAAATTAATATCCTGCTGCATACACTCAAGGAAACATCCAGCATGTTTCTGCTCATTGGCACAGTGCAGCCGAAACGTCACTTTCATTGTTGCAGTCTCCGTACTGAGCACTCCAACATAAGTTCACAGAATGAATAAGTAATGGGATGGAGTAGACCGGTTCCTTCAGAGAGACTTAATAGGAAACTTGAAACCTAAAAAAGAAGACCGTGACAGAAGCCCATGTTGTAAACTGGGGTGTTCCATTCTCAAAGCTGGGGTATTCCGTTCTCAGCCAGCTGCCTCCTGCTGTGGCGGGCCAGCATGACCTGGTGGAAGTAGCTCAGAACTGGGATTCAAGAAAGCTGATTTCTTTTATATATATACATATATATAATTTATATAATATATATGTATATATATGTAATTATATATATAATTAATATATATAATTAACATACAGTGTTAGATTAGTTGCAGGTGTACAATATAGTGATTTAAGAATTCTATACATTAGTGCTCATCACAATAAGTGTATTTTTTGTCTGTCAGAGTGATAGCTCTTTCTTTCTTTTTTAAAAATAGTTTATTGTCAAGTTGGTTTCCATATAACACCCAGTGCTCATCCCCACAAGTGCCCTCCTCCGTGCCCATCACCACCCCGCCCCCCCGATAAGCTCTTTCATAAGCTGTGGCCACACTTCTCCCTAACGTCCAGGGAGACCAGTCCTCTCTCTGGCCAAACTTCCAAATGTAAGGCTCTAACTTTCTGTTCCCCTCCTCCTTTCTTCCTGCCTCTCCCACCCCATCTCTCTACCTATTCCTGATCCTGAAGCACAAAGCCTGGGAAAGACAGAACTTTGCGTAGGAGGCAAGATAGTGTCAGAGTGAGGGCAGAAGCTAAGCAAAAATGAATTTGGTTGCAGAGGGAACACTGCTAAGGTTTAGATCAGAGAAAGCACCTTAGTAACTGCAAAAAAAAAAAAAAAAGGAAACATCAGTGTCCTTCATTAGTGGGATGTGGTTTAACTACAGTGTTGTTACACACAATAGATGCAGGTATGAAAAATGAAGGGAGGGGCGCCTGGGTGGCTCAGTTGGTTAAGCGTCCAGCTTCGGCTCAGGTCATGATCTCACGGTTTGTGGGTTCGAGCCCCGCATCAGGCTCTGTGCTGACAGCTCAGAGCCTGGAGCCGGTCTTCGGATTCTGTAACTCCCTCTCTCTCTGGCCCTCCCCTGCTCACGCTGTCTCTATTTCTCAAAAATGAATAAAACATTTTAAAAAAAATTTTAAACAAAGGGAAATTTTAATGTGCCGATTAAAGAAATCCATGATATGTTGAAGAAAAGTAAATTGTGTGTGTGTGCATGCACGTGTGTGCCTGTGTGTGCTCATGTGTTTATAGAAAGCACTTGAGAGGAGGAGGGACATTTTTAAGAGGTGGGAGTTCTGAATGCTGTTTACTATTTTGTTTTTTACAGAGACAATAAAAATGAAAGCGAATAAATGTCAACCTTTCCACTGGAGGAGTCTCCTTTCCATCAATGGCAGGGAAACTCCTCCCTGACTAATCGGGAGCATGACAGCGGTAGCTGGATGTGTGGCCCCCTAAGCAGGGAATCGGCTGAAACCAGCATGGTCATTAGCGGTCCAGCCCCGCGCTCAGCCCTGTCGCTTCTGCTGCTCCCATTCACAGCTCAGATGGCTCCCACTCGCATGACGACTGCCTTGGACACCTCTGCCAAAATCCTCAAGTAAATCCTGCAGTGACAGCTGACAGAACAGAAGGCGTGAGCTGGAGGGAATCATGCCCATTATTTCTCAAACACTCACGAAGAGCCCATTTCATAGTGGACCCCTGGCTGGGCAATGAGGACACAACAAAGAGGCAGACACAGTCCCTGCCCTCAGGCATTTAGAGTCTACAGAGGAGGCTGAGAAGTTCATGGTCATACCAGTGCCATATGATACACCCCGATGGGGGAAGTACTGGAGCATGCTGTGGGAGCGGGGCAGCCACAACCCAGAGAAGGCTTCTGGAAGACGATGATGCCTAACCTAGACCCAAAGTACAGTAAGAGTGAGCTAGCTCAACGGTGACCTTGATGTGATCGTGGAAACTGCGAGACTGCCGGCAGGCAGTGTGGCTGTAACCCAGGTGCTGGAGGCAAGGGGGAGGGAAAGGTGAGAGGTGGTGTTTCACAGCAAGAAAAACCAGATCCCAAAAGCTGTTCTCCATCAGCCGAGGCAGGAATTTGGCCTGTATCCTGAAGCCTGTCAGGAGCCATTGAAGAGTTAAGCAGGAAAGGAACGTGACCGAGTTTGTTCAGAGAGACCACGCCCGCTAACCTTTGGAGGGTGGGGTAGACAGCATAATCCCCCCCTTCAGATGTCCACGTCCTGATTCCTGGAACCTGGGACTATGCTACATTACATGACAAAAGGGGCTCTGCAGGTGTGTGACCATGAGCATCTGTACAAGTGGAAGCAGGAGAAAGAAGAGAGAAGCAGAGATTTTGTGATGGAAGAATCGTCAGAAAGATGCATCATTGGTGGCTTTGGAGAAGGAAGAAGGGAACCACAAGCCAAGGGATGTGGGAAGTCTTTAAGAAGCTAGAAAAAGAGGGGTGTCTGGGTGGCTCAATCAGTTAAGCTTCTGTTTGCAGCTCAGGTCATCTCGCTGTTCAGGGGTTTGAGCCCTGCGTTGTGATCTGTGCTGACAACTCAGATCTGTGCTGACAACTCAGATGGAGCCTGCTTTGGATTCTACATCTCCCCTTCTCTGTCCTTTCCCCACTTGTGCTCTCTCAAAAATAAATGTTAAAAAAAAAAAAAAGTAGAAAAAGAAAGGAAATAGACTCCCATAGAGTCTCCAGAAAGGAAGGCAGACCTGCTCACATTTTTATTTCATCCCAGTGTCCGACTTCTGACCTACAAGATGCCACATCTGTACTGTGTTAATCCGCCAAGCCCGTGGTTATTTGTTACACAGCAGTAGAAAACAAATATAGGTTTTGGTGCTGCTGGGCCAAGCATCTCAACACGTGCAAGTGGCAGTGGAACTGGACAGTAGGGAGAGGCAGGAAAACTCCAAGGAACATCTAGAGAAAGCCTCGATGGCCTTGAACAGACTGAGAGGCAAAAACTCTGCTGCTGAGGACTCAGAAGTGAGGGGCGCGAAGGAGAAAACATAAACCAACTTTGAGAAGGCCCACCTCATCAAGCACGGACTTGGTGGAAATATGGTTTGTTACAGGCGCTGCCCGTAAGAGCTAAGAAGGAAATGAGAAACATGTTACTGGAAACTTGTTCCCTGGTGGCAAGAAGCCTCAAATCACACGCCCCACAGCCATGTGGAAAGCAGAACTTACAAACGATGAACTTGGATGTTTCGCTGAAATTTCCAGGCAAAACACTGAAAGGGGCCACCTGACTACTTCTTGCCGTTTGCGGTAACCAACCAGAAGGGGACACGGGCACACGGAGAAAAGAACTATCAAATAAAAACAAACCAGAGCTTGACGATTTGGGGGAATTCTCAGCCTGTCTTGATTGTGATACTAAAATGGAGAGATTTACTGACGGGAGAAGTGCACTTGAGAAAAAGCTGACGGTGTGCCTGGACAATCTCTTGTTAACATCTCTGAAAGATCCAAAGGTCCAAGTATTTGGTCACGTAGGAGGCTTGTTTGAAGAGATTCAGTGTGTGACTCATCGGTCACATCAGCTCTCTCAACAAACCCCAAAACAGAAATGGAATTATCCAGGGAGCATGTGTGAAGGAGCCTCCGATGCAATGGAGCGAATCTCTACATGAGATATTCACAAGGTTCTTGAGTCTTTTATCTCAGGAGAAACAGTGGAATCCAGACTTGAAGGGACAGAGAGAGTCTGAAATGAAAGAAGGCTACAGGCAGGAAGCAGGCTGAAACAATGGCCCAGCTGGAAACAGGTGCTGTTTTTCCTGACAAAGAACAAACGACTCAGAGAGAGAGCTAAGCTTTGAGCTACAGAGTACTATCCTTAGGCCCTGAAGCCTAATGGAGCTTGTCCAACTTAACTTTGAAATTACCTGGCACCTGTGACTCCTTTGTGTCTTCCATCTTCTCTCTGTTTGCACAGGAACGTCGGCAACCATTACGATATGCCAGTCCCAACATTCTATTCGGGGAGCAGAGAAACGAAGAAAACTTGTTTTCTAGGTTCATGGGGCCACAGATGGGGAGGAGTTCCACCCCAGGAGAGATGACACGGAGTCTCATCTGATAACCTAATAGAGATGATATTGATGATGAGGTTTATATTTTGGACTTTGAATTGATACTTTAATGGGCGGAGACTTTGGGGCACATTGGGGAATCGTTTGGAACGAGGTAAGTGTATTTTGCATGGAAGGCAGACATGAATATTTGGGGGTCAGAGAGAGGATGGTGGCAGGGAGAATAAGAGCCCTCCAAAGATGTCTATGTCTTAATCCCTAAAACTTGTGAATCTGTTATACGGTAAGAAGGTCTTTGCAGATATAATTAAGTATCTTGCAATGGAGAGGTTATCCTAGCTTATCTGAGTGGGTCCAATGCAATCACAAGGGTCCTCAAAAATGGAAGAGGAAAACTCAAGAAAGAAGAAAGAACCCTTCCATCTGATACAGAAGAGTAGTCTAGACCTCCGAGAGGTGTGATGTTTCTGCTTTTGAAGATGGAAGGAGGGGGTCCAAAATGAAGGAAATGTGGGAAGCTTCCAGAAGGTAGAAAATGTTAGGAAATGGATTTTCCAGGGGTGCCTGGGTGGCTCAGTTGGGTGGGCATCTGATTAGGCTCAGGTCATGATCTCACAGTCTGTGGATTTAAGCCCCGCGTCAGGCTCTGTACTGACAGTTTGGAGCCTGAAGCCTGCTTCAGATTCTGTGTCTCCCTCTCTCTCTGTCCCTCTCCTGCTTGTGCGCGCTCTCTCTCTCTCTCTCTCTCAAAAACAAATAAACACTAAAAAAATTCTTAAAAAAAAAAAAAAAAGAAATGGACTTTCCCCTACAGCCTCCAGAAGGGAACACAAGCAGCAAAGATGGGTAAAACTGAGGCCAAGAGTCAAATTCAGAGGCAACTGTAATAATCCAAGCAAAATAATAATAATAATAATCCAAGCAAAAGAGGATGGTGTCCAGGGTGAGGCAGTTGCATTAGGAATAGAGAGAGGTGGAGGGACTAGATAAACATATATGAGGTATAGCGGCTGGAACGTGGTGATAAAACTGGGGTGAGGGGGAGTCAAGGCTGACACCCATATCTTTGGTTTAAGCAATAAGGCAGAGGGTGAAACTACTGGCTGGCTGCGGAAGCCACACAGGAAGAAAAGCAGGTTTGGGGATCAGCAGATAATTTCATTTTGGACCTATCACCTGCCTATGGAACACCCAAGGGGCCCTTGGATAAGCAGGTCGGAGGCTCTGCAGAAAACATACAGGTGATAGTTAAAGTCAGAGGAGGGGGTAAGATGGTCCAGGAAGAACCCAGAGAGTAAGAAGAAAAGGACAGGCTAGAACCCTGTGGAGTGGTAAGTAAGGGCGTGCAGAGAAGAGAAACCCACAAGAAGCCTCAGAAGGAACAGCTGGAGAGGTAGGAGGGAAACCAGGAGAAAATAGCTCCGTGAAAGCCAGCAGCATAGCTGCAGTGTTGTCCGTGTGCACCAGCACTGGGAAAGAATCCGCTGGAACAAGCAGGGGTCAGATGGAAGCAGGAGCAGGACCGGGCAGCTCAGAGGAGAAGGAAGTGCAGTGGGTGGCGTTTTCTGGCCAGGCATTTGAGGGCGGCCAGAGTCCAGGTGAGCAAACCTGCTGAGCACCGGAGCTCAGCCTAGAAGAGGCAGCTGGTTCCCTTCCAGGAAGCGGTTCTAGCAGAGAAGGAGCTCATGTCACCTCTGCTGTGTTCCAGAAAACTAGCCCTGCGCCCTGCCTTCGCTGACAAAGTTCCTTCTGCCTAAAATAAATGCCCAAAGCTTGCTTAGCACTGTGCTAAGCACTTCCTGGACATCAAGAGGCACTGGTGTTCTCCTCGTGTTACAAAAGAGAGAACCAAAGCTCTAAGAGGTGAAGTGACTTGCCCATGGTCACACAATATGCAGTAGAATTCGGACCCAACTCTAACTGAATACAGGCTCTAAGCTCTGATTCCTCCCAAAGCCATGCTCTCTCCCTTATTGGGTTCCCAGCATCTTTTATCTTCTCTCTCCATTTCATCTCCAGAAGGATTTTCCTCCCTGAGAAAGGGGCTTTTATCCAACTTGTCAAGTTGTCGGCATTCTGCGCTGTGGCAGGGAACCACTAGGTGGCGCCAAAGCCCCAGACAGCCTGATTTCCTGCTGACCAGGAGTTGGACTCCTTGGGGAACAGAGTGGGGTGGGGGAGGGAGGCTGACCTTTTCTTCTTACCTTCCATGCCCACCCCTCCTCCTCATCAGAGCTGGGGAGTAAAGAACAGGAGATTGGAAGGTTAGCGATCAGAGGTCTGAGGATTGTAAACTGGAAGGCTCCAGCCCTCAAGTCAAACAGATGATTCTAAGAATTCTCTGAGAAGGGCGAGGACCAGCAAAATAAAAGCTTGTGGCTGAGGCTGGATTTCAGCCCCACTCCCCTCTATTTTTGTGCAGAGTCCCAACTGCACAACCATATGCTGTGATCTTTGTGGAAAAGGGAGGAAATGCACATTATTGGTACTTACCATGAGCCAGAAACGGTAGAAACATAGCTGGGTGCCCTTGGGAAAACCACTTACTCCTCTAAGCCTCAGTCTTCACAGAAAATGGGGGTAAACACAGGACCTACTTCACTGAGTGGTTGTGAGGACTTAACCACAAAATGCACAGAACAGACCAGTACAGTGTCTGTCATATAGCAGGCGCTTAAGAAATATGATTATAAATAAATGATAATTTTATTAATATAAATATGTAAATGATACGTTTTATTATTAAAATTTAGTAGTTCCTAGGGGTATCTGGCTGACTCAGTTGGTGGAGCGTGCGACTCTTTTTTTTTTAAAGTTTTTTGTTTATTTCAGGGGCGCCTGGGTGGCTTAGTCGGTTAAGCGTCCGACTTTCGCTTAGGTCATGATCTCGCGGTTCGTGGGTTCGAGCCCCGCGTTGGGCTCTGTGCTGACTGCCAGCTCAGAGCCTGGAGCCTGTTTCAGTCTGTGACTCCCTCTCTCTGATCCTCCCCTGCTCACGCTGTCTCTCTCTCCTAGAAATAAATAAAACATTAAAAAAAAATTTTAATGACTCTGGCAGTCAGCACAGAGCCCGACGCGGGGCTCGAACCCACGAACCCACGAACCGTGAGATCATGACCTAAGCGAAAGTCGGACGCTTAACCGACTAAGCCACCCAGGCGCCCCGGAGCATGCGACTCTTAACCTCTGTTCAGGCCACTGTGATCTCACAGTTCTGTGGGATTGAGCCCCGCTTTGGGCTCTGCACTCATAGTGCAGAGATTCCCTCTCTCTCTCTCTCTCTCTCTCTCTCTCTCTGCCCCTTCTGCACGCGCTCTCTCTCACTCTCAAAGTAAGCAACTAAATATTTTTTGAATAAAATAAAATCGTTACAATAATCACTCATTCCTAGCTACCCCTTTTATGATGATATCAATTATTTAATTATTTCCTCACACTGCAGGCCTGATACATAGCGGGTCCTGGAGAAATATTAGTGGGATAAAACACTGAAAAAATGAATTTCAGCCATGTTCTCTGGGCTGATCCAGCTTATAGTCTGGAAAGACTTTCTGGAGGTGGGGTCTTTAAGGACCAAATAAGGATAACCACACACTCTGGTTACAGAACAGTGTCTGGGGACAGAGAAAATGCTTACTAAATACTTCAGAAAGAAGAGAGGGAATGAGGAAGAAGGGAAAAAAGGAAATGGGGGAGAAAGAGAGAAAGGAAGGAGAGAAGAAGGAAAGAAAGCTCAAGGCGGTGTTTTAGTTGACCTAAGGATCTCTGAGAAGGGGCTTCAAACAGGATCCTTAGCAAAATGCTTAGTAGAGAGTTGATGTCAATACTTGCTGGGTCCTGACAGTCCCCCACATTTCCCCTAATATAGCCCTCAGCACACTTTTTTCTTATTTGAGCCCCTACCCCCCAGTGTGAGCTCTGTGAAGGCAGGAACTGTGTCTATATTTTTCAGAGGTACACAGCAGATGTTCAGTAAATAGTTGTTTAATTGCTGCATTGGGCTGAGTTCCAGTTGTGGTAATGGTGCAGTGAATTGCCAAAATATGTAAAAAAGAACTGAATTATGGCACAATAAAGTAACCAAAAGCAGGCACAAACTGAAGGAGGATTCAGCATTTACATGAAGAGAGCCACACTAGATATGGTCCATATTTATATGAATTTTCTGCCAAGGGGACCTCTTAGTTTAAATAGCACAGAGAAGCTAAAACTCAAGTAAAAATCCACAATCCTATGGGTTTGATGAATCCGAAGACAGAGTTCAGGGTGCCACAGTGGCTAAAAACTTGAGGGAAAACCACAGAAACAAAAGAGCCACAAAGAGGGATGGCCAAAAATCTGTATATTAACTCCCCTCAAATTTGTGGCTATCCCCCAAAAGGCACAGGCACAAACAAAACTCCAAACAATCCATGGGGAATTGAGCAAAGATTTCAGCTGCTGCCCACTGCAAGAAGCCAGTTTGGAGCTTAAATTATGCCAAGTTAGCAGGGCTTGGATAACACCCAGGACATTCTTTTAAAATCCTAGAAGGGTCCCACCTTAGAAGAAGTTCTTATATCCTGTAAATAAGACACATACCCCAGGATTAGGAGCAAAGCCAAAAGTAGAGTTACCTAACAATGAATAAAACTAAGCATATACAAGTTCAAGATCATCCACCAGAAGATCCAAATGGCTGAAAAACCAGTTAACATTCTCCAAAGGAATATAACACAATTCAGAGTCTTTACAACACATCATTTGTGCACAGTATACAATAAAAATTAATAGACATGCAAAACAACAATAACAAACAATAAACAAAAAACCAGGAAAATGTGATCCATAGTCAAATAGAAAAGTAAGTCAATAGAAACAGAGCCATAGACAACCCAGATATTGGAATTTGGAGGCAGGGACTTAAAAATAACCATGAAGGGGCACCTGGGTGGCTCAGTCGGTTAAGCGTCTGACTTCAGCTCAGGTCATGATCTCACGGTTCGTGGGTTCAAGCCCTGCGTCGGGCTCTGTGCTGGCAGCTAGCTCAGAGCCCGGAGCCTGCTTCAGATTCTGTGCCTCCCTCTCTCTCTGACCCTCCCCTGCTCATGCTGTCTCTCTCTCTCTCAAAATAAATAAAACAACAACAACAAAAAACCATGAAAAATGTTTCAGAATCTCTCAGAAAGCTCCCACCATAGCATGTAGAAGAGGAGTAAAATCCAAAGCAAGAATGAAGTAATTAACAAAGATAACAAGAGAAATAAAATTGAAAAGATAAAACAATAGAGAAAATCAATAAAATAAAGAACTAGTTCTTTGAAAAGACCAATAGTATTGACAAGCCTCTAGCAAGACGGACAAAGACAGAAAGAGAGAAGACACAAATTCCCAATAGGAATGAAACAAAGGATATTACTACAAACCCCACAAACAGCAAAAGGATAAGGAAATTCTACAAACTACTCTAGACACACAAATTTGACAAATGAAATGGAGCAAGTCCTCAAAAAATACAAGCTACCATACTTTATCCACTATGAGACAGATCATTTGAATAGTTCTGTAATTAATTAAGGAAACTGAATTTGTAATTTAACACCCCCCTCTTTTGGGCTCAGATGACTTTTTTTTTTTTTAAGATTTTATTTCTATGTAATCTCTACACCCAATGTGGGGCTCCCACTTACAATCTTGAGATGAAGAGTTGCATGCTCTTACCAGCTGAGCCAGTCAGGCACCCCTCCTGGCTCAGATGATTTCATTGGAGAATTCTATCAAATCTTTAAATACGAATTAACACCAATTCTATAAAAATCTGTTCCAGAAGATAAAAAAGGAGAGAATACTTTTCAATTCATTTTATGAGGCTAGAATTACTCTGATATCAAAACTAAAGACAATACAAAAATAAAGAAAACTGTAGACCAATTCCCTCCTGACTATGGATGCAAAACCCTTAACAAAATATTCGCAAATAAAATACTCCAATATATTAAAAAATTCTGGGATTTATTCCAGGGATGCAAGAGTGGTTCAATATTCAAAACATCAGTGAATGTAGGGAGCCTGGGGGACTTAGTTGGTCAAGCATTCGACTTCAGCTCAGGCCATGATCTCATGGTTTGTGGGTTTGATCCCCACATTGAGCTCTCTGTTGTCAGTGCAGAGCCTGCTTTGGATCCTCTGTCTTTCTCTCTTTGCCCCTCCTCTGCTCACAGGGAGAGAGTGTGTAAGTAGGGGAGGGGCAGAGAGAGAGGGAGACACAGAATCCGAAGCAGGCTCCAGGCTCTGAGCTGTCAGCACAGAGCCTGATGCAGGGCTTGAACCCATATACCATGAGATCATGAACTGAGCCAAAGTTAGATGCTTAACTGAATGAGCCAACCAGGCAACCCCCCGCCATTTGTTTAATTTAAAAAAAAATCAATCAGTGTAATCCACCATATAAATGGACTAAAGAAGGGGGGCCTGGGAGGCTCAGTCAGTTAAGCATCTAACTCTTGATTTCAGCTCAGGTCATGATCTCATGGTTCGTGAGATCAAGCCCCACATCAGGCTCTGCACTGATAGAGCCTCAATTGATGCAAAAGAACTGGACAAAATTCAACACCCATTCATGATTTTTTTTTTAATGTTTTATTTATTTCCAGGAGAGAGAGAGAGAGAGACAGTGTGAGCAGGGGAGGGTCAGAGAGAGAGGGAGTCACAGACTCTGAAACAGGCTGCAGGCTCTGAGCTGGCAGTCAGCACAGAGCCCGACGCGGGGCTCGAACCCATGAACCGCGAGATCATGACTTAAGCGAAAGTCAGACACTTAACTGACTAAGCCACCCAGGCGCCCCCCATTCATGATTTTTTAAAAAATCTTAGCAAACTAGGAATAGAGGGGAACTTCCTCAACTTGATAAAAACTGTCTACAAAAGAAGTACAGCTAACATCATAGTTAATAATGAAACATTAAATGCTTTCTCCCTGTATCAGTCAAGGTTCCACCAGAGAAGAAGAATCAGGAGACATATTATGAGATGTATGACAAGAAACCGGTTTACACAGCTGTGGGGAAATCCAAAAGGCAGGTCACCAGGCAAAGGAGGTTGAAATTCTCAGGAAGGAGCCGAAGCTGGTATGCACAGGCCAAATGTCTTCCTCATCGGGGAACCCTCAGTTCCACCTTTCAAAAGACTGAAGCAGGCCCATCCAGATTACCTAGGATAATCTCCTTTACTTACAGCCAATTAATAATGGACTTGAATCGTATTTACAAAATATTCTCACAGGGGCACCTGGCTGGCTTAGTCGGTAGAGCGGGTGACTGACTCTTCATCTCAGGGCTGGAAGTTCAAGCCCCACATTAGATGTAGAGATTATTTAGAAATAAAATATCAGAAAAATTTTATTTCGCAGTAAACCTAGAGTAGCATTTCAATAACAGAGGACTCTAGCATAGCTGAGTGGACACAAAACTGTCCATCACACCTCCTGAGACCAGGAAGGAGGCAAGTATGTCCACCTTCACCACCCTTGCTCAGCATAGTACTGCAAGTTCTAGCCAGTGCAATAAGGGAAGAAATGGGGATGAAAGACATGTGGATAGGAAAGCAAAAATAAAACTGTCTCTATTTCAGAAAAACGTTTAAATCTACCCCAAAACAGAACCTGCTAAAATTGAGTTCAACAAGGTACTGGGATATAAATATGCAAAAAATCAATTGTATTTACATACACTAGCAGTGAACATGTGGATGGGAAATTTAAAATATAATACGAGGGCACCTGCGTGGCTCAGTCAGTTAGGTGTCAGACTCACAGCTCAGGTCAGGGCCCCTCAGTTTGAGGGTTCAAGCCCCTCATCGGGCTCCCCACTGATGGTGGAAAGCCTCCTTGGGATTCTCTCTCTCTTTGCCCCTCCCCCATTTGCATGCTCCCTCTCTCTTAAAATAAATAACAAATAAACTTTAAAAATAAAATAAAATACCATTCACAGTCACTTAGAAATTATATATTTATGACTTACAACTAATGAAACTACTATACAAACCCATACAGTACATGTTTGCTGAAAATTACAACGTGCTAGAATTGTACTGTCAATTTCCTGGCTTTGTTATCATTCTACAGTTATGTAAGATACTAGGATTGAGATAAAGTGGATTCAGGGAACATGGGGTCTTCCTATACTATTTTTGAGGCTCCTTGTGAATTTACAATCAGTTCCAAATTAAAAAAAGATTTTAAAATCTTTTTTTAAAAACTCACAATTTTTCACTGAGGCTTAGCTGGGCAGTTCTTCTGTTCCATGCGGAGTTTCCTCAGGCCCTTGGTGGCATTTAGCCGGTGATCAGGCTGGTCTGGGAGGTTCAAAATGTCTGGCGCTTTGGTGTGGACAGCAGGAAGGCTGGGCTTGGCTGGGCCTCTCTCTCCATGTAGTCTCCCCAGTGGGATGGGCTGCCTTCCGGCCTGGTGGCTCAGGGATCCCAGGGCTGATAAATATTTCAGAGCTGAGGCGCTCTGAATGAGACCAAGGCCTCAGGTATGGCCTTGAGAATATGGCTGAAGTGGAGGGGAGGAGACGGTCACTAGAAATGAGGCGGTTAAGGCAATGGGAATCCCGGATGTTGAAGGGGTCATCCAAGAAAACAATGGAGCGCCCCAAATGGCAGGACTCTGAGAGGAGGGGAAGACGTGACCCTGGGGCCCAAATCATTAGCGAGTGAGGGAAAGGACCCAGAGGAAAGAGGAGGGGAAAGAGAACAGTTGGCACCTGAGGGCGTAGGGGCTTCTACACGCACCTTTCTGGAGAAACACTTAAATACTGTGGACGCTGATCCCACGTTCCGAGCCTGAGGGATATGAGGCCTCCATCTGTGACGGCTGCAGGAAAGCAGGTTGTCAGGGAGGATCACGTGGAGGTCCAGGCTTGGAGGTAGACAATGTGCCCTGAGAAATTGAGAACAGTCAGATAATTTGCTAATCATGGAACCGATGTTCCAGAAGACAAGGTGGAAAGGTTGGGATGGGAGATCCGCTGAGACCCTGATGTGGGGTTGGGGGAGGGGAAACGGAGCCACAGGGAGGTAGATATTTTGGGAACTGGCTGAGGAAACCAGGTGAGGTTGGTCAGGTGTAAGCGAATTTAGTCATTTACTCCACACAGAGTCCTGAGAACCTGCGAGAGAGAAGGGCGTGGTTAGGGAAGGTCCTGAGGAAAACCTCAGCCCATAGATCCAACTGGGGGTTGATTCCGTGATCAGTCCCTTGCTCCAAAAATCTGTGGACACCTGGAGCACAGGGGATGGGTCAGACTCAGTCTCTGACCAAACGAAACCTCTCTATGATTAACACAAAATTTTATTGAAAAAAGGAAAAGAAATCCTGAGCTCATTCAGATGAAAAGGCTCTTTTCGGGAGAGATGAGGCTGATGTGGGAGCTGGCATGTCAATGCTCCCTTCTGGTCCAGGACCTGGGATTCTTAGGCTCCTATTTTCAGGTTTATTCTTGCAGCGTCAATTACTATGGTAGGTGGGAAGACAAAAGCAAGAAGATTGGAGTTTCTTTCTCCCCCCTCACCTTTGAGATGATCTTAAACTTTAATCTTTAATCTAATAGTGTGGTAAAGTAAATTAGTAGAGTTTCTTTTTTTTATTTATATTTATTTTTGAGAGCAAGAGAGATAGAGCACGAGTGGGGGAGGGGAAGAAAGAGGGAGACACAGGATCTGAAAGAGGCTCTAGCCTCTGAGCTGTCAGCACAGAGCCCTACGCAGGGCTTGAACCCAAAGACCACCAGATCATGACCTGAGCCGAACTTGGATGCTAAACTGACTGAGCCACCCAAATGCCCTTAAGATTTTATTTAAAACTGGGTGCCTGGATGGCTTAGTCGGTTAAGCGACCGACTTTCGCTTAGGTCATGATCTCGCGGTTCGTGGGTTCGAGCCCCGCGTCGAGCTCTGTGCTGACTGCCAGCTCAGAGCCTGGAGCCTGTTTCAGTCTGTGACTCCCTCTCTCTCTGACCCTCCCCTGCTCACGCTGTCTCTCTCTCTCTCTCTCTCTCCTAGAAATAAAAAAAAATTAAAAAAAAAAGATTTTATTTAAAAAATAAAAAATCTCTACACCCAATGTGGGGCTTGAACTCACAACTCCAAAATCAAGAGTTGTATGCTCCACTGACTGATCTAGCCAGGCAGCCCTAAATTAATTTGGCATCTTTCCAACAATGAGTCTTCCTATCCAGGAATGTGGATATACGACTCTCCATTTATTCAGTTTCCCTGCTCCTTAAGATTTGTATGTGACTGGCCTGAACCTCTAGTCCCTGTCTTGTGGGACAATTTCTCTTGATCATCTCCTGCGTTGGGCTTCAGTTTCCACTGAATTGATTCAGGTTATAAACCCAAGTATGGTAAATTGCATTCTCCAAAGATGGCCGCACCCACATAGGTTCCACACACACACATTCCATGCTCTTCTTGAAATGTTACATTGACACTCGTTCATCAGGAGGTGGAGTCTTTGTTCCCTCCCCTGAAACTGGGCAAACCTTTGAAATTCCCTGGGCCAAGAGAAAGTAGTGACATCGATGCTGTATGACTTCTGAGGCTAGATCTTGAGAGGCAATTCTGCTTCAGTCTGGTGTTCTTCTTCTCTTTTTGAGCTGCTAGGTTTTGAAGTTTGGCTACCTTGAAGCTGTGTGCTGGAGAGACCCTGTGGAAAGCCCACAAATAGATAACGGAGAGAGCTTCCCAAGGAATTCCAGCTGTTCCAGCCCCAGCTCTTAGAGACTTCGTGGCACAGACACCAGATACGTGAGTGAGGAAGCCCAGACGCATCTTACGGCAGCCTCATAACGGACCCCATATCAGAACCAACCAACAAAGCCGCTCCTGAATTCCTGATCCAAGAAAGTGTTGCTTTAAACCATCACATTTTTAGGTGACTTTCTATACAGCAATAGACAACTAACACACTAATATGTGCTATCCAGACATGAAGCGCATCCACCTTCTGTAATTTCCACACGCAAAAAGAAAACGTACACGAGGCCCATGTGTGTTTAGCTCACAAAGAGATGGAGAAATGAAAACATAAAAACCAACAACTTTGGGGGTGCCCGGCTGGCTCGGTCAGAAAAGTATGTGATTCTTGATTGCAGGGTCATGAGTTTGAGCCTCACATTGGGTGTAGAAATTACTTAAATAATTAAATTACAAAAAAAAAAGCAAAACATGGTGGCTCAGTTGGTTAAGTATCTGACTCTTGATTTCATCTCAAGTCAGGATCACACAGTTCGTGGGATCTTCGATGACAGTGTGGAGTCTTCCTGGGATTCTCTCTCTCCCTCTCTCTGCCCCTCCCCTTCTTTCTTTCTCTCTCTCAAAAACAAATAAACAAATATTAAAAACAATAGGGGCAGCTGGGTGGCTCAGTCGGTTGAGGGTCCTACTTTGGCTCTGGTGGATTATGAGTTCAAAAGAGCTTTGCATTGAACTTGCTACTGTCAGCACAGAGCTCGCTTTGGGTCCTCTGTGCCTCCCCCTCGTCTCTCCCGTTTCTGCTCTCTCTCCCACACCTCCCCCAAAACATTTAAAAACATTAAAAAAATTAAACAACAATAACGACTTTGGCCATCCCATTTCTGAGAAGTCTGTTACAAATAATACCCTCCCTCCCTGGGCAATGCCCATCATCCCTCTCTCACTTCCTCCTCCTCTCTTCTTACCTCCTATAACCTCCAAATTCCTCTTCACTCTGTTAGGCAGAGCAACGAAATTCTCTCAAGCCTTTTCTCCCAAACTGAGCTCCAGGAACATGTCTCAAAGCTCAGGGCCCTTTGCCCACCTACTCCACGGGGTTGGCCTTTCCTAGGTCCAGAGGGTCGATTATTTTAGCTGATCTTGTGGCCCTCTCCCTCACATTGGGTACAGGATGCTAAAGAAGGTGTCCTCCGTAAATCACAAGGAAAGCTAAAATGTATCAAGCACCTACTATGTGTGTCTGCCAGGTTAAGTACTGCATATACATCAACTCATCCAATCTTCACAAAAACCCTAAAGATAGGGACTATCATCATTCCCTTTTACAAATGAGGAAACTGAGACATCACTTAGTGTCAGGTGCCCATGGTCATGATTAGTGACAGTCTGATTCCAAATCACTTCACCAATATTACTTAAGCGAGTGAAAAGGAAACTAAGACTGGGAGAGAGGCGATGCTGGATAAGTAGGCTTGGGAAATTGGTAAATAGGATGGTGGCTGTTTCCATGAAGGTGGAGGAGATCACCCCGAACCAGAGAGAAGGCCCAGACCTAGAGACTGCCTGCTTAAGGAAGTTGCCCTGAAGAAAAGGCAATAGAAGAAGAAAGAAGGCTGGACGGTGGAAGTGGGGGCAGGGAGAGCTTCACCGAGAGAATGGCCAAGGGCAGCTCCTGGAGCCAACAGCCTCCTGGGGGTGGGAAGGGTACTGAAGAGGGGCTGGGCCCCACTGGTGACCTCCAAGAGACTGCTCTCCCAGCTGGGGCTGAAGCAGGGAGGTGAGAGCGAGATGAGGGAGTTTGGAGGCGAGGCAGTCAACTCCACTGCAGAGTTAGCGGGGCGGCAAGAAGGAGAAGGTGGACGGGGGTATTCACGAGATGGCTGATCCAGGACGGGCTTTGGTAGAGAGGAGGCGAGACTGCGTGTGAAGCTGAGCGAGGCGGGTGGGGGGCTCTGCTACAGACAGGGTCTGCAGAACCTAAAACTCGCTCTGGGCCTGGGCGCTGGAGGAGAGAGGAAGCACCCAGGCCACAGCTCGCAGGCAGAAGGGGCTGAGACCCGGCCAGCGATGGGGCGCGGGCTGCGGGTCAGGGGGGAAGGTGCGGGGCCTTGGAGGTCAGCCTGGAGGGGGACCTCGGACGGCCCTGGACGGCCTCCCGGAGAAAGGGGACCGCGTCTCAGTCCTGCGCCGCCGCCGCTCGTCGGATGGGCAGAGGGTGGGCACTGGCTGCGGGACGGAGCGGGGCGGAGCTGGGCGCAGGGCGCCGGCCTCCCTCCCCCGGCCCTCTCAGGTGACAGACCCCGCGGGCCCCCGCCCCGCCCCGCCGCATATCCCTGCGGCCCTGCCCGGCGCGTCCGACAGCAGCCAGCGCCGCCGCGCCCGGAGCCTCCGCGGGCCGGTGCGAGCGTGGACCCGGGCACCCGTCCTCCGCGACCCCGCCGCCCGCCATGGCCGCCGCGGCCGCCCCCCGCGGCCTCCTGGTGCTCCTCCAGGTGCTCGCGCTCGCCCTGGCGCAGATCGTAAGTCCCGCGGCCGCCGCCACGCCGGCGCCGGGGTGCGGGGAGCGGGGGCTGCGGGGCCCAGGAGGCAGCTGAAGGACTCGGCCGGTCTCCCCGCTCGCCTGACGCCCCCCTGCCTCCTCCCACCCCGCTTCGTACGGCCCCGCGGCGCGCGTCCCCTCGGTGGGTGCGCACGGGGGGCGCGTCCAGGCGCCGCGAACGGAGACGGGCGAGCCGGGGAGCCAGAGGGACCCTGTCGGGAGCCGCTCGGCGCAGCCTGGGAGCCGGCAGCGTGGCCAGGAGCTGGCGCCGGGTCCTGGCAGCCCCGAGAGCCCAGGTGGCCGGGGAGACAATGGTGCCCATTCACGGGGCTCGGGAGCCTCCGCCCCGCCTCCTCTCCGGGGGCCCCGGCTCCAGCCAGACGCCGCTCGGCCCCGCCGCTGCCCCTCCGCCTGGCTCCCACTCCCGCGCCCCCGTCCCGCTGCCGAGGGCCGCCGGGGGTGGGGGTGCTGGTGGTCTAGCGGGACCGGGGCGCGATGGGGCCAGGCCCGGGCACCAGCCTGGCACTTCTCGGCCAGGGGAGGGCGCGGGCACCAGGCAGACGCGGGACCCCTGCCTCGGTCGGGACTGGCCCCCGTACGAGGGCAACCCGAGGGAAGAGCGGTGCTGGGAGAGGGGTGCTCTGAGGGGAAGGGAGAACGGGCCTCCCCTCCCTACGCCCCCTCTCCCTGCGCCTCCCCCACTTTCCTTTCGAACGAGAGAGAGGGGTACCTACTCACCGCGTATACCTGTTGTTCATCTTAAAAGAATAATACGAGCAACCACTCACTGGAGCCAGCAGTCAGCTGGGCACCGCCTCGCCTACCATCTGCGCTTCACTTGCGCCGTCGGCATCCGCATCTCTTCCCCGCCGCGACGGCCCCAAGGGCGGCGCGGTCCGGTGGAAGGAGGCGGGCGGACGCAGCCCGGAATCCTGGCTCCACCGCTTACTGTCTGCGCTCATTCATAATCCTTCAGAGCCTGCTTCCTCAACTGCAGACTGGGGCTCCTAATAGTATCCGCCTGACAGTTGTGAGCCTTCCAAAAGACGGTATAGGCAGTGGCACACAGTGCGGGGCACACTAGGTTCTCAATAAACGCACGCGCGCAGCCTTCCCGGGGAGGCTGGCGGCTGGGACCCCCTGCTCCCTGCACAGTCTCAAGGCTGCGCCCCTCTGTGTGTTTTCCAGAGAGGCCCGCCCGGAGAACCTGGGCCCCCGGGCCCCCCGGGGCCGCCGGGAGTGCCTGGATCCGACGGCATCGACGTGAGTCTCCGACCTGGGCCGGGAGGGGGAGGGAGGCCGCGGACAAAGGCGAACTTTGTGAGCGGCGGCGGCGGTGGGGAGGGAGCCCGGAGATGCAGCGCCCCCTGTTGTCAGTAGGCGGCGCCGGCCTGCGCCACAAGGAGCCCGTTTGTTCTGGCAAACCTCAGAACTAGCGCCGCGACGCGAAGCCCGTTATAGCCGCCGGCGGACAAGGGGCTGCTGTTCTGCCTGCCGGCCGCAGCTCACAGCGATTTCCCCCCCGCCCCCCACTCTCCCTTCTTTTTGGGGGTGGGAGACGCCTTAACCTCTCGCCCTGCCCCGTTTTGGGGGTGGGAGACGCCTTAACCTCTCGCCCTGCCCGCTGGCACGTCTGCATGCATCTTCAGGGTGGCTTGGGAGCCTTGGTCAGACCGCTGACCCGCTGAAGCCAGTCTCCTGTCTCTCCCTCTGCATTTTTTCTCCCCGATTTAGAACGACCAGGGCTTGTTCCCTGCTCTCCCCAGCACGGTGAGGGTTAAATGCCTCATTCAGGAGGCTCCCCCAGGAGGTCAGCTCCATGTTTACCCATCTGGACAGACTTCTATTCAACCTGGCGGCCCCCACCCTCCAAACACAGGGCGCTGGGTCCCTGCCAGACTTTCTGGCCGCTGCAGGCCCTGAACTGCCTGCCTATAACCCCACAGGCGCTGTCTGTCCTCCACCATGGGCCCTTTGTCACCGGGGAAGGAGGTCCTTTCTACTTTAGGAACAGATTGGACCGACCCTCGTCATAGGCCCTCTTGGTCCTTGCTCTTGTTCCAGTCTCTTCTTTTCCTGACCCCAATCCAGAAAAGGGCTGCTGCGCGCCCAGCTCACCTCCCCTTCATGCTTCACTGAAGGTCCCAGGTTTCCCCCACACTTGCCCAACTCCAAGAGGCGCCCACTCTCTGAGGTGACTTGGAGCCCACAATCCTCTATCTGCAGGTCTTCTAACGGGCCCCTTACCAACATCCGAACGTCTAGAACCCAAAAGCCTATTGACAGCACCTCTCCAACCTGGCTGGGGTTGGTCTCAATCCATCCATGATTTTTTTTTTTTTTTTTGAGGGAAAGAGCTATTAAAAAAAAAAAAAAGCAAGCAAGGCTGAGGGGACCCAGGACAGAAGAGAAGAAATTGAGGAGAGGGGCATGTAGATTTGGGGTAGCAAGAGCCACAGGGTGCTATCTAACCAACTCGTATCTTGCAGGGTGACAAGGGGCCCCCTGGGAAAGCTGGGCCTCCGGTGAGTGCTTTTTTTCCTCTTTGACCTTTGACCCTTCTGATTCTTGCCCTCCTCTGGCTAATATGTGCCCCACCTCTGTGTTTAAGGGACCTAAGGGAGAGCCTGGCAAAGCGGGGCCGGACGGGCCGGACGGGAAGCCCGGGATTGATGTGAGTTTCTGAGTGCCTGGTAGAGCCGGTTAGGGTCCACTCACTGACCTCCCGAGTCCAGTTCTGGCATCTTCTCTGCTCTTCTGTTCAGAGCGGGGCAGCAAGGTGGAGGCTACAGCTCTGAGTTCCCTTCAGCTCCCTGTGACTTGTGACCTCACAGCCACCCCTGGAGCATAAGTCACAGGCATATGGGGTCCAAAGAGGGGTTCTGTTTATCTGTAGCAGCTGGATTTAGTCTCACATTTCTGGCCTCTGAGTAGCGGATCGAATGCTCTGGATGGCGCTGTCCTTTCCTCCTCATTCCCTTCCCTACTCCACCCCGTCCCAGCCCCAGGAGCAATGCAGGAGAGGAACATTATTGGTCGATACCACAGAATTCCCAGGAGCCCCCAAGGTCACAGGCTCCTGGACACAGAACCATTGAGTCAGTCACCTGATTGAGGAGTACACTTGGGTCAGCCACTGAAAGATGGGAGGAAAAAGAAGCCCCATGAGTTTGCCTTTACCCTGATGGCTCAAGAGGGGTCGTCATGGCTACAAACAGCCACCAGGGCCCCTGCCAATTTTCCACAACCTGCATAGATTAAGGAGCACCTTGCCTTCCACTGGCATCTTGGTTCTCACATCCATCCAGAGAAGCAAACATGATTAACCCATTTTGCAGATGTGAACACTAAGGCTGAGAAAAAGTTGCCAAGAGCAGACAGACATCAAGAAAATGGCCAATCCAGACCTACATCTAGGTCTTCTAGGCTCCTAAACTGGGAGGTGTGAGGCCCATGCAGACAAACCTTGGGGGCCTTGGTTTCTTATCTTTCATACGAGAGTAATCCTTTGGCCCACCTGCCTTCCAGGGTTGCTGTGAGAACTGGGGGAAGGCAAAGCAAAGTGCTGAGGTCGAGTGGCCTTCGTGGAGTGGGAGGCAGCTTGGGTCCATCCAGGAGAGACTTCAGACCCTGCCCTCTCCCGTGGTTCAGGGAGCAGGTTTGCCCTTTGCTGATCTATCTTCTCTTTCTTCTTCAGGGTCTAACTGGAGCCAAGGGGGAGCCTGGCCCCATGGGGATCCCTGGAGTCAAAGTGAGTGACCTGATGGGAACTCAGCTTGGGCAATCCAAGGGGGTGGGGGTGGGGGGCTGTGGTAGAGAGTAACAGAGACCTAAGAGACCCCAGCCTCTGACCCTCTCCCATTGCCCCTGCAGGGCCAGCCCGGCCTCCCAGGTCCCCCTGGCCTGCCAGTGAGTATGAGAGCCCGCAAGGGCTTCAAGTGACCCTTTGTATGGGGGGGGGAGGGGGGACTTGCAGAAAGAGCCATGAATTCAATCTCCTTTTCTTCTGTTCCAGGGCCCTGGCTTTGCTGGACCTCCTGTAAGTCTTTCTGGATGGGCAGGGTCCCGGGACTCTTAGGGAACAGGAATTACAAAAGGGCTTCCAGGGAACTGGCCATCAAGGGGAAGGGCCGGCACGCCGTGATGGTGTCCAGAACGGGCAGACTTACCGGAGGACTCGCGGTGGGCTCGCTCTGGGCCTGTCTGCTGGCTCTGGGATTCTCTGGCCCTTACGGCCCTAAGTTGTCAGTCTTTCCGAGCTTGGCTCTAAAGTAAAAGTGGGGAAGGGGCCTCTGGGTGCCTGTCCCTACCTTTGTATCAGGGTGAGCGAACCTTCTAAGGCATCCTGGCCAGTGACAGCTTTCCTCCTAGGGACCACCCGGACCTGTCGGCCTCCCCGGCGAGATTGGAGTCACAGGCCCCAAGGTGAGCCCCAGCCTCCTCTTCTCACTCTGCCCCCCTGCCCTCCACCTCTGAAATGGCAAGCTGGTGGGGGGGGGGGGGTCTCTCCGGCAGTTCCTGGGCCTACTTCCGGCAGCCGGGAGCTCCTTCCGGTCTGGGGCAGAAGCCCCTCCCACCATTCCCACCTTGCTGTAGGTCTTTCAGGAAAGCCGAGGATTGGGGCCACCCCCTGCAATTAGGCCTTTTATCTCTCTGTGACCTAGAGGACAGGATAGACAAGCCAGTAGCAGGGACTGGAGGAGGGGGCAGAGTGACCCTGGCGGAGCCGGACAGGAGTATGATTTGGGCCCCTCTTGCTTCCAGGGGGACCCTGGACCAGAGGGGCCATCGGGGCCCCCGGGGCCACCTGGCAAACCGGTAAGTGTCCTCGGACTTCCCGCATGGGGAAGGACGAGAGTCTTTGGCACAAGCCTGAGGTGGGAGAGGGTCAGGTCGGGCTCCATCTCCATCTGCCTTCTCCCAGGGCCGCCCGGGCACCATCCAGGGTCTGGAAGGCAGCGCGGATTTCTTGGTGAGACGTGGCCCTGGGGCGGGGCTAATGTGGGGAAGGGGTGGGGCCGCTTGGGACGTAGAGACAGGGGGATGGGGAGGGGCTGCGGCGCGAGGTTCGAGGAGGGTTTGGGAGATGGCAAGGCGCGAAGCACAGGCCGGTGACCACACAACCTGACGGGATTGCCTTTCCAGTGTCCAACCAACTGTCCAGCGGGCGTGAAAGGCCCCCCAGGGCTGCAGGGAGTGAAGGTGAGCTACTGGCCCAAGACCTTCGGGGTGGGGGCAGAGCAGCTGGTTGGAAGGGGACCTCACACCGAGTTCCCTCCTTCCCTTCAGGGGCATCCTGGCAAACGCGGGGTTCTGGGAGATTCTGGTCGCCAGGGGAAGCCCGTGAGTATGAGGAAGACAGGGCTACAGAGGTGTGTGTGCAGAGGGTCTCACAGGGACCGCCCCTTCTTCACCCCTTCTCCTTCCCCTGCTGGCTTCTGGGGACTGAGCGGAGAGGCGGGAGGCCCAAGTACTTTCTCTTTGCTGGGCCTCCATTTCCCCATGGGTTCTAGGGTCCTTCCTGTCTGCTTTTTCTGGGAAGGGGATGGTGTCTTTGGCTGTCTCTATGTCTTTCTCTCCATCTGCCTGCCCGTCTGATCACTCGTTCCTGCCTCATAGGGTCCCAAGGGAGATGTGGGTGCCTCTGGAGAGCAAGGCATCCCTGGACCGCCGGTAAGGAGCGCTTCTCCCGGGGGCCCCTCTCCTAATCCTAGGGGATCTTAGTGGAGCCATTCCCTTGCTCCGGCCTCCAACCTGTAAAAGAAACACCTGCGTCCGGTTGGCATGCCTCTGGGTGGAGAGAGGGAGGCTGAGGTTGTCAGAAATTGGGGGCCAGGAACGAAGGCTGTCAGCCAGAAGACTCAGCTGGGGTGCAGGTTTTGTCACTGTCCCCTTGAGTGACCCTGGTGAGTCCCTCCCCATCTCGGAGCCTCAGTGTCCCCTCTCTGAGATGGGGACTATGCCGCCCGCCTCAGAGGGGCATTGTGAAGATCGCGGTGGGGGTCAGAGAAGGTATCGCAAAGTGGGTCTTGAAATTGCCATTGCTGTCATTCTTCTGTCTTGACAGGGTCCCCAGGGCGTCAGGGGCTACCCGGGCATGGAGGGACCCAAGGGAGAGACGGTAAGTAAGTCGGGAGTGTCCTGCAAGGGCTGTCATGACCAGGCCCCTGGGGTCCAGCCGGGACTGACTGTCACTCTTTTCTCTCCCAGGGTCCCCGTGGGTACAAAGGCATGGTGGGTTCCATTGGTGCTGCTGGGTCACCGGTAAGTGTCCCCTTGCTCCTCCTGCATGCCTGCCTCCTCCAGGCCGGAGCTCCTGGGGCTGCACAGGGAGTGTGGCTCTCGCGGAGCCCACGTGACCTGGATGCCTGTTTGTCCTTCTGGCCAGGGCGAGGAAGGTCCACGGGGGCCGCCGGGCCGCGCGGGGGAGAAGGGCGATGTGGTGAGTCCTCAGCTACCCTTTGTCCAGCCATGGTCCCTGGGGAGTACTGGGCGGAACTCAGCTCCACCCGAGGCCTGTGTGTGAGTGTGTGTGTGTGCATGCATTACTCTGTGTGTCTATGTGAGTGTGTGTGTGTTACTCTTTCCGTGCGGATGCATGGGTGTGTGTGCATGTGTTGCTCTGTTTGTACGGCTGCGCACGGATGTGTTGCTTTGTGTGTCTATGCAGGTACGTGTGTGTGTGTGTGTTACTATGTCTGTGTGAATGCATGGGTGTGTGTGCATAGTTACTCTGTGTCTGTACTTTGTGTGTCTGCAAGTACGTGCATGTGTGTGTGTGTGTTACCCTGTGTGTGTGCAGGTGAGTGATCAGTGCAGGGCAGGAGCCTCTGTGCTGGGAGCCCAGCCACCCCACCCCACCCCCACTGCTGCAAGCCCAGCCTGTGCTGATCAAATTCAATTTGGGAGAAGGGCATCAGATCCAGGCCCATGCTTGCTGGGGCCAGACAATGAAATTCCAGCAAATCAGCCATGGGACTAATGGGATTTGCTCTATATCCCAGTTCTCTTAACTTTTTTTAAAAAAGTTAATAGACTATTCCTTTTGAGCAGTTCTGAGCTTACAGAAAAACAGAGCAGAGTGTAAACTTTCTTAAAAGTTTTTTATGGTAAGTTTTTAAGCACACGTAAAAGTACAGAGAATTATACACTGAATCTCTATCTACCTGTTTCCCCAAATTGACATTTTGCCCTTCTCAAGCCACCACTTTGTTGTTGGTATTTTATATTCTTCCTTTTTTTAAAAAAGAAATTATTTACTTATTTTGAGAGAGAGATAGGTTGAGTGGGGGAGGGGCAGAGAGAGAGGGAGAGAGAGAATGCTAAGCAGGCTCCATGCTCAGCCCAGAGCCTGATGTGGGGCTCGATCCCATGAACTGTGAGATTATGACCCGAGCCGAAACTGAGAACCGGGCACCCAACTGACTGAGCCACCCAGGTGCCCCTGTCGTTGATATTCTCAAGCAAATTCCTCAACATCATGTCATTTCACCCCGAAATACTTGTCTATCTTAAAAATAAGGACTTTTCCTCTAATGATAATATCATTCATTTTCATACCAACAAAATTATCCATTATTCCTTCATATCAGTAAATATCAGTTATTCCTTAGTATCAGTGTATGTTCAGTGTTTCCCAATTGTCTCAAAAATGTCTCTTCAGGGTTCTTTTTCATATCAAGACCCAAAGTCCACACATTGTACTTGGTTGTGTTCTTTCATGTAAATGGAGCTCAGAGGCCAGGTGAGGTCTCAGTGAGTGCTCGTTCCTTCCCCTGCCCTTGCCCAGCCCAGCCCAGTCTCTTCAGCTTGGTGCTGACCTCCACTTCCTCCCCGCTGGGTCCCAGGCCCCTCTTCTCCAGCGCCTGCACAATGTGGCCTGTGCCAAGAGGGACCCTGAGAGCTGGAGGTCACTGTTTTCAGCTGCTCCCCTCTCTGATCAGCATCCCAAAGGTGACCTCATTTCTATCTACTTTGTAGGGCAGCCAAGGTGTCCGAGGACCCCAGGGAATGACAGGCCCGAAGGGAGCAACCGTAAGTGTCCCAGGCCTCCCCAGATAGAGAGCGAGGTCAACTCTGTCCAACCTCTCAGAGGATGAAGAACCTGGGATTCTAGACTGAGCTCTGTTGCTGCCGGTCAGCGCTGTGACCTTGGGAAATGCCCTCTCTCTGTGCCTTAGTTCTTTCCCCTGTAAATGGGATGGTGATGTAGCAGAGGTTTGGGGAAGCTTGTGGCAAGCTGGGACACTTGTCATCCACACAGAGGAAGGACTGTGGCCCATCCCCCAAAATCCTCTCTTCCCATTTCTGCCCCCTCTCTCAGTTGGCTGGTGGGCATTCCCGAAATAACCAGACCCACTTCCTATTGCAGCTGTCACCTAGGGGGACATGTGCGGGTGTGACATGGGCGGGTGGCCTGACCCCAGGCATCTCCCCGCTTTCCTTCTGAGCAGGGCCCCCCAGGCATCGATGGCAAGGACGGGACCCCAGGCACACCTGGCATAAAGGTAGGAGTGGGGAGTGCTGGTGGAGTTGGGGGGTGGTCAGGGTCCCTCCCAGCTCAGGCCCTGAGTCTCATCACACTGATCCTGGAGGCCTAGGGGCCTAGGATCCTCAAGTGTGTCATTGCTGCATCCCTGCTTGCCTTTGGGCCTCTGTTTCCCTACCTGCACTTGGACAGAAGCCATGGACCCTCTAGCTGGAGCTTTCACTTGTGTCTCTGGTTCTCCGTCTCTCCCAGGGCAGTGCGGGGCAGGCGGGACGGCCAGGAAACCAAGGCCACCAGGGCCTGGCGGTGAGTATGGGGTGGAGTCCCGGGGGCGGCCCCATGGGCAAATTGCTTCCCCTGCTCAGTGTTGCCCACTTCCCCATGGTGGCATGAGTGGCTGATGAGGTGGAAATCCACACACCCAGGGATCTTGCTCTAGCCCTTGTCCCCACCCAGCCCGGGTGCCAGCCATCACCACCTCTGTGGCCTCTGGCCTGGCTTAGGCCTCATCATTTGAATGGTTCCTCTAGCCTTCTCTTTGACGCTTCTAGTTCTCCATGTTGGCTACTTCCTGCTAAGGCACTTTCCATGGCCCTCATTGCCTCCAGGAAAGTCATTCCATCCAGTCATTCAAGAAATAGTGACTGAGTCCCCAGGGCACACTGAGAGGCAGAGAAAGTCGTGAATGGGACAACTACGAGGCTTGTCCTCACAGCTCATTTTAGCATTCAAGGCTACCATAATCTGATGCCACTGTACCCTTCCATCCTCACCAGCACTGCCCCTCTGTGTCCTTGCCTTTCTCAACATTGCCTTGGCTCTTCTACCCCCACACCTTCAGGCCTTTGCAGGTGCTTCTCCTTGGAATGCCCTTCCCTACCTCTCTGTGCCTTCTCACCATTCAGGGCCACCTCCGTCTCATACCTTCTGGAAGCCCAGTCCACAGGAGCCCCCCTTCCTCCCTGCTGGAGGCGCTGAGGCCAAAGCCTGATAACATGCCCATGTGCAGGCTGTGTTCCTGTAGGCATTCACATGTGCCTTTGAACACAGGGAGCTCCTCTTCTCCCCAAAGACTATAGGCCCCTCTGTACCCCCGTCTTCTCCCACCAGGGCTCAGGGCACAGTCAGTTTTGTGATGCCATGGCTGGGCCTTCTGTTCAGATCCCATAAGCCAGGGCTGAGAAAGGGAGGGGATCTGGAGTCAGAATGGGAGGTAAAGCAGGAGGCGCCTGGGCTCCCCAGTGCCAGGGTGGAAACTGATGTCAACTTCTTTCTCCAGGGTGTGCCGGGCCAACCTGGGACAAAAGGAGGCCCTGGAGACAAGGTAAGGTGACTTCAAGCTGGGGACAAGATTGGCTTCATCTGAGCAAAAGAGCCTGGGGTCAGGGCCCAGGGGCATGGCTAAAAGACCCTAAGGCCCAGGCCTCACCCCAGGGTTTACGACAGGGCCTGGACACAAGTCTCTAGGGCCTAAGCACGTCCTTTCTGCCACTTCCCCCAACCATCTGTGGAGACAGAATGGCATGGCTCCCAACCAGAGGAGAAACCAACAGGAAAACCAGTGGACTCCAGAGGACCTGACCAAGAATACCTTCTCCCCAACTCACTTGGCTCTAGATTGTTTAGGGTTCATCAGGCTTCTCCAAGGTCAAAAGCTTGACTGTCCCTCCCCAGACTGACCTGAACACTGTTTTCCTGCAGGGTGAGCCAGGCCAGCAGGGCCTCCCTGGATTCTCTGGTCCCCCTGGGAAGGAGGTGAGTGCCCCTCCCCTGACACAGGGCTCTTGCATTAGTCCCCCTCCCAGGCCTGAAGACCCTGCACTCAGCATATGCGGCCTGGGTGAAAGTGTGGCGTGAAGCCTTAGTTTGGGGGCCCTGAATGCCAGTCTGGGGTGTGCCACTGACCCAGGGAGACTCCCTTTCTCCTCTCTGGGTCCTTGTTTCTCTATGGACAGTGCAGTGATGGTGGGATTGGTTCTGCTCTATACGGGTATGACATCCTCAGATGGCCAAGTTGACTGGGGCTAAGAATCCAGCAGAGCCATTCATTCATTCATTCATTCATTCCATAAACATTCACCAAATACCTGCAACTGTGTTAGATGCCGAGAGGGTCTCTACTCAGATAAAGTTGACAGTTTAGTGGACAAACAGATATTAAATAAATGATCACGTGATGACTGACCACAACGATGTAGGGTCCTACTGAAGCAAAAGGACAGGGATCCGAAGAACAGGGGATAAATGATGAAATGAATTAGCTGAGACCCAGGGAGGGCAGGGGCCAGCCAGCTGTGGAAGGAAGGGATGCACCGGCCTTTTGCTCACTCCCAGTTTCTGTCCCCCAGGGAGAGCCAGGACCTCAAGGAGAAATCGGACCCCGAGGCATCATGGGACAGAAGGTGGGCGCCTGGCACAGTGGTCCCTCCGAGGGGGCGCCTGCAGCAGCTGGCACTGGACCCAGGATCTGGGTTCTGTCAATGGCTCCAGCACCTGCCTAGTCCTGCCCAGCCTTGTGGGCCTTCCCAGCAAGGGCCCCAGTTTGCTGGTCTGTAAAGTGGAGCAAAGGACCTCAGTGCTGGTGTGGAGGAATGGAGGGCATCCTGACCAGCAGGATCTGGGGTCTGGAGGTGGGGGGGGCAGTGCCCGAGGAGGGGGTGCCCCTACTGATAACCTGTGTGTCATCTTCTCTTTACATTTCAGGGTGACCAGGGTGAGAGGGGGCCGGTGGGCCAGCCAGGCCCTCAAGGACGGCAGGTTAGTGGAGGCCTGCTGTGATGGCCAGTGGGGGCATGTCGGGACACCTCAGTTGATTTACTACTCTGGATTCTTTTCTCCTCAGGGCCCCAAAGGCGAGCAGGGGCCTCCCGGAATTCCAGGGCCCCAAGGCTTGCCAGGCATCAAGGGAGACAAGGTACCAAATGGGGCTGGAAAATATCTGGGTTAGAGGCCTCAGGACCTGGGGTGGGGGGTGGGGGGTGACATGGAGCTCAGTTATGTCCTCCCTGAGCGCTCCAGGTCTTCGTGGAGGGGGGGGGCGGGGGGGATTGTCAGGCGGGTTGCAGGTGGCCCTGGGGGAACGGGAGGAGCTCTAGAGGGGTGTGGCGGGCCCGGGGAGGACCCCGCTGCGAACCCAGCCGTCCAGGGAGAGGGGAACTCACCGAGTCCTGACTCCCCGCTTGCTGCAGGGCTCCCCAGGGAAGACTGGCCCCCGAGGCGGCGTGGTGAGTACCAGCGCCCTCCCTTCCCCCGCGTCCGGGCGGCGGCGGCGCGTGGGGGTCCGCCTCTGCTCTGACTCGCTGTGCTCCATTTGCAGGGCGACCGGGGGGTGGCCGGCCTCCCGGGAGAGAAGGGCGAGAAGGTGAGCTGGCTGCGGGGGTGGCGGGGGAAGGGGAGGGGGGCGGGCCCCGGGGCTTCAGCGCCCCGTGACCCGGTGTCCCCGTGCCTGCAGGGCGAGTCTGGTGAGCCAGGGCCCAAGGGACAGGTGAGTCCGGCTCCTGCGACACAGCCTTCCTCCGGGCCCACCACCCCTGCCGGGGGATGGCCGCTCCACCCTCCTCCTGCACCCTCCCCTCCCCTTCTCCTCTCAGTCCACCCCCTCCTCCTCCCACTCCCCTTTCTCCACCTCCCCTGCGTGTGCGAACTCTCACCTCCGCTCCGCACCCCTGCCCCACGCAGCAAGGAGTCCGCGGAGAACCCGGCTACCCGGGCCCCAACGGGGATGCGGGGGCCCCGGGGGTGCAGGGCTACCCCGGGCCCCCGGGCCCTCGAGGACTGGCTGGAGACCGAGGCGTGCCGGGACTGCCGGGGCGACAGGGCGTGGCGGTGAGTCGGCCCCCAGGAGTGAGGAGTTTCCGGGTAGGAAATCCCTTGCGGGGCGCTGCTGATCCCTCAAAGGCTGGGAGTCCCTGGAGCCAGCTGGCCTCCCCGAGGCCCCACCTCGGACAGCTTGGGGCTGGGTGCGGCGGGAGGGAGGTCTGTGCGATGCCGCAGATACTTCCTTGGGAGAATGGGAGCCGGCCAGGGGCTTCCTCCTGGAAGGCCGCCTCTGCTCACAGGGCCGAGATGCCAGTGACCAGCACATCGTGGCCGTGATGATGAAGATGATGCAAGGTGAGGGCGGGGGCAGCACCCCCTCCTCCTCCCAGTCCAAGCGCCACCCTTCGGGAGCTGCTCCGCTTGGCTCTGCCCTGGGGTCTGCAGGCCCGACCCCGGTGCTCATTCCAGCTCTGCTTCCAAGAGGCCGGGGACCTATGTACATCTGTTCTCGCTGGAGCTTTGACTTCCTCAAACCGCGAAGGAACGGGAGATTAAACACCGGGCTTTCACCTCTGCACACCTAGGGGCCAGGCTCGCAGGGGACGCTCTGCCTCCCCGTTTCACCGAGCCCACCCCCATCTCACAGACCTCTCATCTCCCTCCTTTCCTCCCTCCCTCCAGAGCAACTGGCGGAGGTCGCTGTGAGTGCCAAGCGGGAGGCCCTGGGTGCGGTCGGGATGATGGGTCCTCCGGGACCCCCTGGGCCTCCTGGGTACCCAGGCAAGCAGGGACCCCACGGGCATCCTGGCCCTCGGGGTGTTCCTGGCATCGTGGGAGCTGTGGGTCAGATTGGCAACACAGGGCCCAAGGGTGAGTGCTGTTCTGTGGTGGGTGTGGGGGCTGGGCAGGTGTGGAGGGCCGAGGCCAGACCCATATTGGGTTAAGGGTTGTGAGGGCTGATGGCCTGGCCTCTTGTTTTCTCTTTCATCATCCCCACTCTGCGGATAAGGTACACTTTCCTCCGCCCTTTCAGCAAAGTTTTCCAGAAGTCATGTGTGACTCCTGGGCTTGCTTTCTCAGTAGAAAATTGATGGAAAGGAATGTACTATTTTATAGCTTGAGTGGTTTTTTGTGTGGGGGGGGGATGTTGTTATAAATTTGCTTAGTGGCACCCCATAAACATCCTTCCACGTCTCTGGAAGCGGGGAGGTGAGTTAGCAAAGTACTAGAGCATGCAAACCCGAGAGTCACAAGCCAGGTGTCTGTCCAGACTCTGCCACTTTCTCCTTATAGACTTTGGACAAGTTACCTGATAATCTCCCTGGGCCTTAGATTTATCATCTGTAAAATGGGGGATGTTAATAACAACCACCTCCTAGCATTGTCCTGAGGATTACATGTGGAGGTAATTTACGTAGAGCTGGCACATAGTAAATACTAGCTATCATTATTATTAGATGCTTTCCTGTAATGAACTTGATCAGCTGTAGCCTTCCATCCTGTCTGGACCTTCCTTTACTTAACCAGTTCTGCAGACATTTCCAACTTTCCCCTCTTAAAAACTAGCATAAAACAGCAATAATTGCTGTGTGTGAAATAGAAATGAAATAGCAACCGAAGTAGAAAAAACAGCCTCCAGTTCTGAAAAATGAAGGCTTCTTTCTTTCTCTGCAGGAAAACGTGGAGAGAAGGGTGACCGGGGAGAGATGGGTCGTGGGCATCCCGGGATGCCTGGGCCCCCGGGGATCCCAGGTAAGACCTTGACCCTGCCCAGGGGCAGTTCTGTCCCTCAGCTCTGGGACTCCGGACCCTCAGATACTCGGGTCTCTGCACTGGGGAGCTCTTGGGTGGGGTCCGGCTGGGAATGGGACAGCTGAGATTCTGAGGACATCCTGGCTTGTAGCAAAACGAAGAGGCATTTGCTCCCAAGATTCACTAATTAGAAGTTGGGCGTAATGGATAATGCGACTCTCAGAATCCATCTGGGGCAGTCCCTTTTTCCTGGCCTCATCCTTGACCTCATCCCACCCCAGGGGACTTAGAATCCTGCAGCCAGCTGAGACAGGAGGCCCTGATGTCTTGGTGTTCTCCCTGTCACAGGACTCCCTGGCCGGCCCGGCCAAGCAATCAACGGCAAAGATGGAGCTCGAGGGTCCCCAGGGGCCCCGGGAGAAGCAGGCCGGCCAGGCCTGCCTGGGCCCGTGGGGCTGCCGGGCTTCTGTGAGCCTGCGGCCTGCCTTGGAGCCTCAGCCTACGCCTCTGCACGCCTCACGGAGCCTGGATCCATCAAGGGGCCATGAGCATGAGGCCGGGACAGAGCCCGGCGGGCATCCTGGGGGGAAAGGACTGGGTTCCCTCTGGGTGGACACACTCCCCCTCCCCCCATCCCTCAGCCCAGGAAGCCAGCTTTCCCAGGACCTTCCATCTGGGACCCAGGAATCCTGAGAGAAATTCTAAAATATGGGGTAAGGAAAGGGAGGGCACTGGAATGAAAAGGTGAGGCCAAGAGCCAGGGCGAGTGTCACTGGAGAGTCTTAGCTCTAAGGCAGACGGGTGGCTTTCCTTCCTGGAGCGTGACTCAGAAGTTACCAAAACAAATGTCTCCTTGATCTGTGCCATCTTCCAGTGGCCGTCTTCTTTGGGGCAGGTGGACTGAGGTCTCTGCCCGTCCCTGATCCCATCTTCCTCCCCTGGACTTGCTGGGTGACGGCTGGTGGGTGACTCCCAAGGTGGCCATCCTTAAGCCAACCCCACTATTGCCTCCCTGCCTCCCTCCCATCTGAGTATTTAAACACCCATCTCCCTTCTCCCCCCTGCATTACCCCCTCCCATCCCCACCCCTTCCCGAGATCCATCCAGACCTTTCTGTAAATAAAAGCCCCCACTTGGGTACAAATAGGATGGGAGTTTCTGGGCCGCCACTGTCTGGGGAGGGTGGGCAGGGGCCCCTGAAGGGGAGGCACGTTTGAGGATCATCTGTGGGAAGAACCTGGGGAAGAACGGGACGGTGACCTGCTGTGTAACTTTGGGCAGATCTCTTCAGCCATGTCCCAGCCCGGCACACCCAGCGTCTTGCCAGGGCCCGGTGCACAGAAGGTCCTCCGTGAGACCCGGTACCCACAGCGGGCTGGCCTGGGGTAGTGAAAGATCCAAAGACTTGGTTTTTGTCTTCAGGGGTTCCCAAGTCTGTGGGACCCAGATCACTAGGGCAGAGGTGACAACCACTCACAACCACTTTCACTCGGGATGTCTAGGGGAGACTGGCTCAGATCTGATCTGTGCCCCTCACAGCTTTGTAGGCCGGCAAGGCCGCCCCGGCAGCAGGAGCAGCAGGGAAGGACATGGCGGGTACCTCGGACTCGTGCAAGGATGGGAGCTTTTGATTTTCAGGGAGTGACCGATCCTGGTGCTCCATTATTGATTTGGGCATTTTCCCCCCCAAATGAAACATTCTACTGGCCTCAGCCCCCCAAAGGCACAGGACTCCAGCTTGAGGTCTAAGCATTTGCCGAAGCCTGGACCCTCCTACATTCACCCAAAACTTGGCGCTAGTCCCCACCCAAGCCGGGGCACCTTCTCCTACGAACAGCAGGGCGGAGAACTCCTCTCACTAGCCCACCCCCAGTCCTCCCTCCCCTGCCTCAACACACACACCCACCAGTGACATCTCAGTCCCCTTATCCCAAATGATGGACAAGGTGAGGTAGCCGCAAGGGCCACAGGGGTGGCTTTGCCCTCACTGCTTTAGCAAATCCTGTATTCCAGCCTCCCAGCTCCCCTGCCTCCCCCCAGGAGCCCGCCACCGCCACCTCTGCGCTGCTGTGGCTGCTGGAACAGGCTCAGAGGGGTGAGGGGAAGGGGAGCAGCAGGAGGTGTCATACCTGGTGGGGAGGGGGTGCCCCCTTCCCTAAGCCAAGTCGCTGTACTTGTCCTAGGCCCTGAAGCCTTGGGCTTAGAGCACCAGTGTACGCCTCCTGGAGGTTTCCTCGTGTACTGGCTCTGGGCTCTTTCCGTGTCCCTCTGCAACTTTCCAGAGACCGGGTCCACTGGAGGATTTCAGTTACCACTGTAACGGGATGATTTTCAATCTTATGCAGTCACACCTCATTCACACTGATGGCAGAGAGCCTGCTTGGGATTCTCTGGCTCCTCTCTCTCTGTCCCTCCTTCACTCACGCTGTCTCTGTCTCCAAACAAATAAACAAACTTAAAAAGAACCGCTACAACTGGAACTCGGGAGATAAAAATCTAGTGCAACAAAATGGAGTAGGAACTCAACCCCTCCTGTTTGCAGCCAGGAAAAGGGGGATTCAGGAAGCCTAAAAGGAGTACGAAGACAGCCCAGCTCCTTCCCTGAGGCCGAGTAGCCTCTCCTCCACCAAGGGGCTTGCGAGGACTCTGGTCCCAAACCTAACCGTGGTAGAGCTCCAGGAGTCTGGATGATGGGATTTTTGTTTCAAGTGATTTAGTAAATCACGAATCTTTCAACCCCGATGGCCAGCGTCCAACCCATGCTGCTAAAATCAACGGTGACAAGGGCTTTCAGCCAGCGCTCTGGTGGTTTACTGACAAATGGGGTCTCGAGTTGGCTGCTGGGTACTGGGGCATTTTCTGAATGGTTGGGAGCTGCTCTAAAGGATTGGGTGGGAGCAGAAATATTCCCAGGATAAATGGTGGGCTTGTTTCTTATCCACAGAACAAAGCTTCTATCGGTGATAGGACCCACAGCCAGTTGCCTTGGTTACTGGGCCTGTCATACTGCTCGTGAGGTGAAAATGAACCAAAGGTAGTGGATCTAGCTCTAGGTGGATGAGGAGAAATGTGTCCTCTGCCTCTTTGCCCACCCTATGTGATAAGCACCTCAATCTCAACCTGTCCAAAACTGAAGTCATTCCCCAGCCCCCAAACTGCTTCTTCATCGTACCCCAATCTCAGTGACTAGTTCTACCATCTACCAGGTGCCCAGGCCTGAAACCCACATCATTTTTAACTCCTGCCTTTATCTCCAATGCTAATGCATCACCAACCCTGTCAATCTCTCCTTTTCACTCATTTGTTCAGCAAATATTCATTCATTCTACAAATACTGTTGTCTCCCCGGTTAGAATCCAAGCGCTATGAAGGCAGTTTTGTCTGTCGTTTTCACTGCTGTAGCCTCAGGGCCTTCAACAATATACAGTATTTAACAGGAACTTAATATATATTAGCTAAATGAATATTCTTTGTGATAAGATCCATATGCTTTATTATGGCACACTAGCCCCTGGGGGCTGGCCCATCTTCCTCTTCAGGCTCATTTCTCACTCCTAACTCTGCAATTCCTAAAGGCCCCATGTTCTCTTGTTTGTATACCTGCTGTTGCCTGGAATACCACCACCATTTCTTTAGCTGATTCCTACTCCTATTTCAAAACTTGCTCATGTCCTCTAGAGATCCTCTCCTCCCACAACTGCCAGCTTCACCCTGCTCACTGGGCATGGGTGGTCCTGGTTTCACAGATTTTTAGAAAATATGTGGGCATCTTCCTATCTGTCTCTGGTCAAACTGTTCGAGAAATCCTGCTCCCTGGAACCCGTCCTGGATAAGACGATCCTGGGCTTTCCTATCCATGCTGCCTCAATAAGATGGTACCATTCCACTACGGGTTGTAGCCGCCTTCCCACCAAACTATACACAAGTTACCTTTTCACGTCGTTATGGTCTTGAAACATACACTTTGGGACACAAGTTCCTTGTAATTTTCTTTCTATAGCACCTGGGACGGAGCTTAAAAGCCCTCAGGTAGGACTCATGAAGCTTTCTGCTAATGATGATAAAACACCCAAAACAGTCAAAGTTACATAAAACACGTATGTGCTGAAGAATCCAAAGGACTGATGAAGAAGACCAAGTGGAAGCAGGCTTCCTCAGCTAGGGGAATGCTACGTACAGGATTAAGAATGACAGGAAAAATATAAAGGCCAAGGGCAAGCTGGCACCATCACTGGAACGAAAATTTTTGAATTAATCCTAGGAGTTCTGCTCCTATCCTAAACAGAGGGAAAATTTACTAGTAGCTCTCAGACTCTGCAAAGGCCCAAGATTGATAAAGGCAGTCAGTATATACTCAGGGCGCCTCAGTGGCTCAGTTGGTTAAGTGACTTCAGCTCAGGTCATGATCGCACGGTTCATGAGTTCGAACACCACGTCAGGCTCCGTGCTGACAGCTGGGAGCCTGGAGCCTGCTTCAGATTCTGCATCTCCCTCTCTTTCTGCCCCTCTCTTGCTCTCCCTCTCTCAGAAATAAATAAACATTAAAAAACATTTTTAAAAAAGACAGTCTATACTCTACCTCAGCAGAGACTTTACCTTATTCAGAGATCAACACTGCCGAGGTCCTGCCATTTCACCCGAGGCCTTGATCTGCTTTATCCTGTGTCCTGTATGTCCACGAGTATTAGGATACACAGTGCCACCTCCTTCCTCAGCTCGCCACTCCACTCTTGTCTCTGACTAGTCAATACCTAGGGAACCCACCAGTGCTACCCAGCCATGCCTATGCCTCGGCCATCCATAAACTGGAGGTGACTAGGTCAAAACAGTCACATAATAAGAAGCTAGTTACTGGTGTGACAGGTAAGGGAGCCCAGAGAGGTAGCTGGAGCAGACCAGACAGGCGCGAGACAATCTGAGCTGATGGAAGTGGAGGAGTGGTTCCGAACACAGCTCCTGAGGAACCTCAAGAAGCGGTGGCACTCTGGAGGGGGGCTGGTGGAAGGGACAGAGAGGGCCGTGCGCGTCAGGCACGGTGTGGCGGTCGCGTCGCTCAACAGTCCGGCCGCTTCTTCCTGCTCTTCATGACTAGCCCTCGGTCCCTCTGGGGTAACAAACATACATCTAAGTAACAAATGGCACACGATTTTGTCAAATTACAGACAAAGTCCATCAATCTGCATTTGCAATTTTTAATGTTTCACTTGTGCAGAACTGAAATGTGTATTTAAAGGCACAGAAGGAAGGAAAGGCAGTTATCACAGCGTGAGTCCACAGATAAAGAGTGCCAGATAAAACCTTAAGACTGCTCCTCTTTAGCCTTAGGAAAATAAATAATGCAGTACTAAACTAGCTTTATTTTTATTAGATTTCCATGTAAAGGCAGTACCCAAATAGCAGCCGAGTAAAAGACTTTCTGGCCAGGTACCAAAGATGCACAGTTGATCCACGTTGGGATGAACGCCCGGAAAGAAAACGTTACCAGAGGGTGCGAGCTCTAGGCACAAAGTAAGTTCTCATTCAGAAAGTGGACAGAGATTTGAAGCAGTCAAACACAAAGAGCTTTGAAAACTGGAAAAGGAATCTGTTGTCACGTTTGTTTTGAAAATAAAAATTAGCTGCACATCAAGAACTGTACTTTTCAAAAATGGAATCAGGCCTGATTAGTACTTATGACTTCCTGATAAAAATTACAAAAATAAAAATGGAAACTCTTCTGTTCTTGAAAGAGATATAAAACTATATATTTTTTCTCCTGAAACACCATAAGAGAATCATCAGTATTTCACCCTTACATCTCTTAAAATGTCCTTTTGTTCTTCTCTCCACATTCCGCCCCTTTAAAAATAGCCAAACCTTTTCAACATGGCAACTGCTGCTAATTGAAAGGATGCACTGTTTACTGAATGAAAGAGTATAAATAAGGAAAAAGCTGAAATGTTCTGAAAAATGCTAGTTTACCCCATAATGAGATCATATCGGCCAGGTAGAAAGATAAAGGCAGAGACTTTCCTGAAAACAAAAACAAAACCCAGGGATTGAAAACCTTCTGAACATAATTTCTAATTTCGAAGCTCCTGATTGGTGTGAAGCAAGAGAGGGAACAGAGAATTTGATAGAACAGAACATATTTCTAACTGGTTTCATATAAATCACATCAGCCTTACCAATTATTATCTTTCTTCCTTATTTAAAGCACTGATTGGCCAGGGCAGATCACAAGAACATGGAAGTGAAAACAAATCTCAGCTCGGGTCCGAGCACAGTGATTTGGGACCACCGTCTCACTCCCTCACAGAGAACACTGGGCAGCATACCCCTTTTAAACATAGGCCCCCAAACACCTTATATGCACATTCCACCTAAGTGTGTGAATAAAACAAGTTCTGTATTTTCTCAAATCATTTTAAAAGTTGATGGTAAAATTAGATGCTCGAGATAAAACCATGCCTTTAAAAACATTAAGCCTCAAAATTTCATCCAGTGTTTTCAAGAAACGGATTATTAAAATCATTTTTGAAATGAGATATTAAAGGTATTTAAATCTGGGTTTTTCTGTACTTAATAATTTTCCTTAAAAAAACAAAAAACAAACAAACAAAAAGGTTTAAAAACATCAAGAGCTGGAACATGCTGCCAGGACAGAAATAACCGGAAATGTCTTCAAGTCGCCGACCCTGGGCACCTCAGTCTTGTTTTGTATTTTCCAAAGCTTGAAGCCTCTCCAGTAGTGGAGGGTGAGAATAATGCCACATTGAAAACAGCCAGTCCGAAACAGGAAATCCCAAGTTATCTTTGTTCAGTTTGATTAAAGCAGAATATAAGTCTTTAGCTTTCCCAAGTTTCTTGGCGAATGCATCGGCTTGAAACTCAAATCTGCGGCTTAGGACTGTTAGGCAGAAAGAAAGAACCTGAAAAAATAAACAGAAGGGGTTTGACCACTGCCCACCTCTGCGGCCACTGACGGATGCACGAGCAAGGCCTGCAGGGGAAGGTCAGCTTGGGATAAGAGAAACAGCAGGTGCACAGGAAGATCACTGGTATTCAGGAGACCTAGGGTGGGGAATTATTATAAATTGAGACTTTTCCTCTGAGCAAACAGATCAGAAACAGATCTATATTCCGAAGCAATGTTATTCTTACCATAAAAAAAAATACTAATTTTTAAGACTGCCATGCGCAGCCACTGATGTAAGCACTTTACGTATTCCCCAATAATCCTACATGGTAATTAGTCTTACTGTTGTTTCACAGATGAGGAAGGTCATGTTCAGAGAGGTGAAATAACTAGGTGCAAGTCACACAGCTAGAAAGTGGTGGCGCTTTCTTGGTACCTCCATAGCCCACACACATGATCTTCCTCTGGGTCAGAGTTAAGTCATGGTGATTTCCATTCAGACCCTTTCTTTCTCTATTAAATATATTCTTGGGAGGCATCTGGGTGGCTCAGTCAGTAAAAGCATCCAACTTCAGCTCAGGTCATGATCTCGTGATTTGTGAGTTTGAGCCCCATATCGGGCTCTGTGCTGTTAGCTCAGAGCCTGGAGCCTGCTTGGGATTCTGTCTCCCTCTCTCACTGCCCCTCCCCAGCTCATGCTCTGTCTCTCTCTCTCTCTCAAAAATAAATAAACATTAAAAATATATATATATTCTTGGGGCACCTGGGTGGCTTAGTCGGTTAAGCGTCCAACTTTCGCTTAGGTCATGATCTCGCGGTTCGTGGGTTTGAGCCCTGCATCAGGCTCTGTGCTGACTGCCAGTCCAGAGCCTGGAGCCTGTTTCAGAGTCTGTGACTCTCTCTCTCTCTGACCCTCCCCTGCTCACGCTCTCTCTCTCTCCTAGAAATAAATAAAACATTAAAGAAAAAAAAAAAATATATATATATATTCATATATATTCTTAAGGTGCCTGGGTGGCTCAGTTGGTTAAAAGTCCAACTTTGGCTCAGGTCATAATCTCATAGTCTGTGAGTTCGACCCCCACAACAGGCTGTCTGCTGTCAGCACAGAGCCCGCTTCAGATCCTCTGTCTCTGTCTCTCCCTCTCAAAAATAAACATTTTTAAAACTTAAAAGTCTTGTTCACTAATTCCATATAAGAGGATATAGCCCACCACCTCAAAATTGAATTTTCTAAAGTGTTCTGAGCTATGGCAGCATTGCCAGAATGAATATCCAGTTTCTGAATGGACCCTTGCAAAGGGGACAAATTTCATTTGAAAATATACATTTCTGAGAGAAAAATAATTTCTTTGCACATTGGAGTACTTCAGGTTGAATGACATGAGTTCTAGTTCCTAATACCTCAGCATTAAGACAAAAAATAATAAAAAAAGTCTCTCATTTGTATCTCTCACTGCCACTAGCAAATAGAATTTCAAAATGCAGTCTGGGAGTTCCTAATACCTTCTTAGACATATTCAAAGTTAATATCTGAATTCTGCCTGAGATGTCTCTCCAAATCGGGAATAGATTTTTTAGGACAGAGTCACTAAGTTGTCCCTGTCAAGCTATCGATCGATCAATCTTTCTCCTGATTTTAAGTGTCCCAAGCAAAGCGCTCTTCACTACCCTGCACCTGCCACCTCTGCTGTACACTGCCAAACCCTTCTTAATATTAAGGGCAATTTCCTCATCTTTCCCTGGAAAATAGCTCTTTCCTATCATGCCCTCTTTTTAAATTTTATTTTTTAAATTTATTTTTAATGTTTATCTTTGAGAGAAAGAGACAGAGTACAAGTGGGGGAGGGGCAGAGGGAAAGATGGAGACACGGAATCTGAAATAGGCTCCAGGCTCTGAGCTAGCCGTCACCACAGAGCCCGATGTAGGGCTGGAACCCACGAACTGTGAGATCATGACCTGAGCCGAAGTCGGATGCTTAACCGACGAGCCACCCAGGCGCCCCATCCTATCATGCCCTCTTAAATGCTGGCATTAAACCTAAGTGTTTTTGTTTAAATATCTAGTTCTTTTGAAACAAATCTGGGCTCTTCAAGATTTTTTAAACTGTTGCTAATATCTCTGCGGATTAATCACATTTCAAATTACTCTACTACCCCACATTTATTTGGTGGTTTTTGAAGTGAACACAACCAGTCGCTATAAGAAAGCAAACAAGCAACACAAAAATCTCTGAGCAGCCAAATTAGCTGCAGCGGAGAATAACCACTAACACCATGCATGCCTGTATTTAGAACAGGACCCTTCGGAACAGACAGAATCTAGTAACCGCTACCTAATGAGTTTGGTGATCTGATTTCCTCATCTAGGGTAGGTTAAGGATACAAACTATAAGGGGATGATGATGTACAGGAAACTCACACTGACACTAGTAAGGATTATCAGCCTGATGGTGAGGGAAGAAACAAAAAAATTCATTAAGTAACTATAAGTAGCACAACTGCTTAAAAAGCAGAGTAGTGGGAGTCATTGAGTATATACATAGCTCAGTGTCCTTAAGACACTCCTGAACTGTGAACAGAAGACAGGAATGGGAAGATCATTAAAGAGTTCTCTAGAGGAGCCTGGGTGACTCAGTCGGTGGAGCATGAGACTCTTGATCTTGGAATTGTGAGTTCAAGCCCCACACTGGGTGTGGAGATTACTTAAAAATAAATTCATAAAAAAAGAGTCTTTTAACCTCTTTAAGCAGTAACAAACTGCATAAGGCATTTTATACATATTCTCAGTTAAAATAAAAAAGAATTTAAAGGTAATAAATCTCAGTGCTCTGGAAAACTTGGTTTATATGGACAATGCTATGCAAATATGATCTATTCCTATTTCTCTTCTGAACTGCTTCCCCCTTTTTAATGAAGAAATAGGATTCATTTAGTCTATCTAAAACTCTTAATTCTACAACCTGGCTCAAAGAAAGAATTTTTGTGAATGGAGATCACTCAAAATCCCCAATATTATTCTTGGCTTAATTTATCAAATATCATGAAATGTTGCCATCATCAGAATCAGATTTGTTAATATACAGTCTGATCGCCTGTATGGCATCCCCCTCCTGAGCAGTCTGAGTGGTGGTTCTTAAGTCTCACTTTTAAGAACACACCCGGTTTCGACTTAGAGGGCCTGTGGTGGTGGTGGTGGTGGGGACCCTCAGCCTGTTCTGAAGCGAGCGGGTGTAGAACACGATCAGGGGGAACACAGTTACAGCCTCCCTTATCCAGCCATTCAGGCACTCAACTCTCACTGTTCGGTCCCCTCACACGAGATTTTCAGCCAAACACTGGTGAAATGTGATCTACATGGCATTCTACCAGAGAATCTCCACCTACCGGGTCTCTGAGGTGTGTTAGATCCAGGTTTTCACCACTAAAGTCTAGTCCTCGAGTATTCCCCTGTTAACAGCATGCAAGCATTTGTTCATTTGGGCTTTTCTGCTACTTCCTTCCACTGGCCAGTAAATCAAGGGACCAAAAGGTTCTCTTTCATCTACTTCTTAAAACTACAGTTTTGTTTATTTCTTTTTTCAGTATCCTAAAGGTTCTAGATTTGAAATACAAGGGCAGATATAAGATAATTGTAAAGATTATACATTACCTCATTGTAAGGTGAAAAAATAAACTGGAAGATGATCAATAATCCAATTAGAGTGGGTTGGCTGTTATAGAAACCAAATGCAGAAAAAAGCTCCTTTCGACCAATTAATACAGCAAACAAGAAGAAACACAGGAAGGAATTCATCTAGAAAGATACAAAATCAAAGTTATTACTAAGGTTGATTTATTTCACTGTGGGATCAGAAGCACCAAAATACTAGAATCAGACTTCATGGTGCGATTTTAATAACCGTGTTAGTGTAATCAGAGAAAAAAAGTTAATTAGGTAATTTTATAGTTTTATTCTAGAAAGAAAAATAAAATTTCCCCCAAATGTATAAGCTGTATAGTTTTTTAGAAGGACAGGCTTATGTGGAGCCTCCAATGACTGAGGGTTGAAAGTGGCCAATAGCAATGGGATATTTTTTTTTTTCTGTAAAAAGTTAAAGGACTAGAATGGATTCTGGCTTTGTTTGCATTAAATTGTAATCAGATACAAGGCCTTCCACCTGACCTTGATGTGGAAGCTCCAAGAAACAAGCTTCCCTTGAATACTCTTTAGGACCACTGGAGCTGTACTGAGCAGTTGGGTCCAAGAAAAAAGTGATGTATCTTTAACAATAAATGAGGGAAAAAGAGTCACAGTCTACTAAGTATGAGTAAAGGGGTGCTGGAGTGAGGCTGGAGAACCGATACCATTCTTCTCCTCGGCAGTCAGGTCCTGGGAGACCATAGGTGCCATATTTGAGTGTGCTGCTCCAAACCATTTACCAGGGAACTCAAAAGCTACCAGCCTAGAGTGGGATTCAGCATAAGGCTCACAGCCCCAGGATGAAGTGCAAGCAGCTCACCATTCAGCCCTTGTAACTCCGTGCATCCACATGACAAGCTCCTAGAATTATAAAGGCCCCTAGAATTATGAGCCATCCATGCTTTTGTCAAGTGACTACTGTTCTTCTGAAAAACAACTGTGGGTGTGCTACTGTGCCCTACTAGAGACTGATTCCTGGGGCGCCTGGGTGGCTCACTTGGTTAAGCTTCCAACTTCAGCTCAGGTCATGATCTCACAGTTTGTGAGTTTGAGTCCCACATCGGGCTCGGTGCTGACAGCTGAGAGCCTGGAACCTGTTTCGGATTCTGTATCTCCCTCTCTCTCTCTCTCACATATAAATAAATATTAAAAAATTAAAAAAAAAAAAAAAAAAGAGAGAGACTGATTCCTGACTGTGGGATGCCAGGACCCTGCAGTTAGAGCTGTCTTTCCTACACGGGACGCTATGCTGGTCCACCTGGCCAGGAAACTGGAATGCCCTGAAGCGCTCCAATGTCACGTCTAAGTGGCATATATGTGAACGGGAATGAAGGATGTCATGAAGGCAGAAGTGAAAAGAGCAGGTGGCTTATACTCCTAGTACTTGGTAACTCCCACCCTCTGCCATCCCTCAATCAACCCTTACTCATGGGGAGCTCCCTATAATCATTTAATTGAGGAGGAAAAACCTGAGCCCATTTTACAAATCACTTAATACAATCTGCTGGCACGGGCTGAAAGTGGACTGCTGTGGCACTGCAGGACCACTCAGGGCTATTCCTGGAAGACAGTGGTGAAGGAAATACTCTCAGTGAAGGAAACTTTAGGTAGTATACCTCACTGTCCACTCAGTCTGGACAGAGAGAAGGCCTGAGCTGAGGTTATATAATCATTGGCAGTGGGTAAATAACGGTTTGGCTGGATAATCAGGGCCTCGGAACAAAGTCAAGGATGGCTAACAAAAAGATCTGGAAAAGAGGTATGTGGGAAAACTTCCAAAATTAGCCCAGAGTATGATATGCTGGTCCACTGTGAGTGTTCACCAAAAGAGTCCACAGTAAAGGAGGCTGTCGATAAGGTGGAGAAGATACCGTCTCTGTGGATGTCAGTCAGCCTCTTTCCCTAGACACTCTAGGACTTGGTCAAGGGGCTCTTCAACAAAGTGGCCAAGGTGCCAGAAATAGAGTCAGTGCGTTAGTCAATGACCTAGACATCACCCCACTGGCTTTTGATGAGTGCCCAGTCTATCAGAAGGGGCAGGTACCACTCGGATCAGGTACCACACCTCAGGGAGCAGCCCACCACCTCGGTAGCCTAATTCCATTGGACCCCTCTCTTCATGAAAGCAGCAGTGACTTTCCTCTTTAGACTGAATGCTTTGAACTTGGATTTGGACTTATCCTCTTATCCACTGCAATGTATCCATACAACTAGCCTCAAGCCAAACTCATTTTCTGCTGAAAGATGCAAGGCAATTGGAAGGGCCCACAGGAGGTTCCAAATCCTCTTGTCCAGACTCCGTCCCCCAGAAGCAGGGAGCCTTTAGAAAGGTACAAAAACCTACTTTAGACTCAGTTAAGGCCACATCTGCTCAAAACCAGTCAACAAGATACAGTGCTATTTCACCGGGAGCCTGACAACTGTGGTAACTGCTGGTTTAGAGAGTGGATTTAGGTCCCAGAGTAGGAATGTTATAGGAACTGTTATTTTCTTCTTTATATTTACTACATTTTCCAATTTCTTTTCAACAGATGTATAATGACTTTTAAATGAGAAAAAAAGTTTACAAAAAAAAAAATCATTTTAATGTCCAGCTTATCAAGGCTCACGCTATTTGATCTTCATAGTTCCTACAGCTGAGTGACTCTGGAGGTAGTGATGGTGTTGGTAACGATGAACACTGACATAGTCCTTACCACATTCCACATACTACTCCTTACTCTTTACTTGTATTAACTCACTGAATTCTTATATCAGTCCTAGGAAGTATTATCAGTCAATAAGGGATGGAGGCAGAGAGAGATTAAGGAACGTGCAGGTATGAGGGCACAGGGAGCCGTGATATGAAGCCACATATCCTGGCTACAGAGTCTGTCTTAACCTCTCTACTAGACCACCTCTCCTGCTCGCCATACTTCTCCTCTGACTACCTGGCCATAAAAAGGTAACTGTCACTCCCAACTTACCTGGCTGATGATGATATTCTTGACTGTGTGTCCCAACTTCCAGTGTCCCAGTTCATGGCCTAGTACAGCAAGCACTTCCTCATTTTTACATCCTTGTTTCTTATTCTAAATCAAGGAGAACGATGCAGATAAATTATTAACAACCTTCACAAAGTTTATACCTTTTACCCAGTAAGAGCCCTTCTTAGATTCTAACTTAAAAGAAAAAAAACCAATCAGACTTTTGTGCAAAACCGTCCATTCACTTAACAAAACGTTTTCTGAATCACTCCATGGAAGACACTGGGTTAACCACTGGAGAAAGAGTCATGAACAAGATAGACATTCCCTGACTTCATGAAGTTTATAGCCTAACTTGGATTAGGGAAAAAAAAAAAAGCAAACGTTAAAAATATAAATCTTTTGGGGCGCCTGGGTGGCTTAGTCGGTTAAGCGTCCGACTTTCGCTTAGGGCATGATCTCGCGGTTCGTGGGTTTGAGCCCCGCGTCGGGCTCTGTGCTGACTGCCAGCTCAGAGCCTGGAGCCTGTTTCAGTCTGTGACTCCCTCTCTCTCTGACCCTCCCCTGCTCGCGCTGTCTCTCTTTCTCCTAGAAATAAATAAAACATTAAAAAATATATATATATATATAAATCTTTTATCAGTAGGACAACATTTAACTAAATCATGACAAAGTTATATGACAGCTATATTATAAACCCATTAGAAATGTTTCAAAAATTATGTTCTGATATGGGAAAACAGTTTACTAGGTGAAGAAAGCATGATACAAAGCTAAAAACAATGATCCCAATGTAATGGGAAAAATGGGAATGTGCATGTAAAAATATACAACACAGAAAACAAATGATGTATACCAAATGTTAACCGTAGTTTTTTCTATAGGATAGAAATTATAGGGATGTGTAACTAGCTTATATCTTTCCTAGTTTCCAAATTACCTACAAATAAGCACATATCACTTATGATCAAATACACCATGAACTGCCATTTAAAAAATCGACACTTCCAAGTTAAGATAGCAGAAAGAACAAAATTCACAATAAAACTACAATCAGATTTTTAAGATAAACACCCACAAGGGAGGGGAAAGGAAGGGGGGGGTGACAACAGCAACATTTTGGAAGCAGGAAAGCAGATGGACAAGTGATAATGGACTTAGCAGACTGGAGAAAGCTGCCTCACAAGCTAGCAGCGCGGCAGGCAGAAGCAGCCTGATTTACGCCAGTCTTCAAAGGGCCTGGGAACTAACAGCACTAGATACTTCTGGAACTGGGGAAAAGGGGAAGGCAGCAAGAAGAAGAACTGAGAGTGGTTTCCAAACTGGTTCAAGCTATAGATTCCTTCTCCAACTCTACACCAAAAGGCAACTGCCCCTCGCCCTGGCAGAAGCCTCAACAGTTATTCTCTCTGGACAGGGTAAAAGAAGAGGACCTTTCAACTGAGGGGTGGGCATCGTGGAGAGCAAGGGTACACCAGCATAGTCTGCGTACACAGAATATGTATCTGGTCAGCTATTGGTAGGGTATACTGTAGACTCTCTCTCGACCCAGCCCTCTCCCCACACTGGGCTCCCAGGACACTACCCCCAGGCAGAAGATCAGATGAGTACTCCCTGGGAAGTCTCACCACTCTACCGGGAAAGACCTGAGGATACTAACACCCAGGTGTTCTCCAACAATAAGCCCACCCAGGTCACCTGACAGCGAAGCTCAAGTGGATAAGCCTTAGCTACAGGCTCAGAGATTCCAATTAAGTTTTTAGTCCTCATTCTCTTACTAAGGAGTAGACATCTAAGAATTACCAGATATATGAGGGAAGCTGTTAAGATAGAACACTAAATCCAGAAAAAAGCAGTATGGATGAAATAGAAATTACATAAGGGAAATAATTTTTTTTTCCTTCAACACATATGAAGACTGGGCTGGGAAAGATAAAAAAAAATAATAATAACTACAAAAATGGCTAATACTTATTAAACTGTGACTATATACATAGGCCCTCTGTGCTAAATATTCAATTATCTCATTTATACATCAAAATCAACATATGACAAAAGTATTCTTATTATTACCACTGTCTAGATAAGAAAATTTGGGCACAAAGAAGTTAACTAATTTTCCTCTGACCACAAAGCCAAAGTCTGGAATTTGAAGCCAAGTAGTCTGATGCCAGAGACCTGTACTTTCAACTTTTGCAAACTATGAATGTAAAAGTAAATTATTTAATAATCATCAATCAAATGAAGTAACTTTAGCTGACACATATGTAATCATTTGCATATTACTACAATATTACAAAATAAACATAAATGGCAGGCAGTCATATCGATGATGATATATAATGTTTACTAAGCCAAATAAAATTCTGTTCATAAACTTCCCAGATTCAAAGTAAACAGTGCCAAGACACAATGAACAATTTAATCTTATACACACACATGTGCACGCAGACATTGACTCACCAACACAAACATACACACATAGCCTTAGACACCTGCATCTGACATTACCAACTAGAAAGTCTATAAAACTCTCAGACATCTAAAAATACTTAGTAAGTTATAAACATCCTTTTAGATATACAGTTTATTTAGTTCATCTGAAAGAAAGGAAAAGCCAAGGTGAGGAGGTGAAATTGAGATCCCTTGCACAAATCCATGAAGGGCTACACTCTGAGTCAGAGTGAGCTAGAGGGGTTACTGGGTGGCTCAGTCAGTTAAGCATCCGACTTCGGCTCTGGTCATAATCTTGCAGCCTATGGGTGCAAGCCTCGTGTACGGCTCTGTGCTGACAGCTCAGAGCCTGGAGCCTGCTTTGGATTCTGTGTCTCCCTGTCCCTCTACTCTTCCCCAGCTCACACTCTGCCTCTCTCTCTCTCAAAAATAAACAAACATTAAAAAAAAAAAAGTGAGGTAGGAAAAATACAGTGACAAAATAACCCAATTGTCTCAAGTCTCATCTAAAGTGGAAAAAAATATTTATTAAAATTCAAAATCACTATCTGTATAATATGGTTAAAGCTATAGAGTTTATAGAAAAATCCCAAGCTGACAGAGTAAAGTACTTCTGATTTGGTAGCACTGGGGACAGATGCAAATCCGCTATTGAGGACTGTACCCTGAACCCAGACCCCTCAAGATTCCTAAAGATTAAAATCAGTGATGCACTCTGAGCTCACAGTAAAAATTACCAAAGACTTTAGAAGACAATGGAACAATGAGTAAGTTAGCAGAAATGATACAGAGCACCATTAGCTCCATAAGACTTCAGATAATGGAACTATTAGCTACAAAAGAAAAAGAAAAAAAAAAAAAAGCATTCTTTACACAAAGAAGAGATCTAAGAACATGAGGAAGGAACTGGAGAATTCCAGAAGCAACTAAATTGGTTTGAAAAAGAAAGAAATAGAGCTTTAAAAGGGAAACACAATGGATTGGCTAAAGAATAGGCTAAATAAATCTAGAGAGTGGAATCCGTGAACTAGAATATAGAGACAAAGAGAGGGAAAACATAAAAGAGTGGTTACCCTTGTGGAAGACAGAATGAGACAGTGTAACATTCATCTAACTGGAATTCCAGAAAGACAGACTGGAGAGAATGGAGGCAACAACACTCACAGATACAACTGGCCAAGAATTTTCAAAACTTCAGGAAAGATCTAAGTTGTTGGGACTTAGGAATCACAATATATCCCAAGTAGGGCTGAGATAAAGAAGTCCATACTTGCAGAACATGAAAATCAAAGAGAAATCTTAAGAACCACTAGAGAGAACTATACAGAAATGACAAAAGGGTCAGAGTAGACTTTTTCAACAGGAACAAAAGCAAGCCACAACACCACGGAACGGCATCTTTAAAGTACTAAGATAAACAGCTCAATAAGATAGTCTTGGGTCGGCTGGCTGGCTCAGTGGACTGAGCATCCAACTCTTGATTTTGGCTCAGGTCACGATCTCACAGGTTGCTTCTCTCTCTCTGCCCCTCCCCCACTAATGTTTTCTGTTTCTCTTTAAAAAACTAAAAAAAAAAAAAAAAAAAGAGTCTTAAATTGACAATCAAGCATGAGAATGAAATAAAAACAAAATAAAAAAATTTCCTAAGAAGTTGCTAAGACATATACTTCCGGAAAAAGGAGAGTTATTTCTGAAAGTATAAGGAATGATAAGCAAAGAAACAGGTAAGCATATGGGTAAATCTAAAAAATGACTGTATGAAATAATAATAATAAAGGTAATTTGGGGGATAAAAATAAAATAAAACTAAAATACAAGATGAAAGGAGGAATTGGATCAAGTATGTATGGTCCCTAGATTGTTCAGGAAGCAGTGAAGATACTATATATTTTAAAACTTTGTTATAAGGGCAATACTAATTTTTAACAGCAGTCACTGAAAGCACAATCATACAAGAACCTTCCAACTTGAGTAACAACTCAAAATAGAATTTTTAAAACCGTCAGTCAGTAAAAGGATGAAGATATACATGTGTATGTTCAGGGGTGGGGTGGGGATGTGGAAAGGACAGAAGAAAAAGGCATAAAATAATATGGTAGAAATAATTCCAAATATATCAATAATCACAACATATATAAATAAATTGAGCTTGTCAAAAAAACAGTGACTCTCAATCATAACAACAAAATCTAACCTACATGCTATGTATAAGGCATCGAAGACAGGATGGTAAGGTGAGAAGTAAAAAGATGGCTGAGATAGTGGTGGCTCACCGCACAACACGATAAAAAAAATGAATTATACATTAAAAAATGGCAGAAATGGTGAATTTTAGCTTAAGAATTTTTTTAAAAAATGGATGACATCTAGCAAACGTTAACCAAAAGAAAACTGGTGTAGCTGTACTGACATCAGACAAAATCAACTAAAAGGGTGCCTAGATGGCTCAGTAGGTGGAACACGGGACTCTTGATCTTGGAGTGGTGAGTTCGAGCCCCATGTTGGGTGTAGATTACTTAAAAATAAAATATTTTAAAAAGAAAAAAAAAAGGGCAACTTAAAGGCATTATTAAAGAAGGTCACCACAGAATTGGCCAAAGATTCAATTTACCTGGAGGATGCATTAATTCTAAATTTATATGTATCTAATACTATTTCCTCGGAATATATTAATTCTGACACATCTATCATAATAGAGGATGTTAACATATTTTTCTCAATAACTAAAACACCAAGAAAATAAAATCAGTATCCTGCAACAATTAGAGAACTTATATCCTAGAAAGTGAAGGCCAAGGGTTTTGAAATAAACTCTTAAAAGGGTGAGGTACAAAAAAACCCCAGATGAATGTGGAATTGATTTTGTTTTATACAGTCTAGAAAAATGCAACCTAATGGGAACATGGGAACACAAGCAGCAAGATTTATTAGAATGGAGATATTCTACCACCTTTCCCCTCCTTCCCCAATTCCTTCTTTTTAAGGAGATGTCCATTTAAAGTGAGGCTGGGTACGGGCACCTGGGTGGCTCATTTGGTTGAGCATCTGACTTAGGTTCACACCATGATGCCATGGTTCATGGATTCAAGTCCCACATTGGACTCTGAGCTGAAAGCTCAGAGCCTGGAGCCTACTTCAGATTCTGTGTCTCCATCTCTCTCTGCCCCTCCCCTACTTGTGCTCTGTCTTTCTCTCTCTCTCTCTTAAAAGTAAATAAACATTAAAATATTTTTTAAAAAAAAGAAAGAAAAGCTTTTAAAAACATAAAAAATAAAGCAAGGCTGGTAGATACATGAGAAAGAGGACAAAGAGATTTGCAAGATAGTCCTGACATTTATTATCTCTTTTCAAGTATTAGAATTTAGGTCAGAGCAAGAATGATGAGAAAACTGGCCAAGTTCTGGGGCACCTGGGTGGCTAAGTCGGTTAAGCGTCCGACTTCAGCTCAGGTCACCATCTCATGGTTCATGAGATCGAGCCCCGCATCGGGCTCTGTGCTGACAGCTCGGAGCCTGGAGTCTGCTTCAGATTCTGTGTCTCCCTTTCTCTCTGCCCCTCCTCTGCTCATGCTCTGGCTCTCTCTCTCTCTCAAAAATAAACATTAAATATTAAAAAAAAACAAAACTGGCCACATTCTTTAAAAGACAGAGAAACATGTGTGTACCTGCACCTTCAGGGCCTTTTAGAAAGAATCATAATTTAAAGCACCAATTAATAGACATCTATTCTAAGGGGGAAATTAAGATTGCAGATTCACATACGAAGACATTCACTGCAAGAATATTTTTAACAGCAAAACATTGGAAATAATCCATATACCCAATAGAAGGAGAAAGATGGAAAAAATAAGTTTATAAAGACTAGAAATACATATAGTATGATGTTTATGGCCAGGTAGATTATTCATGTTTTCTAAGTTTTCTATTGCTTTCATAAGCAAAAAATATGGCTGTTTGTTTAATAATAAAAATGATAATAGCTCCCACTCATTAATGGCCTAAGTATGGATCAGGCATTTTACATGCAGCTCATTACTCTCCACTGCTAGAAGGCAGCTATCATTTGCCTCATTTTATATAAAGCAACATGGTCCTCAGGCTTCTGTTTTCACTAGTTCTCAGCTTCCCACTATGAACTCCTTCATTAAACAACCAGCTCTCTACTCGATGGCACAGGTTCTCATGTCTTGGTTTAGGAAGATTTTTTTTTTAAGTTTACTCATTTGAGAAAGACAGAGAAAGAGGGAGGCAGAGAATCCCAAGCAGGCCCTGCACTGCCGGCGTGGAGCGGACAGGGGGCTCAAACTCATATAAGGTGAGATCAAGACCTGAGCCGAAATCAAGAGTAGGACGCTTAACAGCTTAACCAACTGAGCCACCCAGGCGCTGCTAGGAAGCTATTTAGAAATGCACAGAGTCACATTCAAAGATACAGAATGATAAGAGCTTAAACAGGATCCACTAAAGGACTCTTGTTTTGTTTTGTTTTTGTGAGTCTTAGATAAAACTGAATTTTCTTTTCTTCACACACTAATTTCACATAACAGAACAGAAAGAAGCACCACACATTTTTTACTTTTCTATAGCACTTCCTTTTTCACAAGATTCACACATTGGCTCTTTTGATCCCAACACCACCAAACGGGGCAGGATGGGAGTATTATCTTCATTTTAGAGATAAAGAAGAGGAAGCTGAGAAGTTAAAAATGTCTTGCTTAAGATCACCTGGCTAGTAAGTAGTGGGTAAAACCCGAACCCACATCTCTGTAGCCTATGCCCTTTCCATTTACTCTTACTGGGAACACTTAATATAACCCTAGCACTTGCTGGAGAAACACTTACTTTCTTTACAAAGGGGCAGCTTTTCTATAGTTTTACTTTTCCTTTTAAACTTCTTTTGAGACAAGTTGTTCCAAATATCCTATTTGTCTCCTGAAGGGTAAAATCCCAGAGGCAAGTTTCCTTGACATCTTTTTAAATTTTAATAACCAGTACGGAAACATTCATCAAAATGTACTAGCTCTCCCGGAGAGGACGGATTTCAGATAACAGTTTTCTTCTTTCAACTTCTGTTGATGAAACACTTCGTTTTCTCTACCTCATCCAGATCGAACCCTCCCCCTGTCACTGTGTAGCACATAGTAGGCGTTCAGTAGCAGGTCCTGAATAAACCACGTTTCCTAAACTTCTGCTACATCGGTGTACTCTCTTCGTGATTACTCAATAGCTTTCTCTAAACCAATTCACTTTCTAAAACTTAACTTTGTCCTAAATGACAATATTCATGAAATCACTCTATGCTAGTTTTACCATTGTCCAAATATACATTAATAAAGATATAGCTATTCAAATTTAAAATACTGATATACTACCTACAAAAGTAGTATGGCACATGCACTGGAAAGCACTACAGTTAATGACTGTTGAATCAATCTTTGTTTTTTTTCTTTATTGAGTTTTTAATTTTAATTCCACTTTAGTTATTAACACAGAGTGTTACATGAGTATTTGTCTTTCTCTGTGTTGAGTCAATCTTTGACTTCCTTCACTCCCCACAAGCACAATCACCAGGTACTTCAAATCTATCTTTTATTGTGACTCTTGAACTTATGCTGACCTCTCACTATGCAGACTCTCATTATTTCACGCCTACATTGATGTAACAAGCCTCCAGAAGTCTCTCTGCCTCAATCTGCTCTATCCTATATGCTACCACCAAACTGTAATCTTCCTAAAACAAGCTTTGGCTTCTACCCAAATCAGTAAACTTCCTGGCGACTGGACACAACCACTCAATGTCTTCAGAAAGAATTCTACAAACTGGTCCCAGTGCGCCTTTCTATCCCCATCTATAAGAACCCATTTAATTATTAGTCTTAGAATAGCCAGTGCGTAGGGTTTTTTTTGTCTCTATCACTTTATTCATTCGATAACTTTGACCTGAAGAGCCCCATTCACAAGTGAAAATTCTGCTTAGTTCAAATATCATCTATTTTAAGAAAACTGTCTACTAGGGGAATCTGGGTGGCTCAGTCGGTTAAGCGTCTGACTTCAGCTCAGGACATGATCTCACGGTTTGTGAGTTTGAGCCCCATATCAGACCCTGTGCTGACAGCTTAGAGCCTGGATTCTGTGTCTCCCTCTCTCTCTGCCCATCCTCCACTCCTGTTCTGTCTGTTTGTCTCTCTCTCAAAAATAAACATTAAAAAAAGGGGCGTCTGGGTGGCTCAATTGGTTAAGCGTCCAACTTCAGCTCAGGTCATGGTCTCACAGTCCGTGAGTTCAAAACCCGCACCGGGCTGTGCTGACAGCTCAGAGCCTGGAGCTGTTTCAGATTCTGTGTCTCCTTCTCTCTCTGCCCCTTCCCGCTCCTGCTCACTCTCTCTGTCTCAAAAATAAATAAAACGTTAAAAAAAAAGTAAAGAAAAAGAAAACTATCTATTAGAATCCTCGTTAACCTCTTAATTACTAATAGCCACACTATTCCAGCCACTCATGATATTTACCACACTCTGCTTTAATTTATGGGCTCTTTGTGTACAGGGCTAGTCTCTTCCACTACAGGTTCTTCGGGACAGGACAATGTCTAATGTATTTTAATCATGTAACTTCTACATAGATGCTAAAATATTTGTACCTATCAGTGAAATAAAGCAGGCTCCTCAAGAAGCCAGCAAAATAACTCAGACTCCACTCAACACATTTCAAAAGACTATCTAATCTTTTTTAAGATTCACACCAAAGAGAACTGTTCTCCTAGATGCTAATGGTCAGTAATTTCATCACACTGTTTGAAATCAGTGGACCACTGTCGAACGTCATGGTTTGGCTATCATGTTATCCCCCTACTCTGGCACCCCTGTAGGTGGATACCTTTTAAGAGGGTGACTTGCTGAACTTGCATGATTCCCTAGTGCTGTCCCTGGGTCACCCTTTCTGGATTTCAGTTTTCCTACTGATGAGATGACCTTAAACTCTCTTCTTAGCTTAAAATCCTGACTCTTGGTCAAACCAAAGTGACTTTTATTCCAACATCCCAGCCGGCAGGATAACCCTACTTCACAAATAAACTAAATCACAGGAGTTAACCCTCTCCCAGTGCTTTTTAATCCCTTCACAGAATCTTGCCTCATGTACATATTTATAAGAGGTGAGGCACTTTATTAGACTACTTTTTAGGATCACGATGGATGTTCAAATGATAATATTTTCCGGTAGTTAGAATACATAAAATGGAGTACAAGGTATCTCACCTATTTCATTTAATCCTCATAGCCCTAAAGGCAGGCAGCTTCAGCCCAGTGTTTCTCAACTAGGAGCGATCCTGCCCCCCAAGCCCTACCCCCAAGAGCTATCTGGCAATGTCTGGAGAGATTTTCAGTTGTAACAGGGGTTAAGGGTAGGGGAGGCTGACACTGATCATGCAGTGGGGAAAGCCCAAGGATGCTGCTAAACATCCCATGATACACGAGATACCCTCCCACAACAAAAATCACCTGGCCCAAAATGGCAATAGTGCCGAGGTGAGAAACCCTGCTGGCAGCATCTTTTAATTAAGAAATCAATGATTCAGGGGGCCCTGGGTGGCTCAGTTGGTTAAGCATCCGATCCTTGATCTCAGCGCAGCTTAAGATCCCACAGTTCATGAGTTTGAATCCCACATCAGACTCTGCACTGATGGCCTGGAGCCTGCTTAGGATTCTGTCTCTCCATCTCTCTGCCCCCTCTGTCTTGTGCACACATGTGTGCATGCTCGCTCTCTCAAAAGAAATAAATAAACTTAAAAAATGTGTGCATGCTCGCTCTCTCAAAAGAAATAAACTTAAAAACAAAAAGAAATCAATGATTTAGGGCCGCCTGGGTGGCTCAGTTGGTTAAGCGTCTGACTCTTGATTTTGGCTCAGGTCATGGTTTCATGGTTCATGAGTTTGAGCTCCGTGTCAGGCTCTTCACTAACAGTGCATAGCCCGCTTGTGATTCTCTCTCTCTGCCCACCCCCACTCTCTCTCTCTCAAAATAAATAAACCTAAAAATTTTTTTAATGTTTTATTTATTTTTGAGAGAGAGATAGAGACAGCTGAGCAGGGGAGGCTCAGAGAGAGAGAGGGAGATACAGAATCTGAAGACAGGCTCCAGGCTCTGAGCTGTCAGCACAGAGCCCGATGCAGGACTCGAACCCATGAACCATGAGATCATGATCTGAGCCAAAGTCGGACGCTTAACCAACTGAGCGCCCCAATAAACTTTAAAAAGAGAGAGAGATCAAATAAGTCAGGCAGAGAAGGACAAATATCATATGTTTGCACATTTAGGAGGATTAGGAGGAACTTAACGGAGGACCATGGGGGAGAAGAAGGGGGTAAATGGTGGGAGAAAGGGAGAGAGGCAAACCATGAGAGACTCTTGAATGCTGAGAAAAAACTGAGGACTGATGGATGTGGGAGGGGAGGGGGGAGATGGGCACGGAGGGGGGCACTTGTGGGGATGAGCACTGGGTGTTATATGGAAACCAACTTGACAATAAACTACTTGTAAAAAAAAATAAATTTAAAAAAATAAAAAGAGAGAGAGATCAATGATCAATGATTTAGAGAACTTAACTTATTTGCCCAGAGATATACAGAACCAAAATCATCTCTGAATGACACCAAGGCCAAAAGCATATTCCAATACATGTACAAATACTGGTGGCTGTTTCTGATTAAAATTCTGCTGTTTCTTATCATTGTCCCTTCTCCCCCCATTTAGCCTTGGTACTTTAGGTCAAGAGTCATATGCTCTACTGACTTAGCCAGCCAGGAGCCCCCTGAAAAAGCTTTCTGAGACTCAAGTCAGATTTAAGAAATGTCTTTTCCTGTGTTCCCACCGCATTCAGTACACACAGCTTCACTGTTATAGTTATCTTATTTCTCCCCTTCAGATCACAAGCTTCTTGAGATCTTTCCTCTTTATTTTTGCATTTCTAGTGCGAGGCATAGTATGTCAGCATAGAATATAGGTTTCATAAATATCTGTCAAAAAAACAAAAGAAAACTGACCACATTATATAGTATACCCCAGGACACCCAGCTACTAAATGACAGAACCAGGATTCAAACGCAAGTCTCTCCATTGCCAAAGCCTATCACTTCTGCGTCTCAATGAGGTAAAAATCAGATGTTTATCTCCTCTTTGTCCTACCTGTGGGAAGTCTTTGACCATAAACATATCAAGAATATATATGAAGTCTTCTTTTAAAGACAGCTTATGATCATAAGAATTTTCCTGTCTTATGCTTCCCATTTTCATGTATACATTCTACAAAAGCTTGAGAGGTAGTTAGCAGGTAATAATAGTGATAGTCTCTCCCAAATACCAGAATTATAAAGGGGCCCATGGTGTTCTTTTTTGGTAAGAATAATTTAATTCACCCCTCACTTCACAGAAACTGATGTCATTCTGAGCTGTCATATGAACTGTTTATAAAAATGGAGCCCGGCCTCTTAGGAAAAGAAGAACTCACTTTAACATTAGCTTTTACTTCTTCACTGTCCCCTTCTCCGTCTTTGCGGGCTTCCATGCCAGACTCCTCCAGGATGGCTTTGTTTAGTACAGAATACTCTTCTAGTAGGGTGTCAAACAAAACTATGCGCTTGTTCTTGAAGAAGCCATAAAAATAAGCATTGCTGTGGGAAGAGCGTTTAGATCCTAAGGAAAAGACAGTTCAAAGCATGGAAAAGAATTAAAAAGTCTGGGGTCCTCTGGAGAGACTCCTAGAAATTGTATTACTGCAAAGGACATTAACATTTTCAAACTGTTTAATACTTGAAAAAAATTGTATCAACATAAGTCACCATGAGCAGTGGAGATTATCTGTTTTCCTGCCACCTCGCCAACAAATATTTGTGCACACTGCAGCTTTACAGCAATAAGGAAAGTCTAAATATCCAACAGTAGTGGAATGACTGAATTACAGTAAAGCTGTGAAATGGAATTTTAAACAGCCAGAAAAAAGCAATACTTTTGAAGAATCTTAACAAGATAGGAAAAAAGCTCACCAATATACTGTGAAGGATAAAAAACTTCGTGTATATAAGGTTCCATTATTGTCATGAAAAAAAAGTACATGTAAATAGAAAAGCATAAACACAAGCCTATGAAGACATATATCAAAATACTGAAGTGTTTACCCTTGGCTTCTAGAACTACAGACTTTTGTTCCAGCCTTTATACTTTCCAAGTCTTTTTAAAATAAGTATATTCACTTCTATAATCAGAAAAAAATTAAAGCTATTTTTAAGAAGACTGGAAAAAAAAGAACATACTTAACAGTATGTGGCTAACAGGAGCTGAACTATGGTTGATTTTTTATTTGATTCTTTATATTTTTCTTTATCTTCTAAATGTTCTACACTGTAGAGGGACCTTAGTGGTTAAGAGCAGACTTTGGGCTCAAATCTTACCTCTGCCATGTACTAATTGTGTAAATGTAAGAAACTTCCTTAATCTCTTTAAGTTTCATTTACCTGTTTATGATGTGAGGTTAATCTCTAGCTCACTGGACTGGATTAAAGATTACATGAGAAATTCTAAGAAATCAATTGTATACCACCTGATCCATAAATGACTACTATTACTTATATACATTTTTAAAAAAGAAGAAATGATAAAACATTTGTTTCTCCTGAGAATTTGAGATGTCTCACAGAAAATGTGTATTTTGTATCTAGTCATACTTCTAAAGTATGCTTAACAATACAGTTAGAATATAGTATATTTATATATATATATACTGCAGTATATATGTTTAGAATATAGTGAGGCTTTGATAAATATTGGCCTACTTATGTATTTTATTATTTTTTCTTCTTTTGATTTCGTTGCCCAGAAATTAAGAGTCAAACACGTGGTCCGATTTTGCCAGTAGTGCAGGACCTTAGCATCTGGAAAGCTATGTATAATTCAGAGGTCTCACATTTCTATCTCATTTCTGTCTTCTCTGATTCTAACTTTTAAATTAAAAATATTTCTTAGGATGGGGGAGAAGGGGGGAAGTAGGGGGAGAGAGGGAGGGAGGCAAACCATGAGAGACTCTTGAATGTTGAGAACAAACTGAGGACTGATGGGGGTGGGGACGAGGGGAAGGGGGGGTGATGGGCATGGAGGAGGGCACTTATGGGGATGAACTGGGTGTTATATGGAAACCAACTTGACAATAAACTATTAAAATATAAAAATAAGTTAAAAAATAAAATTAAAAAAATATTTTTTAGAAGCTGTCTTAAGTTATTTATGGAAGTGGGCAGATTGTACGCTTATAAATAAAATATAATTAATATTTTAAAGTGTAGCTCAAGGAATACCTACACCAAATTACCTAGGGGAGCTTGTTGAAAATAGATGCTAAAACACCTGGGAATGGAGCCCAACAATCTGTCTTTTAGCAAAACTTCCAGAAAGTTCTTCTACTCACTAACGCTTAAGGACTATGCTCTAGACCATAAGCTTTTTGTATCACTGTACTGGCATGTAGTATATTCAATAACGCTTGCTTACTGAATGGGTTAATGATACCACTGGAGATATGAAGCAATATACTTGAGAACTCTGAGAAACCAATGTAAGGCACTGCCATCTGTGTCATGTTTTATGATGTCTTACCTTCACCTATCAGCAGCGTTTTTTATCTATTTAAGTAATATCCAGAGTGTGGGGCTCATATTCACAGCCCTGAACTCAATGGTCGCTTGCTCTTCCGACTGAGCTGGCCAGGTGCCCCCTCAGCAGCATCTGACACAGCTGACCACTCCCTCCTTGAAAGATTTTCTTCTCCTGTCTCAAAAGAAACACCACTTTCTCCCAGCTTTATTGCTACCTCAATGGTGTCTCCTCCTCAGCCTCTGGTGCTGAGGCTTGCCCTCTCTTACTGACTTCAACCTGACCCCCCTTCTCTTCTCTAGGTGCCCTCTTGCACAGCATTAAACACCATCTATGTGCCAGATACTTCCCTATCAATATTCTGACTCTGATCTCTCCCTAGAACTCCAGACTCATACAACCAGCTGCCTATCTGACATCTGTACATCTCCACAAGGATGTCTATAATGCAGATTTGTTATTTCTATTCTTGAAGGGGGGGGAGCTGTTCCTGCCCAGTGTTGAATTCTCCTTTCAGAGTTTTGGGAATTTCTCACCGTAGAAGTCTTGTGGGAGACTCTCATTTGAGAAATCTAAAAGGCCAGATATTTGTGTCCCCAGCACTTCTGGCAGTTACCCGTGCCCTGACTCAATCAGATGCACCCACTGGGGACTCTCAAGATTTAGCTCATTTTGCACAGAAGCAAGGCAGTGAGGAGTGAATGCTATGGGTAAGAGTGGTAGGGATGATAAGACAGCAAACTGCTGAGTTCAACAGCAGGAGGCAAGAGCAGGGTCCTCACTGGACTGGCTCTACAATGTGATTCCGACCTCCTCGTCTCCCTGGGAAGAGGCCATTTTTCAAGCTTGTAAACTTAACTTTCCTGGTGACTTTATGAGTTATCAAAGATTGCTTCAATAAGGAACTTTCCTGCTTCAGTCAGCCACAGTTGGTTCCACTGCTTACTCAGAGCTAACCACTGCTTGAGGAACTCTAACACAGCGTCCAACAGACACCTCAAAATGTAACATCGGGTAGAACTTAATCGTCCACAAACCTGCTCTTTGCTCAGTTTTCCCATCTCAGTAAACTATCATTTATCAGCTGCTCAGGCCAAAAATCTAGGTCCTTGCCCTAAATGTCTCCCTTGCCCCAATTCCTTCACAGGGAATCTCTGAATAGATTGCATCAACTCTACCTCTGAAACGTATCTGCAGCGTATCCACTTCACTCTGTAAGTCACTGCTGCCCTAGTCTAAGCTGCCCTATCTCCCCCCTGACTGCTACCACAGTCTCCCAACGGCTTGTCCTGCTGCTACTCTTGTGCTCCCACTACGACCTTTTCTCCACACAGCAACTCACAATATTTTAAAACTACAAGCCAGACCATATCACTAAAACCTTTAATGGATTAAACCTGAACTTAACATAAAACCCAAGGCCCTACCCTGATTTACAAAGGCCTGTGTGGACGGACTCCTACATATATCTCACACTTCAGATCCCAACACCCTTCTGCTGTGCTGAGTCACACTGGACTTTCTTCTGTTTCTTGAAGACACAAAGCTCTAGAGGGTCTTCCCACTGATCTCAGCATGGATGGCTCCTTCCCTCAGGTGTCAGCTAGCACTCGTCTGCTCAGAGAGGTGCCGCCTGATGACCCAACTGAAGTATCTACTTAGTCATCCTTCATCACCTCGCACCAGATTCTCTGCCCAGCACCTGCTAGCCAATATTTTCTGAGAACAGAATGTTGTTGGCTTTTCACTACAATATCCCTATCAATTTACAAATCCATAATGTGTGCTGTTATTAGTAGTAACAACACTTAGTCATTCAAAGTATTTCTGAGGATTGTCACCATTATTACAAACAAAAACATGCATTACAGATCAGTAAACTTCTGTTCAGCAAAGGTAAGTTGCCAGAGTCACACAGGTAATTTGTGATAAAAATAGGATTCAGCGGGGATGGGCTAAATGGGTAAGGGGCATTAAGGAATCTACTCTTGAAATCACTGCTGCACTATATTTATTCTAACCTGGATGTAAATTTTAAAATAAATTATTTTAAAAAGACAGAAAACAAGAAACAGTATTCAAACCCAAGCCTATTGACTTCACAGCCTGACCTCTGAAATGCTACCCTCTACCTACTCAGATCTTTTTTTTTTTTTTCTTTTAATAAGCTCTGGCCACTTTTACTTAAAAAAAATGTTGCATGATTTACTTTTCACTGGCTGTTCTGGAATGCTTTAATGATATCAGAATCACCTGGATCAGTGACAGCCAGTGTGCATACTCCCCAGTATTTTCCACGTTTCATGCCCGATTCAACACTATTGCCAACATAGTGACAGACATGAGTTTGGGCCAGCATGGCATAATACTCTAGTTCAGATTTCCGCAAGGCTGGGCAGTTGTTGGCCAGGATGACCATTTCAGAGTCTGCCTGTATCCTAGGACGTACTTTCTACTTTTCATATTGATTTGGAGCCCAGAGCTGATCAACTCCAGTAACTTTTTCACCTCCTTTGTGGCCACCATCTTCCTGCCTTAAGTGTAGGCTGGCCCGACAAGATGGCCAGGGAGTGAGGAAAGAAAAAGGCCAAATTCTGATTTTCCATACAGTCCCAGCTCATGTTATAATTCTCCATAAAGCCTTCCTTATTTCATCTAAAACCATATGGCACTGACTGTATATATTTACACATCAATTACCTCTATTGTGATATGATTAGCCGCCATTTTGTATTTTCTGATTATAACTTAAGTGATAAGCAACTTATGCCGCCCCTTCAGTAAAAGCCCCTCAGAGACTGTCCTACTGTACTGATTAGTGTACTCCTAGGTTACTAGTCACCAAAAGAGTAGTGATCCCAGAGGCTAAAGAAATAGTATGAATTGTCATTCTTCTACCATTTCCTCCATGGCAATGTCCCAGTTGTGCAGTCAGCCGGGCTGTATAACCTCAGAAGCCACTACAAGTCTGAGATTCCTGTCCTCTTCTAGTTGCTGTTAATTCATTCTTTCCCACTGTAGCCGTCTCTGTTCTCCCTGACCCCGCAATTACTTCTCAGTTTCTACTCCTTCATTCAGTACAGCTGTTTCTCACTGATTTTTTTTTTTTTTTAGTTTTTTTAAAGGAGTGATGGGCAAAGTATGGTTTGCAGGACAAATGTAATCTGCCACTTGGTTTTAGAAGTAACACTGCATTATTTTAACACAGCCACGCTCGCTCGCTCGTGCATCACCTGTGACTGCTTCTGTACTGTAACGGCAGGGTGGCACAGCTGCGACAGAAACCATGGGGCCCACAGAGCCTAAAATCTTGATTGACTAGCCCTTTACAGAAAACGTTTGCCAAACCACGGTTTAGGGGAAGCAAAACCGAAATCGAGAGGCGGGAAGGGATTTATCCAAGATCCCACAGCTGCTGAGTGGCAGAGGCAGAACCAGTCTCACACATTTACATGGATTTTACTTGATAGATTGTGAAAGTCACGGTATCATACAACAGTTTTACTCTACATCTTTTGGGGCTTGAGACTTTAGTGGCCTTATGTAAGCTAATACATAGCTTGACTCTCAAAGGCAATCATCAAAAAAGCAGAGAACAACTAATCTGAAGTATTCAATGGTACTACAGTTTCTGGTAAATGTGCAGGTGCAATCGGACTCCTCCAGAACACTGGAAGTTTTGTTGGATGAGACAAAGCCGGCATCACTGGTTTCATTTATAAGCCCCCCAACTAGAGTTAAATGGAACTTACCTATGCGAAAATCGCAACTCAATTCCCTGACGGAGCCAGGCAGGTAACAAAGGACATAAACCAGTCTAATATACATGATGTAACTAGCAGTGAAAAAGGCCTTGGCCAAAACCTAAAACCAACATGGTAAAGCCAACCAAACACAGCTGTAGGTAAGAGCAGGACTGGTATCAGGCTACCACTTTCTATTCCTGGACTATGCCACCAATTCTTAGAAACCTTCAAAAGCCAAAATGTAAAAATCCTAACAAATCAAAACACTTGAATAAAACCTCCTTACCCCCAGGTAGCCTTACCTTCAACAACATACACCTTAGTCAAAGGAAAGTCAATACTCTTTGCCATTACTTCAATTTCTTGTTTAAGCTTTCCCTCAGGCAGAGGTGTGAATTTGTCAAATAAAGGAGCAATATAATCAGCATAGATTGTGACAAGCACCTGAAAAATAAATGTCAGAACAACCTATGAATATGTCTTTTTTTTTTTTTTTAATTTTTTGTTTTATTTATTTCTGAGTGAGAGAGAGACAGCATGAGCAGGGGAGGGTCAGAGAGAGAAGGGGACAGAGTCTGAAACAGGCTCCAGGCTCTGAGCTAACTGTCAGCACAGAGCCCAATGCAGGGCTTGAACCCATGAACCGTGAGATCATGACCTGAGCCGAAGTTGGATGCTTAACCGGCTGAGCCACCCAGGCGCCCCTGTCTTTTTTTTTAGAAATCTGATTTTCCATCATTTAAAAAAAAATGTTTATTTATTTATTTCTGAGAGAGAGAGAGAAAACACACGTGAGCATGTGCAAGGGAGGAGGGGGTGGGACAGACAGAGAGAAGGGGAGACAGAGAATCCTAAGCAGTCTCCAAGCTGTCAGCAGAGCCCTACCTGGTGTAAGCCGCCTAGGCAGGCCTATGAATATACTCTTGAAGAAACACTGTTATTTATATAGATTCAATCATATTAAAGTAACTATGTGATCCAGACTTGAAACATGGATCTTTTTATTTGCTCTGGTATTCCCAGCCCCAAATACTACTAGATAGTAAGTGCTCAGTATCTGTTTGTTAAATTAAATCAAAGTGAACAGTCCCTATGTGGTAATAATTGGAAAGTCAAATGGTCCATTCAAAACTATCATGGGAGTTTCTGATACTTCATAAGCCCATCATAACTGGGAATTCTGCCTTTCAGAGTAATCATGAGACACCTGCAGTCTTTGCTAAGAATTAATTACTAGAATTTGGCTGTGTGCAGTCATTTGGGTGGTCTGTTAAAATTACCTGCAGTGCACAACTATACACTGTGAAACGGCACTTCCTTAAGCATTTCTGGAACATTCCTTCTGTCTCTTTCCTCTTACTTCATTTGCCATACACAGATATGTGTAAATCCAACTCGCATCTGTTCTCAGAGCTTGATCCCACCAGTGGAAAGTGAAGCAGTGAGCACCATGGCAATTCAGACTAAAATAAACCTCATCATCAGAGGAGCTGAAGAGCTGATAGATGCTATTTTCTGGGGGCTGTGAACAGACTGTTTTCATTGCATTGTAGTGTGTGTGTTGTGAAGTGGTTTAGAATATGGTAGAGATAAGCAGCAGAGATGTGAGGAAGGAAAGATGGAGGGTGAGAGGGAAGGTGGGGGAGAAGGAAGAGAGAGAAGGGGAGAAAAGGGAGAATGGAAGTGAGGAGCAAGGGACAAGGGAACAGAGAAGAAGGGATAAAGAAGCGAGAATGGAGGAGGGGAAAGCAGGGGAAGGAGGACAGAAGAAAGTCAGGCAGGTTTATGATTTCCTTTTTCTTATCCCTCTTAAATCTAGTCTCCCTTCAAAACATCTATGATGTTTAGGCACTGGAGCTCAGTAAAGGTGATTAAATGCTCAAAGTTAGTCATCCATTCTGGGGACAACTCACAAATGCACAGCCCAGAACTGCCTGACAACTGGATCATTAACGATAAGTAACAACCAGCTTCTAGGATCCGAGTCAGCATAAGGAGAAACAAAATCTACGGTCGGAGTTAGTTCTCCTATTTCTATACTCAAAAGCAGAAGCCAAGGGGGAAATTTATACAACCACTTATTTATATTCCATTTGCTTCTTCAGAACTGTTTACATGCTAATGAAGATTAAATCCTAGTTATCCTGCCAAGAAAATTTTGTAAAAGAAAATGAAACAAAGATTTTACTCACCAGAGAAACAACTAACGTGAACAGCCAGGCATAAATAAAAAAATAGTCACCCCCAATTTTAATAATATAAAGTAGAAGTGAAGACACAGGCAATAAAATGCACTGAGTCACAATAAATTTCTTGACTGCATCTTTCATGAAGAAGCCCAAAGTCTGAAAAAAGAAAAGATCATCACAAGAAACTGAGAAACTGCTTTTAAAATAACTAATAAGTGAATATAAACTAATAGGTTTTATAAATAACTAATACGTGAATAAAAGAATATAAAGTGAATATAAACTAATAAGTGAATATAAAATAATAAGTGAATATAACAATATACATTGTTAAAGCTATTTTATTTTTAATTTTTTTAATGTCTACTTATTTTTGAGAGCGAGACAGAAAGACAGAGCGTGAGTGGGGGAGGGGCAGAGAGAGAGAGGGAGACACAGAATCTGAAGCAGGCTCCAGGCTCTGAGCTGTCAGCACAGAGCCCGACATGGGGCTCGAACTCACAAGCCATGAGATCATGACCTGAGACTAAGTCGGGTGCTTAACCAACTGAGAAACTCAGGTGCCCCTATTAAAGCAATTTTAAAAGTTAAAAGGTAGTGAGTCTATACTGTATGACACTAGGTAGCCTAAGACAATAAGTAAATGTCTGGCATTTTACAGTTCAAAATCAACTCATTTAAACATTAGCAAAAGGACACTAGACTTTAGTACTAGAAGAGTTTATGGCAAGACTTTAAGCTGTGATCTTTATTATATCTGCAGTTCCTTTTCCTTCAATGAATTCATGCTCTAAAATGGCAAATTATGCTTCAATTATTACCAGCAGAGGGGGGAAAAAGCACAAAAACGTCTTTATATTTAAAAGAGAATATTTGCATTCTCTAGTTTACCTGTTGATTGAAACCATGTTTTTCTTCGATCACAAAAGTATTTTAAAGACTCCACGGCAAACCAGTCAATGCACTGAAAAGTGTAGCCAACAGGAGAAACACCAAGGACTGAGTGATCTAAACACAAGAAGAAAACAGTGACAGTTTTTATAGTCTAATATTAATTCCTTCTTCAAATGAATGATTAGCGAACAAATCAATAGGTGGTTGCTGTGTACTTACTAGATCTCAAGCAATGTGCTTGATTCTATGGGTAATACAAGGTCTGAAACATCACCTCTACCCTCAGAATTTACTTGCCAGAGGAGGTAATAAAACAATGTTTCTTTTATTACATAGGCACTATGTGAAAGTCACCTGAAGCCATATAGATAAAATGGTTAAAAGAACTAAAAAATGAGAGGCAGCCACATATGCTGGTGAACTCCTCCAAGGCTGAGGAGACTCGGGATGCCACTCTGAAGAGGTAAACTAAAGGGACAGGACAGACAAGGAAAGGAGGAAGAAATCCTTGTAACTTACAGAAGCATGGAGAGAGAAGAAAGTACCCTGTAAATGAAAGAGGACAAGATGGCAAGCCTGGTTGGGACAAGACAGAGAAATTTATACTAGATCATGTTTTCAAAGAGTTTGGCTGATTTAGAAAAAGGTATACAGAAAAGGAACACAGGATGAGCTGCATTAAAACCCAAGGTACCTATACATGTAGAAGAGAGCCATCATTTCAAATAAACAATCAGGAAAGAGGGGAAAGACTTGGCAATTTCCAACGAGAAGTCAGGAGGCAGTGTCCTGGCATCCACCACAGGTGGGTGAGTCAAAGCCTTAGGACTTTGCCCAGGGAATGGAACTTCTATAAGAATGAGTAGTCAACTCAAGGAGTTCCATGGAGATTCTCGAAGATACACTCTCTGCCCTTGTTTGAAGTATCCGCTAACTGCATATGGTAAAGAGTATCTGCTTAGTGGGTTCAACAAAATTCATGCTTCCCCTTTCACTATAATGGGTTGTTCCTGAGAAATAGCTGCCTAACTAGAGAGCACATTTCCCAGCTCCCTTCCATCTGAGGCTAAATGACTGGTTCACCAACAAGATATAAATGCAAAGGATACTACAGAGCCAAGGGAATTAAGAAGAGGATGTGCTTTCTCCACCCCCTCATTCCACCTGCCTGCTAGATACAGAGAAATCTGGGGCAATCAAGAGATGGCACGGCCATAAGATGAAAAGAGACTGGGTCCCTGGCTTCCCATGTAGAAGAATGTCACTCGGCCAAAAATACTCACACGAAGCTATTATGTGATTGAGAAATAAAGTATTGTGATAAGCTATGGAAATTCTGGAGTTTGCTGCAATAACTAGCATTATCCTAACAGAGCATGTGTGGACAAGGATTGTACAAACAGAGAAGCAAGTCTAAAGACAGAGCCAAAAAATTAACTTCCATATATAGCTAGCCAAGCAAAAAGTAAGACTCTAAAAAATATATGCTAATGAATCACATACCTCATACTCTGGTCCAAAGCCAGCATAGCCACAGAACCGTCCAGAAAGTCTCCAGAGATAAGGAATTCCTCCAAAAAGAAGAATAAGCTATAAAACAAGACATACTTCAGTTAAATTTGAAGACTAGAAACTATCAGATGAGAACATTTCATAAAGAAAAAGGGACAGGGGGTGCCTGGGTAGCTCAGCTGGGTTGAGTGTCCTACTTCAGTTCAGGTCATGGTCTCGTGGTTCTTGAGTTCAAGCCGTGCATTGGGCTCGCTGTTGTCACCCTGTCAGTGCAGAACCCGCTTCAGATCCTCTGTCCCCCTCTCTTTCTGCCCTTCCCCCACTTGTGCTCTCTCAAAAAATAAATAAAACATAAAAAAAAAAAAGAAAAAAGGACAAAATAATTATCTCTGAAGGAAAAAAAAGAGACCTAGCTTATTTCGGATAAAATATGCATTTACATGAATACAACCCAATTGAGATACTAGGTTTAGACAGGTAAAGTATTTGTGCCTGTACATTTTATATGGGCAAATTAGTATGGTATGTGAATTATACCTCTATAAAGTAAAGCTGTAAAAACAAACAAACAAACAAACAAACAAACAAACAAACTTGCCAAAAGACCACAAAGGGCTTTATGGATCAGGGACTAAGCTTAGAAAAGGTAAGCAATTTATCCAAAATCCCACAGCTAATGAGTGCCATAAATGGGATCTGAACCAGGCTATGTGGCTCCTTTAGTGGCTTTTGCCTGAAAGGAAACAGCCCCCATCCGTCAGGACAAAGAACTAGTATCAGTATAAGTGGAGGGTCAGGTCCACTTACCGAACTGAGGGACAGAATGGGATACCTGTGCCTTCCCCAAGGAAGGAAAGGGTGAATCTTGAGGTAGGAGTCAGGGTTTCATAGGAGGAGGCCCCCTTCTCGGCACCACCCTTTGTCTCGGGCAGATAAAGTGAACAAAAGTATTCACCAAATCACCATGACATCCGAATGAGCAAGCTGCTCTTAAAATCTGAAAAAAACGCATGCTTACAAAACACAACTTCCCACTATAGATATGAAGTGTACGGAACTGAAGAGGAGATCGATTTATTTTTCCTTTCTATGGAGTCTCAGGAACACAACGATCAATCACACATGTTGGTTAGAAGCACAACGTCCTCATTGGTTCACACACATTCATCATGGTTTTGACAGGCTTGGCCACTATCATAATTTCAAGGGAAGCCCTCCAGTCTACTTTCCATTTTTATATACGTAACCATAAATAATATAGTGGTTTATATACGCTTAAGACTATAGATAAATGACATCATATTGTACTTATTCTACAACTTGCATTTTACACTCTACGTATATTTAGACCCATCCACGATGATTTGTAAATGTATTTGGTATTATTATCAGCTTGTTTTCTACAGTGTTTATACCAAGTTACACCCCCATCAGCAGTACTTGAGGGCTCCTGTTCCCCTCAATCTCACCCACACTTGGTGCCATCCATCTTTCAGATGTTTCCCTGTATGTTGGTTTAATACCATGGATCTCAAATATAGTCTCTGTATAGCAGCAGCAGCATCACCTGGGAATGTGTTAAGAAGGCATATATTCGGGCTCGACCCCTGAATCGGGAACTGGAAGTAGAACCCAGCAGTTTCCAGGCACGGTCACCAAAGTCTGAAAATCTCTGGTTTAATAAGTTGCTGTCTTAAGGCTCCCTTAACTCCATGTCCAGCTATTTCACCTAACTCGATCTCGGATGTAAGCCCTGTTTTCCCAAAAGACATGCTTTGGCACCACTGTCTGGTATATGCACCACTTGTTGAACTAATTGACTTGAGATGGCACTTCTTTCATTCTGTTCTTAATCCTAATAAATAATGCAAAATTAAGGATTTATAAGCCTTCTGGTGAAAGGTTAAAACACCTATTATTAAAAGTCCAGCTTTTAAGTACATATCAAGGGTAGTTTTAATATGAACTTCAAATGCTTCTCTGAATGCTTTTAGAAACTGCTGTCATGGGCCTTGTTTAGTATACTTTGGGGAATGAAATACAAAGCACAGTGAACAGGGAAGTTTCCCCCTATCGATCATCTCCCTGAGCACGCTGCTGGGATGTCTTAGAACAAGAACTAATGAGCCCAACAAAAACCCCAGCTCTCTTAAACACAGGATGTCACTAGACTCTTGGAAGGCAGGCAAGGCATATAGTCATCACCACATTATAGATGAGACAATTGAAACTTAGAAGTTAAAGTCACTTCCCCAAAGAAACCCAGGGACGAAGTGACTGCTATTGACTGAGCACTGTGCTAAGGGCTTCATCTACATTATCTCCCTTATTCGGTCCTTGCCACAAACCATGTGAGGTATGGTTTAATATGTGTCAACCTCTCATCATAAAGAGGAAAAAGCTGAGGCTCAAGAAGGGTAAGGTGCTCACTCAGAAACCCGTAGAAATTGGAGAAGCAGCAAGTTGAACGTTCTACACTGCCCTCCTCAACTGCCCAGCCCTTCCGCTTCCTGGCAGGGCTCTTCACTGACATCTGTAAGGCACCAGGAGCATCTGTCTCAGAAAGGCTGGACACCTTCTCTCTGGGCACTGTCACATCTGTGTGAACAGTGGCACCTGGAATGTGTCATACAAGGCCTCTGCTTATGTTCCTTCAGGTAGGAAAAAGGGAAGCAACAAAAAGTTTAAATTAATCTTTGCACTTGTTCTTTGTGACCAAAATATAAAAACCCATTAATTTTAACCAACACAGATTAGGAATTCGTGAACCTGTTTTCAAACAGAACAGGATTTCAGGGGCGCCTGGGTGGCTTAGTCGGTTAAGCGTCCGACTTTCGCTCAGGTCATGATCTCGCGGTTCGTGGGTTCGAGCCCCGCGTCGGGCTCTGTGCTGACTGCCAGCTCAGAGCCTGGAGCCTGCTTCAGTCTGTGACTCCCTCTCTCTCTGACCCTCCCCTGCTCATGTTGTCTCTCTCTCTCTCCTAGAAATAAATAAAACATTAAAAAAATTAAAAACAAAAAAAAAACAGAACAGGAATTCAAAGTAACACAAAGTGCTTCCCATCTAATGGTAAACATTGCTACTAATTCCCCAAGGATAAATTCAGCACGTTTATGATGTGGTCCCTAGAATTTTAAAAATGGTTTCTTCGATGTAAGTTTAAAGACTCAGAAGATCAGAGTTTGAAACCTACTTCCCCCACTTGCTATTGTCACTTGGCCGTTAAACGGACAAGCCATTTAATTTCTCCGAGCCTTCACTTTCTCATCCATAAAAAAGGGGGTTAACAATGCCTGTACTTTCTACCTCAAAGCACAGCTGTAAACATCAAACACACTGCAGACTGTAAAGCTCTCATTCTATATGTGTCTTCCCTGTCTCTGTCATCTGCTGGAACAAACAACGCCACCCCACGTTCACCAACCGTAACAGCCGAACTGCTGCCCATCTTTTCTGAAACTGTTTGCCAGTGACAACAAAAGAGACTGAAAATGTTTTGCCGGTCTTTTTTAATGGCCCTGTGAGGGGTAAGCCAGAGAACTTCACAGAATCAAACATCAGCGAGGAAAGAGAATGGTGTCTAAATTCACCTCTACTTCCAGCTCTCTCTCTGAAGGCTGATTTCATAGTTGGACCCTAACAAAAGAAATGCTTCAGATAAACTAACCAAAGCCAAACATAATCCACAGTAAAGCCTGGCTTGGTTGGAAAGCATCAAGTTTCAATACTAATCTTCAGTATCTCCATAACTAAACCAGGCTGGGACTTGTAAAAATATAATTTAAAAGGGGCACTGGGGTGGCTCAGTCGGATGAGCGTCCAAATTCGGCTCAGGGCATGACCTCACGGTTCGTGGGTTCAAGCCCCGCGTCAGGCTCTGTGCTGACATCTCAGAGCCTGGAGCCTGCTTCAGATTCTGTGTCTCCCCCTCTCTCTGACCCTCCCCTGCTCACGCTGTCTCTCTCTCAGAAATAAAGAAAACATTTAAAAAAATTTTTTAAATAAATATATAATTTAAAAACTCAATATTGAAAAGACTAATTACTAGTGTTGCCATCACATCCCAAAAACCAAATCAATTTTGTTTTTCAGATCATGTACTAATTCTTCTAAAATACCAAGATTTAACTCTTCTTCTTAACTTTTCACTACTTTACATCATCCTGAGGAAACAGGAAAGTTTTATAATTATTTGGTTCTAATCACACAGTCCATAACTGTCAAGGGAAATTTTGTGACGAGCTAGACAGTGTTTTCATCATTTAACAAAGCTCTGAACAGCTGGTTTCCTCTCTTTAACTGAGGAAACAATTATGGGAGCTGACCTCATTTATTTTCAATTTTGGAATCTTTCTCTTAGTGGTACTAGAGATCTAAAAGAGTTCTAGAGGAATAGTGATGATAATCACGATCATGATGATTAAAATAATAATGGCCAACACTTAGAGAGCATTGATAATGGATCAGGCACTGTTCTAATCTTCTTACACATATTAATCATTAAATCCTCTCAACAACACTACGAATGAGGAATATTATTACTACACAATTTTAACAGATGAGAAAACTGAGGCACAGAAGTGGTGACTTGCTTGAGGTCCCATAGCTGGTACGGTAGAGTTGAGATTCAGACCCAAGCCACCTAGGTTCAGAGTCTGCTCTTAAGCTCTGCACCATGTACTTTCAATTGTTCTTGGAGGGAGAAAACCAACAACTGGTGTTTGGGAATGAAAAAAAATCTTGCTTGTTTTATTTATAAAGCACAGATACACATATATACAGTACAGAAACAAATATACAGTGTATCTGTGGTATTAAAATTTCATGGAGGGGGATTAAGGAAAAAGTGTCTAGGGACGCCTGGCTGGCTCAGTTGGTTAGGCATCCAACATCGGCTCAGGTCATGATCTCGCGGTTCATGAGTTCGAGCCCTGCATTGCCCTCTGTCTGTGCTCACAGCTCAGAGCCTGGAGTCTGCTTCAGATTCTGTGTCTCACTCTCTCTGGCCCTCCCCCACTCATGCTCTGTCTCTGTCTCTCTCAAAAATGAATAAACAAGGAGGGCACTTGTTGGGATGAGCATTGGGTGTTATATGGAAACCAACTTGATGATAAACTATTTAAGAAAAAAATGAATAAACATTAAAAAAATTTTTTTTCAATAAAATTCTCAATAAAAATGTCTTGTCAATGTCTAAAAAGATACAGGGTCAGGGATGATCATGAATAAAAGACTGAGAAACATGCTCTACACTATACAGCCTGTCTTCTTTTAGCAAGTGGGGGAAGACTCGATCTGTTTTACTAAGTAAAATGATGTGTCACTTGTTTCGTTGAAGAAATATGGATTATGTGCTTATTTTATGCCAATCACCAGATGGCAAATGATTACAAGAGCTTGAAGTATCCTTTCTTTAAGGAATTATCAGTCTGGGGCGCCTGGGTGGCTCAGTCAGTTGAGCATCCGACTCTTGGTTTCAGCTCAGGTCATCATCTCATAGTTTGTGAGTTCGAGCCCCATGTCAGGCTCCATTCTCCTGGTGCACAGCCTGCTTGGGATCCTTTCTCTTTCTTTCTCTCTCTCAAGACAAAGAATTATACTTTAAAACACATACACACACACACACACACACACACACACACACAACTATTGGTCTTTCAACTAAACAGGAAAATTCAATATAGTATGATAAGTACTGATAGGGATAATGAAAGACTACTGCCTTATCCAGTCTTGAGGACAGGGGGAAGTTTCAAACGGTTTCTTTTTTATTTTTTAAATAATTTTTCTAAATGTTTATTTTTGAGAGAGAGAGAGCACGTGCAAGCGCACGAGCTGGGGAGGGGCAGAGAGAGAGGATCCAAAGTGGGCTCTGTGCTGACAACAGACAGCCTGATGCGGGGCTTGAACTCACCAACCGTGAGGTCATGACCTGAGCAAAGTCGGAGGCTCAACTGACTGAGCCACCCAGGTGCCTCTCAAACTGTTTCTTAGAAGAGATGGTCTCAGCTGGAACATAATGGAAGAGTGGGGATTAATCAGCCTCCAGCGAGAGAGTGGACTGGTAGAGGCAGCACCCCTGACAGATACTAGCATGTGAAAAAACTCAGCGTCACAGGAAACCAAACTCGACAAAAAGGGGAAAGAATTTGGGGGAACAAATAAAAAGATGAAGCTGAAGCAAGCAATGTCCAGGTCAGAAAGTACCCCCAAAACTCATGCCACAAAGTTTGAACTGTACCCTGAAGGAAACAGTGAGCCAGTAGGAGAATAGCGTGACCCAAATTGTCCTTCAGGACTCCTTTGGCTGCAACGTGAAGGGCAGTCAGAGAGTTAAGACAGAGGCAAGAAGGTAAGGAAGGCCTGCTACAAAAATATCTTATAGGGGCGCCTGGGTGGCTCAGTCACTTTAACATCCGACTCTTGATTTTGGCTCAGGTCATGATCTCACTGTTCTGTGGGTTCGAGCCCTGTGTCAGGCTCTGTGCACTGACCTCAAATGTAGAGCCTGCTTGGGATTCTCTCTCTAAAATAAATAAATAAGCTTAAAAAAAAAAAAAAAAAAGAATATCTTAATATCTTATAATAGAAGGTTCTTTTTCATACCCGACCTACGACATAAGTTATCATATGCCATGGTCTTCAACTCACTAACCATGACCTCTTCTGTGAGTCTCTTCTGCTCCCCACCCATTACCACTGGTAACAAAGGTTAAAAAGCATTCTAGGATTTGTAGATATGGTACCCTCTTTGGTGTCACAAAAATACAAAATGAAAACCAACATTACAGAGTATTAAACATTTTGATAGGTTGTCTCTCTGAAAAGTAATTTACTCACAGTGCCTTCAATCTCTGAATAGAGTCCTGACCAGAAGCTGAAAGTACTTTTATCCAGCTGATACAGTCGAGATTTCTCAAAGGTTTCTGAATCCATGATCTGTCCTAACTCCAGTGGGACATGAGTTGTTGTTTTATATATCCGTCTCTGAAATATTTTGAAGAAAACACTTTGAGACAGTCAAACCACCTTCCTTATTTATTGCAATAGTCATTTATGATCAAACACTGAGGGGTTACAGCATTAACTTGTCTCTTAAGTCTACTGAATTTGCTTTACCTATTCACAAATATTACATTTGAGCAAGTGCATTGACCCCTAAGACAACTGACACTGCAAAGTAAAAGCAGAACAAGAGAATCAGAGGCTAGCTGACAAGGGAAAATTAAAGTCAGGGTTGCCGTCACACTTCAGTCTGCACATGTACACCCAAACTGTACATCGCAAAGGGTATCACTCACTCCAAGACAAGCATGTATCCTATATAATACAGAAAACAGAGGTGCCTGGGTGGCTCAGTCAGTTAAGCGTCCGACTTCGGCTCAGGTCATGATCTCACGGTTTGTGGGTTCGAGCCCCACATCAGGCTCTGTGCTGACAGCTAGCTCAGAGCCTGGAGTCTGTTTCAAATTCTATATCTCCCTCTCTCTCTGACCCTCCCCTGCTCATGTTGTCTCTCTCTCTCGCACACACACAAACAAATAAAAACATTAAAAAAATTTTTTTTAATAAAAAATAAAAAAAAGGAAAAGAAAACAAATTCATGGAAAGGAGAAGGAAGCCATACTAGCCATAAGTATTAACAGATATTGTGGCTAATTACTAAACGTGGTCCTGGAAACTAAATTCAGAGAAATCTGAGGAATGACAAATAGAAACAGATCAGGTCCTCAAGAAAGACAAACTTAGAGCACCTGCAGGGCTCAGACAGTTGAGCATTTGACTTTTGATTTCAGCTCAGGTCATGATTCCAGGGTAGTGGGATCGAGCCCCGTGTGGAACTCGGCACTGGGCATGAAGCCTGCTTAAGGTTCTCTGTCCATCCCCTTTGCTTCTCTCCCCCCCACCCCCACCCCTGCTCACACATTCTTATCTCTAAAATTAAAAAAATAAAAGACAAATTTTATCGTTATGCCAAATTCTAAATGGGAAATTTCAGCCCATGGGACATAATACAGGGCACAGAAACTAAGCAATATAATGGACAGCATCTCCTACAATGGTTTTATGACACATGACTTCCCTGTATGTTGCTGGGCACCTTACCAAACCCTCCATAAAAGGTATTACATGAAAGCATAACTGAGGAGGCGTCTGGGTGGCTCAGTTAGTTAAGTATATAACTTCGCATAGGTCATGATCTCACAGTTCGTGGGCTCAAGGCCCACAACAGGCTCTGTGCTGAGAGTTAAGAGCCTGGAGCCCGCTTCAGATTCTCTGTCTTCCTCTCTCTGCCCCTCCCCCACTTGTGCTCGCTCTCGCTCTCTCTCACTCTCTCAAAAGTAAATTAAAAACATTAAAAAAAATTAAAGCATAAATGAGTAAAGGAGACATTCTCAAAAAGTAGTTACTGTAAGTGTGCTTATCATAAAAGTAAGACAGATAGATGTTCAATACCCCTCTCAATTTAGACACTATATACTGTGTGTTTACTTTATCCACAGGATCTTCTTTAGGACCTCAAGATTCAGTACTAATGAAGTTATCCAAAGATATCTGTGTCAGAGAACTTAATGCTATACAGTTTAACACCTCTTTAAAGATCCTGCACAAGGGGGCACCTGGCTGGCTCAGTTGGTACAGCATGCGACTCTTGATCTTGGGGTCATGAGTTTGAGCCCCATGTTGGGCACAGAGATTACTTTAAAAAAAGACCAAAAAAAAAAAAAAGACTCAAAAGATTCTTAAAAAATAAGTAAGGAAAAGAAGATCCTGGGCTAAAAGAGATCAAGACACAACTCAGACACTGATAAAAAACTAAAAACTGCAATTTATATTATCTTTTTTAAAAATTGTTTTTGATTACCTCTTTTTCCTTTTCTATAATCTAAGACTTTTTTTTTAATGTTTTATTTATTTCTGAGAGAGAGAGAGACAGAGAGACAGCATGAGCAGGGGAGGGTCAGAGAAAGAGGGAGACACAGAATCCGAAACAGGCTCCAGGCTCTGAGCTGTCAGCACAGAGCCCAAAGCAGGGCCTGAACCCACCAACCGTGAGATCATGACCTGAGCCGAAGTCTGACGCTCAACCGACTGAGCCACCCAGGCGCCCCTATATTACCTTTTTTTAAAACATTTTTTTAATCTTTATTTATTTTTGAGAGAGACAGAGTGCAAGCAAGGGAGGGGCAGAGAGGGAGACACACAATACAAAGCAGGCTCCGGGCTCTGTGCTGACAGCCTGACTCTGGGCTGGAACTCACAAACCATGAGATCATGACCTGAACCAAAGTCGGATGTTCAACTGACTGAGCCACCCAGGGGCCCCTAAAAATTGCAATTTAAAGATTCATGTAGAACGTAACCTGAGAGAAGATGTTTGGAGAGGAAATACTCAAGAAAGAGTTCCTGTAGTTAAAAAAAAAAAATTTTTTTTTTAAAAAGGTTCTCAGAGCCACCAGGTTGACACAATGACAACAGAGAAGGCAGGTAAAACAAATCAGCAGGGAGAGACTGCAATAAAGCAGACAAACTTAAAATCTATCTCATTTAAAAGTTCAGATCTCTAACAGCGGGTCGTTCATTATATCTCCAGGAAACTGTTAAGTAACTTTCACTTTCTATTGTACAGCTCTGTTTAAACAAAAATAATAAGGACCTTTTTCTGAAAAAGAGGAACACGTTCTTTGGGGAAAACAACCTACTGTATACATGTTTGTTTTTTGTTGTTTAGAGGAAGGTCCTTAGGAGGATTTGTTAAGTCTTTATTTTCAGGAAATGGTTTCCTAATCCCGTGGTTGAACATCACCGGGAAGTTGTGATTAGTAAAAATGTTGCATCTTCCTTTTATAGGCTCATGGGTCGCTGCCAAAGATAAAGGACGTTAAGTCTGGGCCCGAGGATCCCAAAGAAGCTGTGGGCCAGGCACGACTCAAGTCAACTCAAGACAACCCTGTCTTCCCTTTCACCAGGCCCTAAGCGGCCTGGGTCCCAGGATCATGTCGCGGAAAACCTCCCAGAGGCACCAGATACCCTCAAGGCCAAGCCCGCCATCGGGCCAACGTAGGAGGCCTAGTAGGGACCCACAGGGTCGGGGCTGGTGCTGGCGCCGCAGGAATCATGCAGGGACTTGCCGGTCGAGACCGACGCTGGCCGGGTTGGCCAGGTGCCGGGGCCCCGTCTAGGCTCACCTGTCGCTGCGCTAGGAAGGTCTCCCAAAGATACACCGTCCAGGAGAAGAGCAGCACGGCCCCGAAGATACGCTTCTCGGCCGGCATCTCCCACATCGCGTCCAGCGACGCCCACATCCCCATGGCCACCCGGTTCCGCCGGCTTCTTCGGCGTGCACCGGTGCCACACCGATACCAGTCCCCTCACAGCGTCCCCGCAGTGCCACAGCGATATCCGTCCCTTCCGAGAGCCCCTACACCGACACCCGCCTCCATCCCACCCCTACGCGCAGCCGGCAGCGCTACACCGACACTCTTCCCCACGGCGACGCCCCCAGGGCCTCCCACTTTCCGTCGGAAAAGGACCATCCCGCCTTCCCCACTTCCGGCCGGAGGCGGGCCGAACTCCACACGCGGAGTTCCGGCCTCCGTCAGCCCCAGCTCGGCCGCCCGTTCAGAGTACGCTGAGCTGCGTTGCACCAACATTCTTCCCCCTCCCTCCCTTCCACGCCGGCTTCCCGCCAAGGGTTCCGCCCTCCCTCCTGGGCCCGGCCGCGCGGCGGAGCTGTCGCTTTCGCCCGAGAGGGAGATCCCCCGCCTCAGGGCTTGCCCTGGCAGGGCTGCGGCTTGCGCCGGACTCTCCCGGCCAGCGCAAGCCCACTGGTGGCCGGGGCTGAGCGGGGACTGACGCAGAGGGGGCCGCCACTCCCGTCCCGAGGAGGCGGAGAAGAACCGCAGAGAGGCCGATTTCGCCGGCTCTGGAAGTCCTTCTTCTGACCTGGCGCAGTTCAGACTGTGGCTTGGGGTGCCCGGGACACCTTAGGGTTGGAGGGGTGTTATACGTGCAGGATTTGGGCCCTTGTTGGGGTGTTCCGAGTGCAGACCTGTTAGAGAGTGGGCGCTAGTGATGAGATTTTCGTTTAAAGATGTCTCTGTCACCGCAAGCGAAGGCGGAGGTGGCATCTTGCCTAAGAGAGTGTCCTGGAACAAAGCGACAAAAGCGTGGATTAAAAATACCTGAACGGAGAGAACCTTACTTTCCGTAGGGACAAACTCCTGTCAAAGCTCAGTGCCATGTTTATCTTGGAATTGAGAAGTGAAATGTGGCCACGGGGCGCTTGTTAACACATTTATTTGACTTGAAAAGGGAATTTTTTTTCTCCCCAAAGAGAAGTCTAATTTGGTTAGCTAGTTTGTCAGAGAGACTGGCGTTGCTAATTTGCATAATTATTATTTACAATAAATTGAGCTAAATCTGCAGCTGCAACTAAAATATATTTAAATTGCAGTAATATTGTAATCTAAAGATGTGTTGAAATTAACAATATCGAATTTCCCAACTCTTCCCAAATGCCTGGAAGAGAAAGTAATCAGTATAATTAAAAATCACTTGAGAAAGTGAAGGATTCTAATGAGTGGATAACAAATTCTTTTGCTAGATTGTTTCCAGGTTTGTTTTGTTTTGTTTTGCTGTGCTTTTAACAGAATTAGTAGTAGACCCTAATTGAACTGTCCACTGAGGAAGGAGCACTACTTGACTTTTGGCATATCAGTCAGAAGGAAACCAAAGAACTGATTGACATTTCTATAACAGAATTACCAGCATTCCCTTGTGAGTCATCTTTCTTGGCATTGTATCTATGAAAACAAAAAAGAAAATTGAAGCAAGAACCCTGTTAATCTAGCAGTAAGAAACAGTCATTTAGATACATGAATTAATTGCTGGGGAATTCCCATCCATCTCACTGAGATTATGTTTCCAGTAGAATTTTACCTTTTATTTATGTAGTAACAAAATTTATAATCATGTCATTTTGAGCAGCTGTATATTAAAGATAATTATAATGCTTACTCAGCTCGGAAGAACTCAAATACATAAAGCCATACAATTACGGGGAAAAATTTTTTTAACTTCCTTTGATCCATATTTTTTTCACGAATAAGTGATCAGTAACAGGTTTCTGAAATGTAAAAATTACTGTCTTTGGATAACATTTTATAGAGTAGAACATAAATGTAACTTAGAGATGAAAGAACAATATAGAATTATCAAATGTTTAAGAGCTCATTTGTGTAATTTTAAATGGATGATGGTGATCATTAAATTGTATGTAGAGTCTTTTGGATACATTATTAAAAGCGATTTGACAGTTTTATCTTAAACTGTCATTATTTACCGTTTGTGAGAGTTTACATTCATTGCAACCATTTAAATTTGTGATGGAAACTTTAGCTATCAACTTAAAAGTTTGAGGAGATAAAACACTTTTTCAGAATTCCCTCTCCCTTGGGCTATCATTGCCATGCCCTCCTTGGTTTTCTTGTCTTCTTCATCTGTCTGGGTTCATCCAGCTCCATCCTGCTTCAGTTTGTCCAAAAGCCTCACGGAAACTCCTGCCAACCAAATGCTATGGTTAAAGCGAGTACAGGTTTAGAATCAGGCTGCTTGAGCCAGCCACCGATGCACCACATATTAGCAAGTTACTTTACCTCTCTGTGCATTGGTTTCTCATCAGTGAAATGAGAATACTACTACTTGCTGCCTCCTGTTGTGAGGATCAAATGAGAAAAGTCATGTAAAGATTTCAACAATGTATATGGCTCTGAACAACTGCCTTTTAAAGACTAGCTCTGGGGCACCTGGGTTGTTCAGTCAGTTAAGTGTCTGACTCTTGATTTCGGCTCAGGTCGTATCTCATGGTTTGTGATTTTGAGCCCAAGATTGGGCTCTGTGCTGGCAATATGGAGCCTGCTTTGGATTCTTTCTCTCTCCCTCTATCTCTGCTCCTCCCCAGCTTGTTCTCTCTCTCCCTCAAAACAAAACAAACAAACAAAGACTAGCTACTAGCTCCCCAAATGTGAGAGAACTGCATCACAGTGCTGATCTGTCACCATGTGTCTGAAGAGATATGGGAACAGGAAGCTGGTAAGAGGTTTCTAAAAGTCAAGACCTGAATTCGCTCATTCATTCAATGAATATTGAATATCTCCTAAGTATTAGGCATTGTTCTGGGTCCCTGGGATATAACAGTGAACTAGACAAAACCCCTTTCTCTCCTGAAGCTTAGATTCTTGGTGGGCTGGGGAAGATAGATAATAAGCAAATGCATGACGGTAGAGTGAAGGAGGTGACAGGTGCGGTGAGGAAAAAGCAGGGAAAGGAGGCTATACTATGTTGGCATAAGGGGCACCTTCTCTATACAAAATAAGCAAGGAAGACCTCTCAGATTGACATTTGAGCATACGCCCAAAGAAAGTAAGAGAAGAAACCACATAAGTATCTGGGGAAAGTGCAGAGGCCCTAAGGTCAGACAATGATTAGTATATATGAGGAATAAGAGGGTGTAGAAAGAGGAGAGAGAGGCAGATCATGTCATCATGCGGTCCTTTAGATAAGAACTTCTACTCAGTGAAATAAGAAGCCAACGGAAGGTACTGAGTGGAGGAGAAATCTCTTCTGCCCACCGTGTGGAGGGTAAATTGAATGGGGACACACATGGAAAAAGGGAGTCCAGTTAGGAGGCCATTTTGAGAATCCAGGTGAGAAATGAGGGGGGCGCTTTGACTAGGGTGGTAGCAGCAGAGGGAGAAGTGAATTATGGAAAGTGAATCATTTGCTACCCTGTGCAGAAAGATAGTGTTTGTAAATAGAAGGGTTGGTGTGTATGAAGACTGACATGGGAGCCTCAAAACAGGCTGTCACCAGGGTTTTGCTAAAGGAGACAGGCTGAATTTGGGGGATAAGGATTCTCCTCCCTACTGAGTGGCGGACACTGGTAGGATAGTTGGTCTACCCATCTAACCTGAACGATAAAGTGCTCTCAAGCCCTTTCCCATGGTGCCTTGATTTCCGGCTTACCACACATCCAAATTTCCTTAACTGATGCCCTGGACATAAGTACTCTGGTCTCAAGAATGACCCACTTCCCACACTGGGAATGAATACTTGATACCAGTCTCTTGTGATTGTGGTGTGACTCACACTCCCTTTCTGGAGAGCTGAGAGCCAGAAACAAGGTGACTCCATCAGTTTCTACCACACTGTGCATCCTCATAGAAGCAGCCAGCCTGTTTATCTTTTACATCCAGATCATTCTATTCTGTCTCCCATATGGGCTACCAAATCTATTTTACTTCCCTGTCTAAAAACCCACAATGACCTATTTCCAACAATATGATATGACCTTTAAGGCCCTTTATTACATGACATCACTCTACTCTTCTGGACCCTTCTAACATTTTCTTTGAAATACCCCAGAAAATAACTGAAACAAGATGACTAGAACTATGTAAGGAGACACTTAAATGTAGATTGTGCAAATAATGGAGATAATGACTTAAAATTTTTTTTTAATTTTTAAAGTAATCTCCTACCCAACATGGAACTCGAACTCAGGAAATTGATATCAAGAGTCACACTCTCCACTGACAGATTCAGCCAGGTGCCTGGAGACTTTGACTTTATTTAAAAGATCACATGGCACTCCTTACCAGCGTAGTGAACAAACTTCTCACCCACACTCACAGACAGTGCACACTGTTGGTAACTTCCATCTGTTCTGTTCACCACATCATGAATTTTTTAAAAAATTTTTTTAATTTTTAATGTTTTATTTATTTTTGAGAGAGAGATAGAGACAGCATGAGCAGGGGAGGGTCAGAGAGAGAGGGAGTTACAGAATCTGAAGACAGGTTCCAGGCTCTAAGCTAGCTGTCAGCACAGAGCCCAACACGGGGCTGGAACCCATGAACCATGAGATCATGACCTGAGCCGAAGTTGGATGCTTAACCGACTGAGCCACCCAGGCGCCCCACCACATCATCAATTGAAGCTTATCTGAGGATGAAGTTAGTGTGTCTTACCCTGAAGCCCAAACCCTTCACTGTAGCTTAGGAAACGGCCAGTGCTTCAGCCATCCTGAAAATTCTCCTTCTCCAGCCAAGCGATCCTCCTTTTTATATGGCTCCATGGTGATTCACCAGCAGGAATACCTTCCATCTCATTATCTATGTAACCCTTTATGGGACTTCTCAGGTGTCACTTCTGCAAAGCCTTTCCTGGCTCTACCCTGTATTTACTAACCTGTTTTTACACTGAGTACACTATACAGTGAAGTCTCATCTTACACAGAGGTTGCATTTTAATACCAGTGCACTGGACGAAACATGATCAAAAATATCCTTGGAAGTCCCTCAGGAAGATGTCAGCCTGGGAGATTGTTATATTGTGTCCTGTTGAATGTGAGCACTGCCAGGTTTTCTCCAGGATGGCAATAAATCACTGCTGCTTTCTTTGCACAAATGAAATGTTTCATTTGGGTGGCGGATAGTTTCAAAGTATTTGAAATGTGACTGTAATCACATTTATTGTGGCAAAAATGCACACACTATTAGGCTTGTGGAATCTGAGACTCATCCACTCAGGGATGATCTACTACCATCCCCCCCAGTGGGCCATCCTTCCCATGGCGGGGCACACCCATCAAGTGAAATGGCAGGTAGGTCCCTCCTTCCCTCCCTGCCCAGCTGGGATTCACATAGGAGAATTCAGCTAAGTTCAAGGTGGTATGACCCCACTATATTATATAGAACTCCTTGTTCTGAAATTACCTGCCCAACCAGCCAAACTGGGTGCTCCTGAAGCACTCAGGACAGATTCTCATGGGTTATAATGCTTAGACTAGATTAAGTATCAATAAAAGTTGGATAAAATTAAAGTGTCCTTTATGTCTACCCCACCCTTGTCTACCTCTGAGTAATTAATGCAGACAGACTCCTGGGCCATATTATTTACCTTGAGACCAAAGACCAGCACAAGAAGCAGCCTCTCTCTACAGGATAGTCTACAGCATTGCCCTTAAAGAACACTTTCTTGCTGTTTTTATTGTATCCAATCTAACCTCTTCAGCATGGAGCTCAAGGTTGTATCTCTGACCTACTTTCCCTTCTTTTCCCACCACCCACATTCCAGTTTGGCCATCCTTGTTGAAATATGCCTGTTTATGGTCTCCAGCCTACCAAGTGACATCATTATCTCGGAGACATTTTTAACTACTACTATACCCCACATTACCCCACCACATACATAAATAGAAGCTGAGCCCTAGTGAATAGAGAGCCAGTCCTTACAGGGTAATTTCAATATAGTTCTCTATCTTTATTGATACACCACCACACGCATGAGGGAAAAAACAGTGCTTTTCTGGAAAACATTGTGGAGTCCATCACATTTCAGATGTGGAAGTAAACCCTGAGGTTGGCAAGGGACTTTGGCAGTCAGAACAGCTGCAATAGGGCTCAGAGGAGCAATCCCTCTTCGTGGTAGGTTTGTGGGAAATGATCATCCCCTCCAGGTCCTTCACTTTGTTTTCCACCATCTGAAGTTTTTTCAAAATTCTCTCTTGCAGGCCCAAGGACAGGAAGAAATTGTTGTCTTGAATTGGCAGATTGGTCCCTTCTGGGTTGACCAGCAAAGCCTGAAAAAATTCTGCGCCCTTCTTGTAAAGTTTGTAGAGTGTGATTACAAACAACAATATTTTCTAAAATAAAACAGAAGTTGAATGTTACTTGTTTATTCACACTAATGCTTCAGTTTACTAACAGAATCAAATCAAAACAAAAACCTAACAGTAACAATAATCCCTCATTCCTATGCCGAGGCTTCTGTTTAACAAAACATCTTCACATCTATTTCGTCTTTTGATCTTCATCACAAAATGGAGTGATAGGCAAGTCAGGGATTATTTGCATTTAATTAGTAAAGATGATAATAATAGATGCCATTTGCTAAAATCTTGTCACATGCAGGGATCTGTGATAGGAGGGTGTTTTGCCTATGCCTGACCTGTTTATGTAGAAAAAACCCAGAGCTGGGTAGCCATTTAAATACCTTCCAGTTTGGACTCTGCCGTTGTCCAAGGTCATATACTTGGAAATGGTAGAGCCGGGACTGTAACCCAGGAATTCTGACTTCCATGTATGTTCCCTCAGGACACAGTGGTCTGAAAAACTAGATTCCTGGTCATGGGGGGAAGAAAAATTTAATGATCTAGGGCAGATTCCTGTCAAGATAAAAAAAAAATCATCTTTCTTCCTTATTATGACAACTGGCCCTGTTTATTGAGTACATACTGTGTGCTGAGCTTTACACACACAATATCTCCTTTAACCCTCACTACAACTCTGAGAGAGGCACTGTTAGCAAACCCATTGTACAGATAAGGAAAGTGGGTCTTTGGAGGCTGGTTGCTCTCAGCTAACACAGCAAGTAATGGACCCGAGATTTGAGGCCCAGCAGTCCGACTCCAGAGCCCTTGCTATTAACCACTTGTTTTACTACCTCTTTTCTTGGCTGAGGTGTCTGGAGGGCTGTGAATTCATCTAATTGAGCTGAACATTAACCAAACAAGAGCAGAACCCAGAATTAAAGAAAATAGTTTGTGTTTTTTACTTATATTCTTCTATTAGTTAGTTGAAGTGAGTGTATACACATATATCCCCATTGGGGATTTGCGTTAATTAGATTATATTAAATGAGATTTTGGAGATTTGAACTAAGAATCCTAAAAGTTGGGTTCAAATCTCAGATTTGCCAGTTTTTACAATTTATGTCAACTTGGTTAGGTGATAACCAAGTTTGCTTGCCTACAAAACGGAGATGATAATGAAAACAAAACCTCTATATGAAAATAACCTCTATCCATTTCATGTTATTGTTGGGATTCTAAAAGTAGTTTGACTAGGGGCACCTGGGTGGCTCAGTTAAGTGTCTGACTCTTGGTTGTGGCTCAAATCATGATCTCATGGTTCATGGGTTCTGCTTGGGATTCTCTCATTCTCTCTGCCCCTCCCCCTAGCACACTTTTGCACACACACACACACTCTCTCAAATAAACTTAAAAAGAAAACATGTTGGGGATCCTGGGTGGCTCAGTTGGTTAAGCGTCAGGCTCTTGCTTTCAGCTCAGGTCAAGATCTCACTGTTTGTGGATTAGAGTCCGCCTCTCGGCTCTGTGCTAACAGGCAGAGCCTGTTTGGGATTCTCTCTCTCCCTCTCTCTCTGCCCCTCCCCTACTTGTTATCTCTCTCTCTCTCTCTCAAAAATAAACATTAAAAAAAGAGAAAGCATTTTGACTACATTGTAAATATAGCTATTATTGTTGATTAAACTATGAAGTTATTATTATTGGTGATTAGAAGTATGTAAAATCCTAAATGTTTTTTTTTTAAATGTTTTTATTTATTTCTAGGAGAGAGAGACAGCGTGAGCAGGGGAGGGTCAGAGAGACAGGGAGTCACAGACTCTGAAACAGGCTCCAGGCTCTGAGCTGGCAGTCAGCACAGAGCCCGACGCGGGGCTCGAACCCACGAACCGTGAGATCACGACCTAAGCGAAAGTCAGACGCTTAACCGACTCAGCTACACAGGCACCCCATAAAATCCTAAATGTTTCTTATAATCTCAGCCAATTATGCTCCTATTCCCCCAAAGAATCCTTGTGTATTTATTGAGCCTGATATTGTTTTTTTCCAATGTTTTATTTATTTATTTATTTATTTATTTATTTATTTATTTATTTGTGTGTGTGTGTTAGAGAGAGAGAGAGAGAGAGAGTGTTCACAAGCACGTGAGCAAGTGAGGAAGAGGCAGAGAGAGGAGGAGACAGGATCTGAAGTGGGCTCTGTGCTCACAGCAGAGAGCCTGACATGAGGTTCAAACTCACGAACTGCAAGACCATGACCTGAGCCAAAGTCAGGTGCTTAAATGACTGAGCCACCCAGGCTCCCAAGCCTGATATTGTTAAAACAAAGAAATAATGAAAATATTGATGCCTAAATGAATATACATGCCTTGACATCAGGTACAGAACAAGGTCACAGTAAGAACATGAAGGCCAAACCCAAGGTCCCAATTATCCTTGCAATGCCTATTCTATTAAAAAGTACCCCTCATGGTGTCTGGTACATAGTAGAAACTCAAAGATGAGAACGTGATCAAGTAAGTTTGAGATGAAGCTGCCTTCTCAGTTTATAAACTTGTTTGATCCGTTTTATTCTAAAACAAGCCACAACACTGCAAGAGAGGGAGCATTTTATGCTCAGAACCTAATTGGTGAAAGTTTTTAAGGATAATCTAGTTTCAATCAATTTCAGCGATTAGGGTTCATCTTTGCTTATCTGCATGGTCTTTAAAATACGCTTAGCATCAATGTGGGAGAGAACTAACCAAATTCCAATTTATAACTATTTAAGTTCCTCTGTAACAAAAAAGTATAACCTGAATTGACCGAACACTTCGTTTCCATAAGGCATATACTCCTACTCCCAACAAAAGCAAAAAGGAAATCCCCAGGATAACTTGCACGGTTGGAGCAAGAGTATCTAGTATTCCAAAATTTGTTTGCTGAGGGGGACTAGTCTCTCCCAGAAGAGTTGCTTGTAGCCAATTCCATACTGAGCTCAGAGAAAGATATTCGATGAGGTTGCCCCAGACAGAAGATGAAGACGAAGATGTTGACATTTTGGTAAGACAGCAGCTCCAGGAACTACATGTGGAGAGGTTTCAGGAATCTAGATATGGGCTACGGAGGGAGGCCTTGGAGCCAAGGTGCTCTGGAGCCACTGTGAACTGTACATTGTGATGTCACTGTTCCAAAGATCAGCTTGCTTCCCACTCACCCAGTGAACTTTCTCACTCAGAACCAACCAGATACCGCATTTTCAGTTCAGTCATGCCACTTCCTCCGATCTTTGGCAAGTTCTAGCTCTAGCCCGGCACCATCCAATTGAACTTTCTGCAATGGTGGGAATATTCTATGTCTGCTCTGTCCAATGTGAAAAGTGTGGCCAAGGAACTGAATTTTACATCTTATTTAATTATAATTAAGTGAAAGTAGCCTCTGTGGCTGGTGGTCACTTTCTTGGAGAGTGTAGACATAGAACACTTCCAACAATACACTGAAGGGACAGCAAGTATTAACTTAGGTTAAGTGAAGATTTGCGGATATAAAGAAAGCTTTCCTGAAGAGTGAACAGTTTGCTCTTTAGAGATTAGGTAAACATGGAGGGGGGATTATTTTGTAGCATTCCCTTTTTTCACATGTCACTATTGTTTAGAAGTTGTGATCTTTGGGAAGACTTTAAACATATTTGAGGCTCATTTTGCTCATCCGTTTACAGATGGGGATGCCACATCCTTTGCAAGGTTTATATTAGAAACAAATGGGGGGTGTCGGGGTGGTTCAGTTGGTTAAGCGCCCGACTTCAACTCAGGTCATTATCTCATGGGTTTATGAGTTCGAGCCCTTCATTGGGCTCTGTGCTGACAGTTCAGAGCCTGGGGCCTGCTTCAGATTCTGTGTCTCCCTCTCTCTCTGCTCCTTCCTTGCTCTTTCTCTCTCTCAAAAATAAACATTAAAATTTTTTTATGCTAAATGTTTTTCTTAATGTTTATTTATTTTGAGAGAGAGAGAGAGAGAGACAGTGTGAGTGGGGGAGGGGTAGAGAGAGAGAGGGAGACAGAATCTGAAGCAGGCTCCTGGCTCTGAGCTGTCAGCACAGAGCCTGACACAGGGCTCGAACTCACGAGTGTGAGATCATGACCTGAGCTGAAGTCAGATGCTCAACCGGCTGAGCCACCCAGGTGCTCCAAAATTTAAAAAAAAAAAAAAAAAAAGGTATAATTTTTTAAACACTTTGTAAATTGTAGTGTGCTGCACAGTAATTTATATTACATGTTATCAAATCAATTATTTACTGACTAGTACCTATCTACTTTCAGCAAGGAGGTATGGAAATACAAAATGTATAATCTGTACATGAAAAGAGTTCACACACAAGTGTATAAACTGTGAGATCAATTGTGAAGACAGCCAAGAATCCAAAAGTGGGTTTGCACCAAGGGGCGGGAGAGGCACTAAAAAGGAAGAAAGGGGACAGTTATGACAATTTAAAGAAAAATATTGTCTGATGCTATTCCAATTTGCTCATTCTGGTTGAAAGGACAGCAACAGGGAGGCCTGGAAGAGGAGGAATAACTGCTTTGTTCTTGCAGGAAGGGGAGGTACGGCAAGTCGCTTGAGGTGCCAGAGACCCATCCAGAAAATGGAGCCTAGAGTGCTGTTGGAAATGTACTTATGGCTGAAATGATCTACTGGTTGAGGAGTGACTGCTATTGATGTTAACCCCACAGTCTGCTAATGACTGAACACAGAATCTTTTCCAGCAAGGAAAAGTGACACAGATAAGACTTTGGATTTGGCTATTATAGGTTGAACATAGGTCAGAAACCATTAAAGAATGCTAATCAGAAACTTTTTGGAGAAAGATACAGCTGTGACAACTAAATCATTGCTTGAGACTCTCTATACTAGATTAGATCCCCCTGTTACATGGCCCCTGTCACTTTCCTTTCAAAGCACTTAACAATTTTTGGTTTAACATGTCTTTCCTGACTATTATCAATTTGAAGACAGGGACCATGTCCCTATTGTTGACTACCATATCCCTAGGGCTTGGGACATAGCAAACATCAAAATATTAAGTGAGTGGTGCCTGGGTGCTCCGTCTGTTTGTATCCAACTTTGGATCAGATCATGATCTCGCAGTTCATGAGATCAAGCCCTGGATTGGGCTCTGTGCTGACAGCTCAGAGCCTGGAGCTTGCTGTGTGAGCAGGGAAGGGGCAGAGAGAGGGGCACAGAATCTGAAGCAAGCTCCAAAGTGACAGCACAGAGCCTAATCTGGGGCTTGAACTCACAAACTGCGAGATCATGACCTGAGCTGAAGTTGTACACTTAACAGATTGAGCCAGCCAGATGCCCCCACATTAAGCATTTTTAAAAATAAAATATTAGATGAATTCAAAGTCCCCTGGAAGAAATCTAAATATCTTTATGGCCTATTTCATCAAGTGCCTACTACGATATTTGTGTACTTGTTTGGGTAGAATCTTTTTATTTTGTTAAGTTTATTTATTTTGAGAGCGAGAGAGTGAGCAAGTGAGGGAGGGGCAGAGGGAGAGGAAGAGAGAGAATCCCAAGGAGGCTCCACACTGTTAGCTTACAACCCAATACAGGGCTGGAACTCATGAACTGTAGATAATGACATGAGTTGAACTTAAGAGTTGGATGCTTAACTGACTAAGCCGCCCAGGTGCCGTTGGATAGAATCTTTATAGAGTTAAGAAGATAGGCCTTTGGGAGTACAATAGAGCTGGGTTAAAAATTTTGGCTCTCCTACTCACTGACCTTGTTATCTTGAGCAAATTATTTAACTCCAGCCTTAATACCTTGTGACACAGGAGTAATTTCTACCTTGTAAGCCTGTAATGAGAAATTGAACATTTGTGTGAAAGAATAAGCTACCCATAGAGATAAGTGCAAGTATTGTTTGTAGTGACATTTATAACCAAACGCAAGGTGTTGTAAATCTCCATAGTATAACATACCTTAAAAGAACCGAGTCCAAATATCCATTTATAGTTTGACTACCTTCTTAGACACATGAACATCTCCAATGATGATCACCATGCAAGACATCTCAGCTCACCTCTATTTATTTATTTATTTTAAATGTTTGTTTACTTTTGGGAGAGCATGCCAGCTGAGCTGTCAGCACAGGGCCCAACATGGGGCTCAAAGTCACGAGTCGTGATATTGTGACCTGAGTTGAAGTTGGATGCTCAACTTACTGAGCCACCCAGGCTCCCTCAGCCCACCTTTAGTAGTGTCATCCATTCATCTATCTACCCGGCCAGCCATCGGGCACTTTCACATCAGACTGTATTAAGAGTTTTTGACTTGGGTCGCCTGGGTGGCTCAGCTGGTTGGGTGGCCAACTTCGGCTCAGGTCATGATCTCACGGTTCGTGGGTTGGAGCCCTGTGTTGGGCTCTGTGCTGACAGCTCAGAGCCTGGGGCCTGTTTCAGATTCTGTGTCTCCCTCTCTCTCTTGACCCTCCCCTGCTCACGCTGTCGCTCTCCCTCAGAAATAAATTTTTCAAAAAAGTTTAAAAAAAAAGACTTTTTGACTTATATACTGTAATTGCAGTATGACTTATGCAATGCCTACTTTTAAGCCTTCAAAAGGTTCTTCACCGACTTTCAAACAAAACCCGAAATCTAGAAACTGGTTACATGGCACCAAAATATGGTTGCTGCTTACCTATCTATCCAACTTTCTCTCTTTTCTCTTTCCCATTTTTTCTCTCAGCACTAGCTATACCAGACTTGTCAGTGTCATGAACACACCACAAAGCCTTTCCACACAATAGGATTCTCCTCTCTGGCTAATTCCTGTTGATTCTTCAGGTTTCAGTTCAAACATGGCTTCCTTAAGGAAACTCTTCCTGGACTTTTTGCTGGGGGGGGGGGGGGGCATCCTTTTGCCGCCACAGATTCTTCTGTAGCACTTTATGTAGTGTTTTATTGTCTATCTTCTTTACTAGATTCTAAGCTCCATAATGCAGGAAACTCACCACATCATGTTCAATACTAAGGATCCAGCAGATAGTATGAGCTTAGTGAATACTTGGCTATAGCTTTCCTGTGCCTCCAGTCTTCTCTTTTCCAGGATAAGCCTGTTGAAGACAGGTCAACAGGTTTTTAAATCTGTTTATCCTGGTTCCCTTCCTCAAAGTGGTTTGGACCTCCAAAAGCAGTCTGTCACAGAATCTATTCCTGAAGGTATAGACCAAGCAGGTCAGACTAGAGCAGGCCCCTCTTTCCAGACTCAGCTCTATATAATAGGAGGCTTTGCCTGAGTCAGCAGTATAAAACCAGGGGGTATCAGTCTATTGTGGGGGGTGAGAGGTGGGGAGAAGGGATTGAGCAACTAGTCTGACTTCTAGAAGTTTCTCTCCAAGAGAAAAATGGACTTTTTAACAGGTTACAAGTTACAGAAACCAGATGAACCAGTTTTCCTCTTTGCCCAAATGAGAAAAAATGTCAACACTAGATTATGACTGGCATTGGATCGGCATGACCTGGCTTTAACTTCAAACTTTATTCTCCATTATTCATTTTCACAAACAATATACTCAGTTTAATTACAGAGCTATGGTGTTTTTGGTACGTCAAGTACCACCTGCAACCTTCTAATGTTCTTCCTTCACATTGACTTCCCCTCCCTGATATCCTTTGTCAGATGAGATTGGAAACTAGGCTCCACCTATTCCCAGCTTTTATCAGCTAGGTAAAACACTTCATTTCCATCTTAAGTTTTTAGCTGCCAAATAAGGGTAACTGTACCTACTTCATGAAGTTATGAAAATTCAACAAGATAATTTTATGTAAAGTGCTTTAAAAAAGTGTAATTATCTTGAATTCTCAAAGTACTTTCCACTTTGTATTCTAGGCCACGGCTTCTCAACTTTCTCTATGCCTATGAATCATCCAGAGATCTTTTTAAAATGCAGATTTGGGCCCAGAAGCTCTGGATTGGGACCTGATATTCTGCATTTCTAACAAGCTCCAGGTGATGCCCATGCTGTTGTCCACTGACACACTTTGAAGAACATTTTAGCTACCCGAGCCCTCACATGAAAGCTCTGCACCTTGATAAATTTACTTTGCATTTTTATCTTTCCAAGCATCTGAAACTGTCTCTAAATATGTGTGCACTTAAAATAACTGGTTAATAACTAATTCATCTTCCAATGACTATGTCCTTGACAGTGCAGGGCAGATGTAGGCAACCTGGAACTGAGAAAGGATAGGTTTGGGATGGAATACTAATCAAAAACTTTCTTTTCCATCATTTCTCAACACCCCCCCCTTTTCCTCCCACTCTTTTTCACACGTGTTCATAAACATGGGGTAACACGTAAGAGAATTTTCGGTAAAAGGACAGAATGAAAGTATCTGGTACTCTCAACTTCTACTCATCATTTAGCAGGCATTCTTGAATTGAAAACAAAGTCAATGCTTCCAGGTTTGTGCCTGCATTTGGACAAATCCCAAAGACACATCAAGTAAAAATGACAGTACGAAAAGCTATAAAAATACCTCTCTGACCTTCTGAACTATACATGCTGGGTTTCACATAAAACATTATCTTTAAGGGCGCTTCGGTGGCTCAGTTGGTTAAGCGTCCAACTTCGGCTCAGGTCGTGATCTCATGGTTCGTGGGTTTGAGCTCCGTGTCGGGCTCTGCGCGGACAGCTCAGAGCCTGGAGGCTGCTTCAGACTCTGTGTCTTCCTCTCTCTCTGCCCCTCCCCCGCTTGCTCTCCATCTCTCAAAACAACAACAACAACAACAACAACAACAACAACATTGTCTTTAATAAAAATCAAATGAAGATGCTCCAACTGAAATAGAAAATAACCTTAGGATGAACTTGAAGCAAACTTTCAATAGCATTCTGAAAATTAGGGTTTGGTTCCACTACAAAGGGACCCACTTGGCCCTTTCTGGGGGTAGAAGTTAGGAGTGGTTGAATGGACGTGGTTCAGTATTCAGCGAATTAGCAATCTTCTCTTGTTCTGGGCTAATAATGAAGCCATCAGCTTCATGCTCAGTTTCTCCTGCTCACATCACAGAAAGTGACATTTCAAGATATCCCGTACCTCTTCACTTTATAGGTGAGGAAACTGAAGCCCACAGAAATTAGCTTAAAGGTACCAAGGAGTCAGTAGTAGCCTCAGCCTCTAAGATGTCTGTGTCCACTCTGCCATTTTTTCTTTTAACAGATTCTTATTTGAGAACCCTATGTTACCTACTAGGATCTGAACCAAGAAACCACTTGGGCACTATGTGTGTGTGTGTGTGTGTGTGCACACAAGCACACGCGTACACACACACACACACACACTTAGACTCTTAGGTTTTTAAGGGTCAGAGAAAAGGTCTTAAAATCCTATCCACAGGCATAAAAAAGGGACATTAGGAGTGTCTGAGTCACTTCATCTCTAGCTAATGAAAGGGACTGAGAACATCACAATGAACAGAGAATAAAGCTGCTGTATTTATAAGAACACATTGCTTTCTTTGTCTTTAGACATACCTGGCTCATTGTCCACTGAGGTTCAATGTATCCAAAGACCAAGCTCACCTTGACTTTCCATCCTCTTCCCAAAACTTCACTTCTTCCTTTTGTATTCCAACCTCAACTGGATGCATCAGTACTAAATTTGTTTTCCTCAAAATGTTTTTTTTTTCACATCCAACTCTCTCCTTTAAATGTCATCTCTTCTTCCTTGTGCTCCAACAGATAGTATAATTCTCATCAGGCTTGCCTCCGTTATTTCAACAGTCTTAATATCTACTGTTTCCATTCTCAGCCCCTCACATCACAATCATTTCAAGTGATCTACAAATTATTTTTACCATCGCAATTAGCATCATGTCATTTTGTTCAAATCCTTTAAAGGCTCTCAGCTGCTTATGGACTCGAGTCCAAACCCAATAGCATTCATGGTTGGGTCCCAGCCCATCTATCTGGACAGTCATCTCATCCACCTTAGTGCTCCCCTTTCGTTGCAGCCTACCACATTCTTTGTAGCTCCCTGGAAACATGACTGCATCCATCTATGCCCTTCATGTTCTCCTTGGTATTCTTTCTACCTGGACAAACTCCTGGGCATCCTCTTTTGGGAGCTCTCTTGACCCTCAGAGCTAATTTCTCAATTTCAGAATTTTCTCTGCACAAAAACTTTAAGACAATAGTCCTTCAGAAAGAAACTTGGACTGAATGGTTTGGTTAGTAAGAAATGAAAAACTACTGGGGTAAAATAGAAGTGCACATTCCAGAAAATGCAAGTGCAGTTTCAGTTAATGTATGGCATGAAAACTCATTATGAGTAAACAAGAAATGGGTGAAAAATTGTAATTTATTGAAACTCAACTCAAAAAATATAAGATGCTGTAGTGTACAATATATTACACAAAGCACCCTCAGGTGCACATTCAAGTCAAGTAAGAACTCCATATCCCTTTCCCTAGCCCTCCCACCCTGGGATCTTAGTATTTGTTCCATATACAATCATGCACACTTAATTTGAAAAAGGAAGCCCCGATATATTTTGATGTATTAATTAGCACCAAACAAGAGTACAGTTCCATTTTTTTAATAAACAAAAACAAACAAACAAAAAAACCCCAATCAATAAACCAACTGGAGAGCTAATGGACTCAGCCAATACTGCTGACATAGATATTATACATTCATGTAAATACACAGCCTATTCTACCCTAAACAATGGTGTGGCTGGTTCACAGCCTTTGTTCAAATTGGCAATTGTCCCCATGTTGCAGTGTTGGAGCCAGTCTGTTTCTAAAACAAAATTGCTATTTAGGAACTTCCTACACAAAGCTCATCTGTCTTTTTTGTTGGAAACAAGTCTAAAATTGGTGTGGAAAACTTAGATCTTTCAAGGACAACCACTGGCCGAAGATAATGAAGCTGTTTTAAGGCAAGCTCTCCACAGTCCGTTAATGCTTTGTCCAATACAACCCTCAGGTTTTCCAAGGAAGGGACTGTTGTTGTCTCAGCTACTATCAAAGGTGGGATTGCAGTCAGGTTCTCATGAATTGCAGAGTCACTGGAAGAATGAGGTATGTCAACTTCAGGGTCATTGTCATTCACCATATTATTTGCCATAACACTCCCTGTTAAGTCATTAGTGGGTTGTGAAGAATTACTTAATGTTAAGTGCTCCGAAGGCTCCCAATCATCAAAATCATCTTCTTTCTCCTCGCTTTCCTGAATAAATTTCAGAAATGAAGATTCAAATCCCATAGGTTTGTAAGTCTTCAAATCAAATGACCTGGGCTGTGGATGCTTCCTAAAATTCTCTTTTGGGACAGGAGTTGAATTTTTTACAGTGTTTTCTTGCCCTGAACTTTGCTGCCCAGTTTCTGAGTCTTTGATCCTTGGTAAAGGCAGCTGGAAACTTGTGAAGTAAGTCCCACTTTCAGTCCCACTAGGATTAGGTATGGAATTTTCTATTTTACAAGGAGGAGGCTGAGCTATATTACATTGTTCCAAAGAAGTGGTTTCTGAACTATGGTTACATTTCAAAGTTCCTCTGTAGAGCAAAGTATCTGCATCAAATACTGGTTTGCTTTCTGTACATCCTTTCTGACCTCCATCCCTTTCGCCCGGATGAAGGGAATCCATGTTCTGGACAGGCACGCTATCAGCTGGGGAATGGCTGTGCTTTGTGTGCTCTGATTCACAGCTATTTTCTTCTTTCTTTATATAGGGCTCTGCTTCAGAAGGGGGCTCCTCCTTAATTTTGGTACCATACTTCACACAAACGACCAGGTTTTCCATCTGTTGCTCTAAATAGGCGCTACTCATCTGATGGGTACGTTTATAATGCCTCACTATGCTGCTCTCCAACTTTACCACAGATAAGCATCCTTGAACCATGCAGGGGTACTGTGTGTGCTCAGACTGCTCCACACACATATGGAGGGCTTCAGCTCTTGTTTTAAAACTAATCGGAGCCTTCTTTTCTTTGATTAAACTACATTTTTTAGCCTTAGCATTAAATGATCTCCTGGTAGTCTGATGTTCATGCCCCTGAGTGAGAGCTGTTGGACACACCTTTTCACTCCTTAGTAGCCTTTCATTTGCCACTTTCTGGCTTCTAAACAGATCATCATAATAGTCCTTATGTCGGTAATATACATGTTGAGAATAATTACTACGATGGGTGAAGATCTGGCCACAGCCATTAAGATCACAATGAATTTCATATTCTGAATGCATTTCTCCTTCAATATTATGCTGTTCCATCAAGTGGTGCTTCAACTTGCTGAATGTATAAAAAACAGCAGGACACTGAGGCTGGTTACAGGAAAACCTTGCTGCAGATTCAGCTTCAGAAAGCACTTTAGGCTCTTCAATATGGTCTAGGTTATGAGAGTCACTACAGTGCTTAGCAAGAGCTTTGGAACACAGGAAACGTTTGTTACATTCCTTATATTTGCAAGCAAATATCTTTTTACATTTGACAAGTTCCCTTTTGGTTCTTGCTTTGTCTTTTTCTAAACATAATTGTTCTTTGTTGTACTGATGTACAGTTCTATAATGACGAATCAAGCCTTTTAGATTAGTGAAGGAGGAGTTGCAAGTTTTATGGATACAATGGAATGGTTTGTGGTATTTATTCAAAATATAGCAGAGATTTCCTTTAGCAACAGTTCTCCTGCTACCTCTTCCCTCTCTTCCTTCTCGTTCTTCCCTATGGCTACCTATGGGTGATGAAATATCAGATGTTTTACTTTCTGTTTCTTCGCAAGAGGACTCCAAATCTGTCTCTGAACTGCATTCATCCTTTTTAGAGTGACAGTGTGGCTTCTCGGAGTTACTGCTGGGGTCCCCACCAAGTTCTGTAGAGCAATCACCTTTCAATCTATCTACTGAGCATGGGCCTTCATGATCACATTTTTCATTATCTAGTAGTTTGTGAGTTACTCTGTCACTGCCAATTTGATGTTTATTTTTATAATGAATCCTAAGGTGTGTTTTTCTTGTAAATGACCTTTGGCAAATATGACACTGGAATGGGGAATACCGATGTTGAAACATGGTTAACTGAAGGACCTTTTCTTTTGAGTAATTGTGTTTTTTAAGATAATGCATTAACAAAGCCTCTCTGGTCACAAATTCGTATTTGCATCCTTGAAGCTCACAGAAAAAAGGCTTAGCTGCCAACTGTGCAAGGTACTGACTTGGCATATTCTCGTCTTGATTCTGAAAATTAAGGTCTGAGATGGTAGGTGAAACCGATTGAAGAGACTTAGCACCACTGGATGGGTACCCTTGCAATGACCCTGAGAAAGATCCATGCGTTATTGAGTTTTTCAAGCTTAAATGTTTCAAGCGTAACAGAAGTTCCAACATGGTATCCTCTGTACATGGCCTTTTAGAAGCACAAACAGAAGCTTCTGAGGAATAACCTTGATATTCTCTTTTGCATTTAGCATGAATATTGTGATCTAGACCTTCATCTGGAGAGTCGCTGTTTGTATCTGAGCTGGGTTTAGGTTCTGCATCAAACTTTTCAGTTGCTTGATTATGTTCATTACCCAAACAGGGAAAAAGATCTTTTGTCTTTACCTTTTTGGGTTTGAAGTGGTATGGATGAACCTTCCGTAGATGCTTTTGCATCCCTCTTGCATTTTTGTACGTGGAACCACAGCCATCAAAACCACAGGTAAACTTAGTCCCATCAAAGCAAACTGCCACATTGGAACATTTTTCTTTTAAACTGGAGGGCACAAAGACTTTCTCATGAGATAATAATATATCCTGCATGGTTTCAGAGTGATCCAGTGTATCAATTAACTCTTCATTCATGGAAGCTGAAGAGCTGTGACTCAACTGATCACTAGAATTACTGTCACTGTTTTCTTTCAGGTTTTCTGCAGTTTCTATTTGAGAACTAGCTGATCCGGCACAGAAAAGAAGATCCTCCGGTAAATGTGATTTGTCAGTTTGGTCAAGTAGATGAGGCTGATCAATGCAATCTTGCTTTTCACCTGGGGCAGCCTCCTCAAGTTTCACCGATTTCTTCACATCTGCATTTGAACTTTCAACGTTATGCATTGAGAGGTGATCCTGGTATTCAATTTTGGAATAATAGAACTTTTTACAGCCAACAAAGTTGCACGTGTAAGATGCATCCCTAAAGTGTTGTGCTTCGTGGTGGTAAAGCTGTCCCAAATCACTGAAAACAATATTACAGCCATTTAATTCACATTTATAACGCAGATCATCATGTTTCTGTTTATGGTTAAGTAGTTCATTCACTGATCCGAACCTTGCATAGCAATCTATAGATACACACATATACGGCTGAGGACCACAATGCACTTGTTCATGCTCCCGCAGGTGAAAAGCAGACATGAAATGTCGTCGACAATAAGTACACTTCTCTCTTCTATTTTTCATATCCAAGTAGTGCTTGGCATTTTCATCATTATTTTGGTGTTCAGCTTTAAGATGTACACTTAAGTATTTAAATTGCTTAAATACTCGGGAACAGTCTGTGCCAGGACATGGGTACAAATCTCTGTCTTGCAGGTGGCAATCTTCTAACTTGCTAAATGTGACATATTCATGAGACTCTCCTTTGGCTTGTTCATCCAATGATTGGTTTTGCTCCAGGTTTGCAGAGGGGCTCTTGGGACAAATTCCCTTCTGAGAGCCTTTCAAGAGTAATTTCTTTCTAGAGCGGTCCCTTCTGCTTGGTGGCATTTTAACATGCTCCATCACATGAGGAACAAATATTTCTTTTCTCTTGAATTTTTTAATACAAACTGGGCAGGTGTAAATTCCATCTTCCATATGCATCTTAGAATGATGAAGAATCCTGGCCTCTATACATTCCCGCTTACATAACAAACAGAAAAATTTATACTGAAGCCACCTCTGGTATCTTTCAGAAGAACCAATGGGTTTTTTGTCTCTTTTCTCCTTATGCTGATCTGTCAAATCTCTTCTTCTATATTGTTTATCTTCTTTACCTTCCTCGTAGTCACTGAGAAATGACTCTAAAACATCTGTGTCATTAATAGACATTTCGTAGCCACTTAGATCATCATCAGAATCAGAGGCTTCTTGTCCTAGCAGTTGGTGGCAGTGGCGTTTTAAAGTCTTCCAGTCCCAAAATTCAGGATCAAAAGGCCAGTGGGCCTTTAAAGCTAGTAAGAGCTCGCATCGGAGAGAATTTGGAACTGGTGCATTTTCTTCATCAAATTTTTGATCTGGTTGCAAATACAGTTCTTCCAACATATTAAATCCATCCAAACTAGGTTCAATTAAGAATTCTGTAAGCTGACAGGCTCGTCTGACCTCTAAATCTTCTGGTAAAAGACAAGCAATTGTTTTGCAAACTGATGCCTTCATTTCCTCATCCTCGCTTGATCTGAGTTGAAGAGCTCTGACACATAGTAAAACCGACACTCCGAGACCAGCATCTTGTGCCTGTAAGAAAAATGGGGAGGGGAAAGAAGTTATTACTCTTTTTCATTATGAAGTATTACAGAACTTTCACTGGTAAGATACACACTTCTCAAACTTTAGTGTTCTTAAATTTATTTTTAAACTTCTTTCCTTTACATTTAGATCATTCTTTTTTTAATTTTTAAATGTTTTTTAAATTATTTTTGAGGAAGAGAGTGAGCAAGCGGGAGCATGAGCGGGGGAGGGGCAGAGAGAGAGGGAGACACAGAATCCAAAGCAGGCTCCAGGCTCCAAGCTGTCAGCACAAGAGCCTGACATGGGGCTTAGACCCATGAGCCGCAAGATGATGACTTGAGCTGAAGATGGACACTTAACGGACTGAGCCACCCAGGTGCTCTGATCTTTTTGACTCAACATGCAAAGAAAGGACTGGATTAGATGCTACAATGTACATTTATAGAGTGTCCAACTTTACAAGGCACTGCATATTAAAGCACGATCTAACCCTTAAGGAATTTACTTATATGCCAAATGTATAAATAATAAAGATACGTGAATTCAAAGGAAATCAGGATAAATAAGGTCATTGAAGGATTCAAAGAAGAATTGTCTTAGGCTGGTTAGGAAGGACAGGGCTTAAATAAGTGGGTGAAAGAGGACAGCTGTATAAAAGTTTGTCTAAGACTGAATTCAATTTAAGAAATTCATGTGTCATGAACAGCTGAGTGTTTTCAAAATCTCAAGGTTGAAATAATGATTCTCCCTATTTCATCCTAAAAGATTTAGTACTTTATAGCTATAGGTATACTCAATCTCAAGGTTCCCATGGGGGTAAAATTTTCTTAAATTCCTTCTATAGTGGCAGGTTCTCAGGAACTAGTCAAAAATCAGGAAAAAGAGGAGTATGAGTGCTCAGGTGGTTGGGTATCTGACTTTGGCTCAGGTCATGATCTCACAATTTGTGAGTCTGAGCGCCACAGTGGGTTCACTGCTGTCAGTGCAGAGCCTGCTTCAGGTCCTCCATCCCCTCTCCCTCCCTCTGCCCCTCCCCAGCTTGTGTTCTCTCTCAAAAATAAATAAACATTATGGGTACCAGGTGCTGGGTGGCTCAGTCAGTTGAGCGTCCAACCTCAGCTCAGGTCATGATCTCACAGTCCGTGAGTTCGAGCCCCACATTGGGCTCTATGCTGACAGCTCAGAGACTGGAGCCTGCTTCAGATTCTGTGTCTCCTCTCTCTCTGCCCCTCCCCCGCTCATGCTCTGGCTCTCAAAAATAAATAAATGTTAAAAAAATTTTTTAAAGAAAAAGATAAATAAACATTAAAATAAAGAAGTCAGGAAAAAGAACTGGTCATATATGATACAAGGCATATAAGATGACTTACATGAGAGGCTGAAATAGAATATGAAAATACTATGAGCAAAAAAAAGTAGGATTACACGCCAGAGTCATTTAAAATGCAAAGCATCATAGTTTTTTAAAAAGTAGCTTCTATGTCTACATTGGGGCACAAATTCATGACCCCGAGATCAAGAATTGCATGCTCTATAGATTGAGCCAGCCAGGTGCCCCAAGGGCATAAATTTCTGAGTCAGATTTTGACTGCCTTTGAACTCCAGCTTAACTGCAGTGACAAGTTCTTAATTCCTCAGCTGTATAAAATGAAAACAGTAGTGGTAATATTAGATTTCCCTCCTAACATTGTTATAAAAACAAAATAAGCAATATAAAGTGATTACTACATTGTTGGCACAAAGTATTCAACAGAATACCATGTAAAATAACAGGATAAATTCTACTCTTCAAATTGGTAATCAAATTGTTAAGCAATTATACTTCATTCTGAGTTCTAGGAACACAGAGAAACAACTACCATCAATTTATAGAACCCTCACTACATTCTTTTTTATTAAAAAAAATTTTAATGTTTATTTATTTGGGGGGGAGGGGGGTAGAGAGAGGGAGACACAGAATCTGAAGCAGGTTCCAGGCTCTGAGCTGTCAGCATAGAGCCCAACATGGGGCTCAAACCCACGAACCACAAGATCATGACTTGAGCTGAAGTCGGGATGCTTAACCGACTGAGCCACTCAGGAGCCCCTGAACCATTACTACATTCTAGGCACTATGCCAAATACTGTTTTCACACATTATCCTCATTTTATAGATGAAGAAACCAAGACTCAAAAGATTAACTGCCCAATGTCACTAGCTAGTAAGCAAGGGAACAAGGCTTTAAACTTAAGGCTATCTCTGTGCATAAATTAAGTTCTTAACGAATTTATAGCCTTTATGAATTTCAAAGCTTATGTGACATGGCTATATCCTATGTGCCCTATATATAATATGCCTGCCACTCTTTGTTCCAATAGCTACCTGATTTAAAATCAATTTATTCATGTCTTCGAAATTCAGTTTCCACGTTTTATATCCTATAACTTATTCACTACTCTTAACAAGTAACTTCTTGGTATATCTGTTCAGAATGCATAATGGTATAGTCTGTTTTTTTGAAAAGTGCTCTTAGTAATTTGGTAGATTTTACCACTGCATCCAGATCGGGCTATTTAAGAATAGAGGGGCGCCTGGGTGGCTCAGTTGGTTAAACATCTGACTCTTGATTTCAGCTCAGGTCATGATCTCACGGTTTGTGGGATCAAGTCCTGGATCTGGCTCTGCGCTGAGGGTGGAGCCTGATTAAGATTCCCCCACCCCTCCCTCGCTCATGAACACTCTCTTTCTCTCAAAATAAACATAAAAAAAGAATAGTTATTCTTTGCAGTTTATCTCATTCTTCCAAAAAGGAGTTAAGTAATAATAATAACTTGTTGAGAACCTATAAATTATTTTAAAACTTACCTGACCCTCTAAGTCCTTTGTGCTCTGATTTACAAATGATAATCGTATCACATTATGCAATTTGTCAACATACCCATGGTCTAGTCCTGACCCTGCTGCAAACTAGGTTTACAATCTTTACAAGTCATACACCTCTAATTTTGAGCTTCTTTATTAAAGAGAAGGAATTAAACAAGATAGTCCTATTTTGCAAACTAGTAAGCACTATATGTTCCACCAAAAAGGGCCAAATAAATTGGATTCAAGTTTCTTGAATGTTCCCCTCTTCTTTAACTTCCACTTCAAAATATAACATCATCTACATTAATTCATACTGTTTTTAAAGTCTAACAACTCTAAGCACCTTTATTTTTTATTTAATCAATTAATTAGAGAGAGAGAGAGCATGCACGTGTGAGAGTGGAGGAGAGGAGGGGAGGGAAGGAAAGAGAGAGAGAGAGAGAGAGAGAGAGAGAGAGAGAGAGAGAGAGAGAGAGAGAGAGAGANCACGTATACAGCACAATGATGTGGGGCTCAATCCTATGACCCTGGGATCATGACCTGAGCTGAAATCAAGAGTCAGACTCTTGGGGCGCCTGGGTGGCTCAGTCGGTTAAGCATCTGACTTCGGCTCAGGTCATGATCTCATGGTTTGCAGGTTTGAGCCCTGCATCAGGCTCTGTGCTGACAGCTAGCTCAGAGCCTGAGGCCCTGTTTCGGATTCTGTGTGTCTCTCTCTCAGAAATAAAACATTAAAAAAAAAAAAAAAAGTTTTAAGAGTCAGACACTCACCTGACTGAGCCACCCAGGTGCCCCTAAGCACATTTAAATGATCTGGTTTAAGCTCTTCATTTATAGAAAATGGAAGCCCAGAAAATAAAGAGATACTATTACCAGACCCTCTCCATTATACACTGTTGCCTTCTGCAAAAGACCTGATGCCCACATAAGCATTTTTAGCATCATTAACCTGTTCCATCCCAAGGACTACGTCATTGGTTATAAGCTGTCTCCCAATATCCTTTGCCTCTTCTGCTACAAAAACACAAAAACAGAAGGCCTGTTTCGATCTGGTTATGAAGTAACCTGAAATAATAAATATGTCTCGTGTCTCCTTTGCAGCTAGATGTGGCTGTGTGTGTGCATTAGAAGGAATGAGGAAAAGGTGTTATCATGGTGTGGTTTGCCCCCCTAGCTCCCAGCCCCCTGCTATCAGGAATGGACATGATAGCTAGGATTTGAATAGTTAGCTTTTAGAACATGAGATGAAAACTATGTGTTGATGGCAGACAAAAAAGGAACCTGGGTTTCTGAAACGTGGAACCACTAAAAACAACCTTGGCCTGTCTGCCTGGATTACCTGTCTATATGAGAGAAGGGAAAATTTCCATCTTCTTTAGAGCACTACTATTGTGGGATATCTACCACTCATGGCAGAACTAGATTCTTTTTTTTTTTTTTTTTAAATTTCTGAGAGAGAGAGAGAGAGAGAGAGGGAGGAGAATCTGAATGAGAATGAGCAGGGGAGGGTCAGAGAGAGAGGGAGATACAGAATCTGAAACAGGCTCCAGGCTCCGAGCTGGTTGTCAGCACAGAGCCTGGCACAAGACTCAAACCCACGAACCGTGAGATCATGACCTGAGCCGAAGTCGGGCGCTTGACCGACTGAGCCACCCAGGAGCCCCATGGCAGAACTAGATCCTAATCAACAGAGATTAGATCATCTCTCTTTAAAAACCTAGAGGTGAGTCTCTCAATTTGAAAGGAATTCTCCATTCACTGCCCTTCTACCTACCAGTCAACATCTTTTCTTTTCTTTTCTTTTTTAAATTTATTTCTGAGAGAGAGAGAGAGAGCGAGCGAGCAGGGGAGGGTCAGAGAGAGAGGGAGACACAGAATCTGAAGCATGCTCCAGGCTCTGAGCTGGCAGTCAGCACAGAGCCTGATGCGGGGCTCAAACCCACGAACCGTGAGATCGTGACCTGAGCTGAAGTCGGACGCTCAACCGACTGAGCCACCCAGGCGCCCCTGATCCACATCTTTTCTGCTCTTTAGACCAGTTATCATGAACAATTATAGTGGAAAGTTCCCTAGACGAGGATTAAAGACGAACGATCTGGTTATGTAAGTAGACAGCAAATTTCTTGGTCTGTGTCAGAAATCCACTTTTTTTTTTTTTTTTTTTAAAGTAATCTCTATACCCACGTGGGGCTTGAACTCACAACTCAAACAAGAGTCACATGCTTCACCAACTGGGCCAGCCAAGCGCCTCAGAAACTCAGCTATCTCATTTTCTGTGATTCCTCGAGGTAAGCAGAATTCTAAAATGACCCTCAGTGACCTTCACTTTTGTATAATCTCCTCCCCTCAAGTGTAAGTGGAACCTGTAAATATGATATAATCCCTATGATTATGTCATGGCAAAAAGGTCTTTGCAGATGTAATTAAGGCCCCAAATCAGCTGATCTTAAGACAAGTGGATTACCTAAGTGGGCCTGACCTAATCTTTCAAGCCCTCTACATCTAGGTCTGGAAGTCAGATTTAGAGATTAGATTCAAATTAGGAGAATTTCTTACATGTCTACTGGCTTAAAAATGCAGGTATGGAATGAGGGAGGCTTCTAGTAGCTGAAAACAAGCTACGTCTGACAGCCAGCAAGAAAATGAGAGCTTTGGTCTTACAACGCAAAGGAACAGAATTCTGTCAACAAGAATGTGCTTAGTAGTGGATTTTTCACAGGCTTCCAGATAGGAACACAATCTGACCAAAACCTTGATTCTACCTTCCTGACAGTCTGAGCAACAAACTTGGCCATGTTGTGCTATGCCGTGTCCTACAAAACTGAGCTAACAATTGGGTGTTGTTTTAAGTACTACATTTGTGGCAATTTGTTATTCAGCAAATAGAAAACTAATACTTTACTCAAAAGTTACAAAATAACTTTTTTAAAGGCCAGTTCTAAAACTAATTAAAAAAATTTTTTTTAACCTTTATTCATTTTTGAGAGACAGAGTGTGAGTGAGTCAGGGAAGGGTAGAGAGAGGGGGAGACCAGAGGGAGACAGAGAGCCTGACATGGGGCGCGAACCCACAGACCACAAGATCGTTACCTGAGCTACTGAGATGCTTTAATCGACTGAGTCACCCAGGTGCCCCTAAAACTAATTTTTAAAAATAAGACAAGTTCGGTAATTACTTGAACATGTTCTTTCTGTGACAGGAGACACAACTTCATTCACAGTGATTAGAAATAGTTATCGCCTAACTTATCTGACCATGAATTTACTTTTTAATAAATGCTCTACCTTTTCCTATCTTCACTGGAAAAGACCAGACCAACATATTTCAAATAAAGTATAGGATACAGATGTTTACATTAGAGGAGAAAGGATGTCCAAAGATACAACTGTGCCTTGGCTTTAGTATAAACAATCTTTGGATGTGTCAAAGAAGTAACCCATAGAACATACCCATGAGCCATTACAGATATGGGTACATGGAGAGCTCTGCCATGAGCAGATACTAAAAACAAAACAAAAACAAACAGTATAAGGTTTGTCCTGAATCTCTAAGCTGATAGTCTTATATGTCTATAGAGCTCAAGTCAACACAAGGCTTTATATACAGCACTTCATTTCATGTAGGAAATATTTACTTCCTAAAAATATCTAACTTGTTTCCTACTGGTGTGCACAGAAGATTATAATTTTACATAGCTGATTCTGGAACTGTTCAATTATTCCAAAACCTAAGAAACATATCACTCTGTTCTTAAGGAAAACATTAAAAATATAATTATATTTTCTTTATTTTTAATAAGTATGACAATATGCAAACAAACTTGCCTATACAAAATATAGAAAACTGTTCTAGGAAAAGCAGACATAGGGTAGTTGAGGGGATAGCCCAGAAATATAATATTCCCTTCTGCCAGGCACTTCAAATCACTATTTTCCACTAAGAAAAACTGTGGATTCCAGGAGGTCAATGTGCAGAAACAGCAAGATATGTCCAATTCCATAATCTTCCCTCATCTAAAAGGAGTTGCCTGGGAAGTAATCTCCCTACTCTTTTCTTCAGTTTCAGGACAATCATCATAAAAAGCAAAATTACTCACTTCTGTTTGTATAACTCTAATCAGACAAAACAAATGCTGCTGTGTTTTAGCTATGACACCAAATTGACGACAGCGCTCCAAAAAAGTGTCCAAAGATGGGTCAATTCTTCTCTGCAGTTTACTCCAAAAGAGAGTCAACTCCCTATAAAAAGAAAGATTAAGGTAAAACATTTAAAGCAACTGGTATTTGCTGTCCACCCTCCAACCCCATTTTGGTTTGTAAAGGTAAATTGATAGTACACAAAAACTAGAAGGGAAAAAAAACCTGTCTATACTCTCTATTGCATTCCCTCACTGGTAAAATTGTTAAGAATCCTCCCTGAAAATTCCACCACTTCTTTTCTTTTCTTTTTTTTTTAAATTTTTATTTATTTCTAGGGAGGAGAGGGAGAGAGAGAGAGAGAGAGAGAGAGAGAGAGCGTGTGTTTTGGTGTGTTTTAGAGAGAGGGAGATACAGACTCTGAAATAGGCTTCAGGCTCTGAGCTGGCAGTCAGCACAGAGCCCGACGCAGGGCCCGAACCCACGAACCGCGAGATCATGACCTAAGCGAAAGTCGGACGTTTAACCGACTAAGCCACCCGGGCGCCCCCCACCACTTCTTTTCTTTGTGGTGGGAGAATATAAAAACAACAAAACTATTTCCTTTATGCTGACTTTTTAAAAACACTTAGATTCTGTCGTGTTCCAAAAGGTTTCACCCCTTGTACTGGTAATTACATTGACTGAATTAAACTCTATCCTAGTGGGTGGAGATCATCAGCTATCCCTACACTGCTAACAAAATGTATACAACTAATAAATATTCTAACAGTACACTTCCTCACTTACCTGGCCCTTTCTAGCTCTAAAATCTCATGAAGCTACTTAGGTTAGGCATGTATTTTGCAATGTTTAAATATGACTAATAAAATGAGCAAAATGGCACTTTTGGAAATGGTGAAAATACAAGAATCTTACAAATACTCATTATGGAAACAAAGAAAAGCTTGAAAAAAACCAAGTTAGTTAAAAGCACTGAATGGGTTAAGAGAAAATTCTTTTTTAAGTTTATTTTGAGAGAAAGAGACAGAGAGCATGAGCAAGGAGGGGAAGAGAAACAATCCCAAGTAGGCTCCGAGCTGTCAGCACAGAGCCCAACATGGGGTTTGAATTCACCAACTGTGTAAGATCATAACCTGAGCCAAAATCAAGAGTCTGACGCTTAACTGACTGAGCCACCCAGAAGCCCCAAGAGAAAATTCTTAGGGAAAAGCACTAGTAACCCAGAAATGTCCAGGATAAAAATACTAATATGAATGTGAGGGAAGTTACTTGGTAAAACTGAAGAGAATGTTACCACTTTTAAAAAGTGACTCTTTTCTTTACACTGCCATACTGTAATATCTGGTAAATAATTTTCATAAAAAATATTATTTTCACAAGCCAGTTTTAGAAGACTAATAATATCTTACTGCTATTCACAGACTATCCTAGGAAGCTGGGTACGAATACAAAGCTTAACAAATGAACAAACCTCAAAAGACTGAAAATAAACATATTTAACAGAACTTATTTTATTATACTTTCTTTCTTTATTTATTTAGTTGAACTAATTAATTTATTTAGAGAGTACATGCGTGTGAGCAGGAGAGGGGCAGAGGAAGAGAGAGAGACAATCTCAAGCAGGCTCCATGTTCAGCGCAGAGCCCAACACAGGGCTTGATCCCATGACCCTGGGATCATGACCTGAGCCAAAATCAAGAGTTAGCTGCTCAACCAACTGATCCACCCAGGTACCTCTATTATACTTTTAAAGAGGTAATGAGGATTCTCATATGGTGAAATTCTTATATATATACAAAACTTCCCTCAAAGATTGAAATTAATATACTCCTCAAAAGGTACATTATTAAAGCTCTTAATATTTAATGATGGCAAATCTGAGCTGTGATAATAAAATTAACTGAAAATGATTTTAAATGTTTGTCTTTGGTGACTAGTGTTGCTTTCCTAACCAGGAAAAGTAAAAAATTGAGACAGGTCAGCTTTGAAAATAGCTATTGGCTAGGCAAGTAACTGGGGTGACTGTCCATTTTTAAACTCACAAGATTCTGGGCGCCTAGATGGCCCAGTCAGTTAAGCATCCAATTCTTGGTTTCAGCTCAGGTCATGTATGATCTCATGGTTCCTGAGTTTGAGCCCCCGCATCAGGAGTATCTATTACCTAAAATTCGTCAACTAGCTAGAAGTTTAAAGTTAGGCAAATCTGATAAAGTGATAAAAGGCAGGTTTGAGTACTAAAGTCTCCTAACAATTTTTTTAAGTTTACGTATTTATTTTGAGAGAGAAAGACAAAGAGTGCAGGAGGGGCAGAGAGAGAGAGAATCTCAAGCAGGCTCTGTACTCCCAGCACAGAGCCCGATGTGGGGCTTGAACTCACGAACTGTAAGATCATGACCTGAGCAGAGACCAAAAGTCGGGTGCTTATTAACCAAGTGAGCCACTCAGGAGCCCCTGAAATAATTTTTAAAAAATAAATCAGAATGTCTAGGGCTTGATTTATTACAAATTAAATATTTCAAGCTATAGTTATTTTAACTCCAAATAACCACGATCAAAAAAGGGCATTGTTTTTAAACATACTTACATAATTATGATCCAATAATTTAAAACTACTATTCATTACCCAACCAAACATATAAACTTGCCTGAATGAAACCAATTCATGAAAATGCCACCAAGTCATCCATTCAAATATGAACACTGGAAAACCAAAACCACCAGTAACTAGTAACTCGGAGCCTGCTGGATCATACATGCACTGGGATGAATATCAATTACAACAATGGTATGATTTTTTTTTAATGGACAACCATTAAAGAATATACTGAAAATGATTCCACTGTATAGATGCTTCCAACTAGCCTACTGCCTATCTCAAGCCAACAAAGTATATAGAGAGTCATAAAAACTGGAAAGGAAATCTAGTTCTATTAATTGTAGGAAACACACTTCAGCAAAGATCTAGCCACCACCAGGCAAGAACTTTAAATTACACTGGGTTTCTGCATATCAGGAAGCCCAAAGTCCAGTTAGTATGTCACACTGTTATCTAGAATTTAGGCAGTGTGGAAATGAGGCAAAGAAAACTTTGTGGAATTAAGGAATGACCATCTCTAAAGGTGGCTCCTGAAAATATAGTATGTGATTCTCATGACCCCTTTTTATTTCCAACAAAATTTGGTTAAATAAAACATATATGGATATGTGGTCTTTGCCAAGTACTAAGGACAACACACATATCAACCCCAATATATCAGTCTAGCCTGGGAGAGAACAGGCATGAGATTACATATAAAGGAACACAAATGTACAAGATTATTTTTTAATGTTTATTTATGAGACAGAGAGAGAGAGAGAGAGAGAGAGAGAGAGAGAGAGCAAGTGCAGCGGGGAGGAGCAGACAGAGAGGGACAGAGGATTGAAAGCGGGCTCTTCAATGACAGCAGTGAGCAGGTGGGGCTTGAACTCATGAACCATGAGATCATGACTTAAGCTGAAATCAGATGCTCAACTGACTGAGCCACCCAGGTACCCCCAACATACGTTAAACTCGGATCTAAGAAAGCAAAGGTCAATCTATCAAATACTTGCTGAAAGCTTTGTGTGGAGATTTAAAGCTCACCTGTATGAACTTCATTTTTATTTTTTTTTAATGCTAGTTTGCTTTTGAGAGAGAGAGAGGCACCCCTGTATGAACTTTAAGTCTTAATGTTTGTTTATTTTTTAGAGACAGAGCATGAGTGGGGGAGGGGCAGAGAGACAGGGTGACATAGAATCCGAAGCAGGTTCCAGGCTCAGAGCTGTCAGCACTGAGCCCAACGCAGGACTTGAACTCATGAACCTTGAGATTACAACCTAGGCCAAAGTCAAAAGCTTAACCAACTGAACTCTACCTAGGCGCCCCATGAACTTCACTTTAAAAGCAGCAGTAGTAATTACACATCTGTACATACACTGTCCCATTCAAAAATGGGTATCTTTCTTATCTGCTCGGCTACTCTAACAATATTACCACTGCTGACATCTATAGGAAACTCATTCCTCCAGCACTTCTCTGATTTTTGCAGAGCCAAAACTCTTTTGGGGTCATGGTTAATTAATAAGCTGAGTAATATACCTTTTGAGATCAATCATACATATGGTGACTACTATAAACTAATAGGAAATATTTTATTGTGGTTTGTAAGTATTTCTAAAGAAAATTTCTAAGAAAATTTTAAAAAACTGTTCTGGGTAAGTTACATAGTTAACACTTCAAATAATATCTTCTGTGATGATCACATTCAAGAATATTTCCAATAAATAAATTCTAGTATGTATGTTTAAAAATAAATGACTGCTTTATCAGATTCCAACTTTGACATGTTTTATAGAATTCCTAAATTTCATTTTCCTTAGTGAAATATCTCATCCCAATATCCCATTAGCAAAACAAACAAACAAACATCCATGAAAACAATAGAAAGGGTTTAAACAAAAAGGCTCCAAATTTGAAAATTTTAGATTCTGTTTCTCTTTAAACTGCTTGGGATAAGCTTGCTTTTAACCAAGTGTGAAGTGACTAAATATTTTCTTTCCTTTACTCATTCTAGCTCCTCAGGAGGCCAACAAGAGGGAAATCCTTGTTAATCCCTTCCTGCTGTGGGAGCAGCATTAATCCGACAGCTTTTAACATCCTTGGAAGGGCTAATGTGAAGAAAGGAAGAATAGTTATAGGTCACTCTAGAAGGGGAACTCTATTAGGAACATTAAAAGAACCGTGTGACTATAGTTTTAAAATTACTTTATAATCAAGAAAAATCTCAAATAAATGACCTAAACTTACTCTTCAAGGAGCTAGAAAAAGAACAAAGCCCAAAGCCAACAGAAGGAAGGAAATAAAAAAAGATTAGAACAGAAATAAGTGAAATAGAAACTAAAGAAAACAGAACAGATCAAATGAAACCAGGAGCTGGTTCTTTAAAAAAAAAAAAAAAAAATCAACAAAATTGCTAAACCTTTAGCCAGAATCATTAAAAAGAAATCATAAATGAAAGAGGAAAAACAACAACCTACACCACAGAAATACAAAGAATTATACAAGATTATGAAAAATTATGCGTTAACAAATTTGATAACCGAATCAGGAAAAAACAGCGCATTTGAACAGACCAACTATAGCAGTGAAGTTGAATCAGAAATCAAAAAATTCCCAACCAACAAAAGTCCTGGACTAGATGGCTTCACAGGTGAAGTCTGCCAAACACATAAAGAAGAGTTAACACCTATTCTTCTCCAACTATTACCCCACCCCCCCGAAAAAAAAAGAGGACGAAAAGATTACAAATCCATTTTACAAGGTCAGCATTACCCTGCTACCAAAACCAGGTAAAGACACTACACAAAAAGAAAACTACAGGCCAATATCTGAGGAGCACAAATATCCTCAACAAAATATTAACAAACCAAATTCAACAATACTTAAAAAAATTACTCATCATGATCAAATGTGATTTATTCCAAGGATGCAAGGCGTTTCACTATTCACAAATCAATCAACATGATAGGTCACATTAACAAGGATAAAAACTATATAATCATCTCAACAGAAACAGAAAAAGCATCTGACAAATACAACATCCATTCATGATAAAAACTCAATGAAGCAGGTGTAGCAGGAAGATACCTCAACATAATAAAGGCCATATATGACAAACCTACAGCAAATATCATACTCAATGGTGAAAATCAGAATTTTTCCTCTAAGATCAAGAACAAGACAGGGATGTCCACTCTCACGACTTTCATTCAACAGAGTATTGGATGTCCTAGTCACAGCAATCAGGTAACAAAAACAAATAATAGCATTCAAATTGGTAAAGAAGTAGTAAAATTTTCACTATTTTTAGATGACCTGATACTATACATAGAAACCCTGAAGACTCTACCAAAAAACTAATAGAACTGATAAATGAATTCAGTAAAGTCACAGGATACAAAATTAATACAAAGAAATCTGTTGCATTTCTATTTTTTTTTAATGTTTACTAATTTAGAGAGAGAGAGAGTGAGCACATGAATGCATGCACAAGTGGAGGAAGGGCAGAGAGAGAGAGAGAGAGAGAGAAGGGGGGGGAGGGAGGGAGAGAATTCCAAGCAGGCTCCTGATTCTCAGCGCAGAGTTTGAAGCAAGGTTTGATCTCATGAAACACGAGATCATGACCTCGGCCAAAATCAAGAGTCTGAAGTTTAACTGACTGAGCCAGGCACCCCCTGTTGCATTTCTATGTACTAATAAAGTAGCAAAGGAAAAATTAAGAAAACAGTCCCATTTACAATGCATAAAAAAGGATAAAATTCCTAGGAATAAACTAAACAAGGAAGTGAAAGATTTGTACTCTGAAAGTGATAAAATGCTGATGAAAGAAACTAAAGATGACACAATGGAAAGATTCCATGCTCATGGATTGGGAAAATCAATTAGTATTAAACTGTCCACACTACACAAAGCAATCTATACATTCAATGCAATCCCTATTAAAATACCAACAGCTTTTCACAGAACTAGAACAAACAGGGGCGCCTGGGTGGCTTAGTCAGTTAAACGTCCGACTTTGCTTAGGTCATGATCTCGCGGTTCGTGGGTTCGAGCCCCACATCGGGCTCTGTGCTGACTGCCAGCTCAGAGCCTGGAGCCTATTTCAGAGTCTGTGTCTCCCTCTCTCTCTGACCCTCCCCTGCTCACGCTGTCTCTCTCTCTCCCTCTCTCTCTCTCTCTCTCTCCTAGAAATAAATAAAACATTAAAAAAAAATTAAAAAAAAAAAAAAAGAACTAGAACAAATAATTCTAAAATTTGCATGGAACGAAAAAAGACCTCAAACAGCCACGGGCGGCTGAATGGCTCAGTCGGTTAAGGATCTGACTTCAGCTCAGGTCATGATCTCAAGGTTGATGAGTTCGAGCCCCACACCAGGCTCTGGGCTGACAGCTCAGAACCTGCTTTGGATTCTGTGTCTCCCTCTCTCTCTCTTTCTGCCCCTCCCCTGCTTGTGCTCACTCATACTCTGTCTCTCAAAAATAAATAAATAAACGTTAAAAAAAAAAAAAAAAAGACCTCAAACAGCACCCTTGAGAAAGAAGAACAAAGATGGAGGCATCACAACCCCAGATTTCAAGACACACTACAAAGCTATAGCAATCAAAACAGTATGATACTGGTTCAAAAACCAACACACAGATCAATGGAACAGAATAAAGAAGTTAGAAATAAACCTACACTTTTATGATCATTAATCTACAACAAATGAGGCAAGAATATACAATAGGAAAAAGACAAGCTCTTCAACAAATGCTGTTGGGAAAACAAGGCAGCTACCTGCAAAAGAATGAAACTAGACCACTTTGTTAGACCATAGACAAAAATAAATTCAAAATTGAGTAAAGACCTAAATGTGAGACCTGAAACCATAAAATTCCTAGAAGTAAACACAGGTAGTAATCTCTTTGATATCAGCCATGGAAACATTTTTCTAGATAGGTCTCCTTTGGCAAGGGAAACAAAAGCAAAATTAAACTACTGAGACTACACCAAAATATAAAGCTTCCACACAGTGAAGGAAACCATAAACAAAACGAAAAGACAAACTACTGAATGGGATATTTGTAAATGGTATCTCTGAAAAGGAGTTAATATCCAAAAATATAAAAAGAAATTATACAATGGAACACAAAAACAAATAATCCAACTTATACAATGGAACACAAAAACAAATAATCCAACTTAAAAATGTACAGAGAACACAGGCATTTTTCCAAAGATGACATACAGATAACAAACACATGAAAAGATGTTCAATATCACTAATCACCAGGGAAATGCAAATCAAAACCACAATAAGATATCACGTCACACCTGTCAGAATGGCCAAAATAAAATACACAAAAAATAGGGGCACCTGGGTGGATCAGTTCGGTTAAGCGTCCAACTTCGGCTCAGGTCATGATCTCACAGTTCGTGGGTTTGAGCCCCGCACAGGGCTCTGTGCTGACAGCTAGCTCAGAGCCTGGAGCCTGCTTCAGATTCTGTGTCTCCCTCTCTGACCCTCCCCTGCTCACACTGTTTCTCTCTCTCTCTCTCAGAAATAAATAAAACATAAAAAAAATTATTTTAAAAAAACACACAAAAAATAACAAGTGCTGGCCAGGATTTAGAGAAAAAGGAATCCTCATGCAGTGTTAGTAGGAATGCAGGCTGATGCAACCACTGTGGAAAACAGTATGGAGATACCTCAAAAAATTAAAAATAGAATTACCATATGACCCAGTAGTTCCACTACTGGGTATTTACCCAAAAAACACAAAAATGCACTAATTTGAAAAGACATACACATCCCTATGTTTACTGTAGCATTATTTACAATGGTCAAGATATAGAGGCCAAGTGTCTATCAAAAGATGAATGGTTAAAGATGATGTGGTATATATATACAATGAAACTTACTCAGCCATAAAACAGAACTTGCTATTTGCAACAACATAGATGCATCTAGAGGGTACAATGCTAAGTGAAATAGTCAGAGAAAGACAAATACCATATGATTTAAATAAAACATATGTGGAATTTAAAAAACAAAATATGAACAAAGAAAAAAGAGACAAATGAAAATACACTCATTTTTTAAGTACTCTTAGAGGACAAACTGGTTGTTGCCAGAGGGGAGATGGTTGGGGAGATGGGTGATATGGGTGAAGGGGATTAAGAATTCACTTATTATGATGAACAATGAATAATGAATAGAATTGTTCAATCATTATACTATACATCAAAAACTTAAAAAAAAAATCCCCCCCCCCACAACCCTCTGTAATATATAACACATCTCATATGTGATTTAGTACATTTCCTTGCCCTGAAAATCTAGCTATCACTAGCAGATATTTTTTCGGTGTAGGCAAAGAAATTAACTGTAACAAGATAAACTGGGGTTTGTTCCTCAAGTAAATACAACTGTTTTACTGAGGCTAAAATCTCTAATCTCTAATGGATAGGGAAAGAGCCTCTTCTACTTAATTTAATGATCAAAACCCTCACTGCTACTTAATTCTTTTTATTTTTAGCACCTCTTTTTTGGTTTCCTAACAAAATGCCCATAGTGATTATTACAAAGTATATTTAACTCCCCATTTCACTATGTCCTTTCTCAGAGGGGATATTAACTGGTATAGTGGACTCGGTGGTGGAAGACTGCAATCTGCATTCTGGCCCTGCACCAAGAAAACCACCACAGAAGAAAAGCACTGGATTAGGAGTCAAAAACACTGAATGTGAATCTCAGCTCTATCACTTTAGCCTTAAGACCGTGGACAATCACAAGGCTTCTCTGACTCCTCTGGTCGTCCACTGCCTCATCTGCACAATGATTATTATGAGGATTATTATGACATAAGTTATAGTATGCAAATAATATTTCTATATAAAACAGTAAACAGAAAGAAATATAGTAGCACACAACGTTAATAATAAAACTGTACAAAAGGAGATCAATAAAGGCTAAAGCACATGAAGGGCTTTACTGGGTTATCCTATAATCAAAATGTTCATTTCCAACTTCAAGCCATCCTTAGGTTCTAACATGCTCAAGGTTCCTCTTATTAAGGTCATGCAAATCCAATCCATTCTTTGAATTAAAGCTCTGATATTATCTCCCCCTTGACACCTTTCTTAAACATACAGTGAGTACCTTCTGCTAATATCCTATAACATTATCCATATCACTAATCTGATACTTAATGGCAGTCTTACATTCTAGAACTCTCTTGTGTACCAAGTCTGTCCCTTTGGCCTAAATAGACTCCATACAGTTAGAATGAAAGAACTGTGGGTTACACTTACTGTTTTCTTTTTAGCAACTAAGTACTCTGTAGGCAAACAAGATATAAACTGAATTAAAACCAAATTAATATAATTCTGCTATACAGTACCAAAGTTGCAAAAGAGATTACCTATTCAAATGGATTTCCTTCTCCTGTGCATGGCTGACCTAGAAACCTAGATAATTAGTGGTTTCCAAATAAAAGGGCAAAAACTGCCTACCAAAAGATATAATAAGTGTAAAGGAAAATGTTGCCATAATTCATGTTGCCATAATTTTATTTCCGAAGAAGACATATATTAAAGTTAACAGACAACCCTCTATAAGATGATCAAGAGGAGTTCAAATTCTTTACCCTCTCTTATCTCTGGACTCTTCTGGAAAAGATTAAACCAATAATATTTTTAATTAAATGGTTTAGCTTCTAAGCAAGATATAATCCACATGTCATCAATTAATTTGCTTAGGCTTTAAATTTGAAAGAAGCCAATGTTTTACAGAAACTCTAAATGCTATACTATGTACTAAACAAAGTGAATGAAAAGAAAATATACTTACCAAGAACAATACACACTTGCAGTTTGGAGCTGCTGAGTGAGGTAAGTCGTACAAAGAACAAATGCCGTGTTATCCTGACCCTCAGATTCCAGATTACATATGATGTCTAGTATTTCCTTGCAGTCGACCTTTGCAATCTATCAGAAATGAGAAGATGGACTCAAGATGAAAATGGTGACTTTCCTGTATATTTTGTTATGTAACAAGCTTCTTTTAAGCTTTTCTATCTTTGACAATTGATGAGGCAATTAGAGGGATATAATTTTCTTCTATTAACTCTGGGCTGAATCTCCTGAGCTATTTCATATAAGAAAATATTAAAGAGAAGTGAAGAGACACAAAAGGAAGTTCCACTGCAGTCCCAACACAGATAAAAACATTTTTGTACAGTTAAAAAAAAAATTATTCCATATAAATGAATCAAATTATGCACAGTAAGATTATTTTCACTTGAAGTATCATCTTTTTTTGTTTTTTATTTCCTTTTCAATTTTATTCAAGTCACTCTAGTTACAGATAGGAAAACAGAAGTCTTATCCTTACAGCCAGCAAGGCTAACAGAGGCCAGTTGAGAAACTTGTATCACTTTCTCAGATCAAGGAGGAAAAAAAATATTTGGTATAAATGAGTTTAAATAACTAAAACACTCAGAAATATAACTGTTTTATACTATTTTTTTTAAAGATTTAATTTTTAAAAGTAATCTCTACACCGAATGTGAGGCTCAACCCCAAAGTCAAGAGTCACATGTAGTAGAAAATGAGCCAGCCAGGCGCCCCTCATTGACACTACTTACAGAAATCTTAAAACCACCTCTGGGCAAATCAGAATTTTCTGGGGCTCTTTTTACACACTAAGAAAACAGAAGATTAAGACCTCTAAGGACCCTTTCTCAACTCTATTTTATCACTTCCCCATCTTAACAAAGAATATGAATAATCTCTTTGTCATGTGTCAGCCTTATAAATGTCGATTATACCAGACACCAAATGTACAAAACAATAAACTTCAAGATCAGTGAAGTGAGTATCAGGATGAATGAGTAATATGTATAAAAGAGTTTAGCTCATCTCTTCCAAAGTGCTATTCAGTTCCAACAGGTGGTTGAAGCACCTAATTTTAGTCATACCTCAAACAGGCACAGAAAGACTTTTTTCAAAGTGTAGCGCGGATGACATTTTCTCAAAGAATACTTTCACTTCTAAGACCAGGTCAGAATCCCCATCAAAAACTCTATTCTTATCCATTGAAAAAACAAAACAAACCCAACTCCTCCAAAAGTCAACTGTACTTCAATTAAATAAAAAATACCCCACATTAAAAAAAAAAAAAACAACTCTACTCTTAATTCCTCCTTTGTAACATCTATCACCACTGCAATTCAAGCATTAGGCAAAGAATTTATTAGTATCTGTCTTCTCTGCTAGAATGTAAAATCAATGACGTCAGAGGCCATGTATATCTTGTTCAAAACTCAGCACCCAGCAGTCTCTGGAACACATTAAAAAAAACAAAACAAAACAAACAAACAACAACCAGTAAATAGGAGTTGATGAGTGGAATAAATAAATCAAGTTTAATGAGGGCAAAATGTTCGTGTTCACAAAATGGACCTCATACAATTCTGTTTTCTAGTCTTTTCAAAGACAGTGTGATGACATAATAAGCTGTATGATATACTGGTTAAAAGCAATTATTCTTTTTTTAAGATATTTTTATTGTTTGTTTATTTAGTGTGTGTATGTGTGTGTGTGTGTGAGAGAGAGACAGAGAGAGAGACAGAGAGACAGACAGAGAGAACACAAGCAGGGTAGGGGCAGAGAAAGAAGGAGAGAGAATCCCAAGCAGGCTTTGCAGTGTCAGCAAAGCCTGACTCAGGGCTTGAACTCACAAACCATGAGAGATCATGATCTGAGCCAAAACCAAGAGTCAGTTGCTTAACCGAATGAGCCACGTAGGTGCCCAAAAGCAATTACTCTAAAACCAGATTGTGTATATTCTTTTCCCAGCTCTATAGCTACTAGCTCTGTGGCTCTGGGTAAGACACGTAACTTCTCAGTAACTTAGTGTCTTAGTTTCCTCATGTGTAATATGGAAAGAATAGAACCTCCCTCATGGAGTTATTTTAAGAATTTAATATGTTTTAGTACATCATGGTGACTATAGTTAATACTGTACTGCATATTGGTAACTTACTAGGAGAGTAGATCTCATCACAAGAAAAAAATTTTTTGTCACTGTATAGTGACAGGCATCAACTAGACTTATTTGGATATCATTTCACAACCTATATAAATATTGGATATTATGTTGTACACCTGAAATAATACAATGTCAATACGTCAGTTATGCATCAATAAAAAATGTGGTATGTGGGCCTACTAAAGTTACAATTAAGTTTTAAAAAAATATATTCTAACAGGGATTGACAAGTAGGGAGCATGTTAGAAGAGCTCTTAACTGTTTTCATGAATACATAAATTTTAAAAATAAGAAAAAGAAAAAAAGAAAGTTAACATTAAGAATATTAGAGAGTATTTCAAAAGATCACTCTCCGATGAAAGATCACACTTGATTTAAATTTATATCTAAGGAGCAATGGGAGGCAAAGTTACGCTGATAAAGCCTAGAACATAATTAAAGTTAAATTCAGTTCTCAGGTTAAAAAAAAATCTTATCAGACTTAATGAGGATGGAATTTTAATGACACCCTCAACAACCACGTCCTCATCCGCATCCTAGTCCGAGGCTGAATGAATCAGAAGGGTCATCCAGAGACAAAGGGCCCACCCCAGGGTGGTTAGAAGCGAAGTGACTAAAGGACTGAAATGAGCATTCCACAGCAAATCGACAGCTGTTCCAAAGCAACCAGCTACTATCCATGCCACGTTAAAGCTCTTGTCAAAAACACAGAATTCTAAAATTCGATTTTGCAATGTAACAGCAATATAACATTTCCAGGCTGAGAAATAGCATGAGAAACTCTCTAAGCCAGGCATATAAATGAAAATGGAAAGAGTATATACAACTTGCATTTCTAGAACATTTTTTATCCCTTTCAAATACCTTGAATGAGATATTATCTCATTTTATCAGCATGATAAATCTGTAAGATTAGCAAGGCTGGCAATATTATTTCTACTTCACAAGTAAAAGATGAGCCTAAGAAGAGACTGTTTCTTGTCTCTAGTCAACTGTGGCTAATAATCAGAAGTAACAGTAAACAAAATGAAAAACTAATCTCACGTCATTTTATTCCTACAGGGAAGCTCATTTTAAAAGGGTACCGTTCAGACAGATATGAGCTTTCACCTTGGAACCATGGTATTAAGAAAAAGGGACAAAGCTGAAGTAAATTAGAAATCTAGATTTCAAGTCAAAAATCAGTAACCTAAAATGGGTTAGGAGGAAATGATATGAAAAATCCAGATTAGCTGGTTAGAAGGCATATGTAGTTCTATCGTTTCCATTTATTACGAACACTCTAAAGATGAACACTACCAGTCAGTGTGTAACAACCCTAACCAAATAGCCCTCCTCCTCTTGCCTGCTGAACTGAGTCTCCCCACCCCTCAATATTCAGTGGAAACTTTTCTCATTATGAAGTCTTCCTTCATAGACTACTCTAGCATCCAACAGTCTCTTGCCTAACTCTGAATTCACAGCATCTTATCAACAGTTTTAATTGGGCTATTTTTTATTCCATTGTGGGTCAACTTTTGGGCCAGTAACTCATAGTGGCCATTACCTTTTATTATTTTACTTTTTTTTTTTTTTTATGTGCTTTGAACTTTGGCTTTCAAACTAGGCCGTGAATTCCCAAAGGCAAGAGCACTGTCTTATATGATATCCAAAATCCTCTGTGAACAAAATCCCATGGGAAAAAACCATGTTAAAATTAAAATGCACATGTCTTCCAAAGTGGTGCTGTTTACTACCAAGTACTTGTGCTATGCTAAGTACTGGGGATACAAGCCAACCTGATTTTTGCCTTCAAGGAAGTCACAGTCCAGCCACAGATAACAAATGAGGAGAGAGCAACTGCTAAGAATTACAGTGTATATTAATATTTTTTTTCTTTTTTTATATTAACTTACAATGGGGACGTACAGAGTATTTTTCTTACCTCAGGTAAAAAAAGAAGAAAAATCTAACCCAATTTGGGGGATCAAAAACAGCTTCCTGGATGAAGTCACGTTTAAGGTGAGAATTAAAGAATGAGTAGAGATAAGCCATGGGAAAGGGTAGAGTGAAATAAGAAAATAGTTCCAAACAGGAAGAAAAACACATCGCGAGGGCCAAAGGGTAAGAATGAACAAGGAACTGGAGAAACAGAAAGAAATTATTTCTGTACAGCTAAAGGTAATTTAGCAATAGTGTTGGAGTATCAACTCTAGCGGCTTCCTAAGAAGAGACGCCTTCTGCTCCTCTAGGATCTCAGTGCCTTCTGACACTACCAGAGATGGCTGGCAACCCAGCATACTCCTGCACCAACCTGACCTCTACCATCTTCTCAAACTCAACCTCAACTTTCTCCCAATGTTATCCATTTTCTAGTAAATTTTAAATACCAGCATGCTTTTAGTTCATGCTTAATATTGCTGTTTACCTGACATTTTAGAATATATGCCTGATAAGGAAGTTTCTAAGAGGTCTATAACACCTAAGCACGGCAACTTATATATGGTTTTTTTATTATCCATTACCTCCACTGTTTTACTTCCATCAAGGTTTCTAATGAGAAAATAAGATTAATTTATAATGGGGTTTTTGTACAACCTTCCAAAAGAACTCATTTGCCTCACACATACTCATCTATGCTAATAACAGGACATCCATCTAGACTTTTTTTTTCCACTCTCATTTAAGTAATAAAAAAAAAAATTCTCATCTTTCTTTCAAGTGAAGAAACTGAAGCCAGAGTTCCTTTAGTCTGTTACCTACTCTCCTTGATTCTAAGTCCTTTGAAAGCTGGCGTCTTATCTCATGTTTTTAACCTACTGCTCTAGGATCTTTACATGACAAATACGCAAGCACTCAGTTAACATTTTTAATTGAAGAGAACATCAGTATTTTGCCCCAAACACCAGTATTTTCTTGAATACAGAGGAAAAAGTGTTCTGATAAAGAAATAAAACTAAATAGAAATTTTTAAAAATAGAAAAATCCAGGTAAATTAAAATGACATATTTTTTAACACTTCACTAATAAGACACAGTATGGTTATACTACTGGTCCCCAACCTTTTCTAATATAATAGCTTAAGACCACATTAAAAAACAAATATATGCCACAAAATACTTTTCAGCTACAGTAAATTAAAATGAGGTCACTGACAAGCTTCTGAGAATTTCAGTGAGTGTCTAGGAAATTCCTGAATAGGTACTGAAATAATTTTTTTGTTCTTTTTAAAAAATTGCTTTAAAGTTTTTTTTTTTAAAACTATTTAAACGATCTGTACACCCAATGTGGGGTTTAAATTCACAACCCCAAGATCAAGAGTCAGATGCTCTACAGACTGAGCCAGCCAGGTACCCCAATTATTTTTTGATTTACTATCCACCTTGCCTACCAGAATATATGTTCCATTAGGGCAAAACTTTGTTTTTATTAACCACTGTATCTTTAGTGCCTACAATGGTACTAGGCACTTGGGGGGAGCATCAATAAATATTTATTGGAATTAAAGAGAACCACAAGATAAATAACATAGTGGCCACAGGATAAATAAGTGGGACAGACTGAAGACAAGAATAATGTAGACTAGAGTAAGCAAAGAAGGCTTCAAAGAAAATAGCTCTTGGGGGGATATCAGGATACAGTTTCATACTACACAGAGGTAACCAGCTAAAGATGTTAATGGAGGTTGAAATTCAGTGAGCTTGCCAAGCCCTAAATTTTGGCCTAAGGCTCTTCCTCACAGAAGGGAGACCTTTGGAAGCAATCATATGAAGGAGGATGTAGTGGAACATGGTCCTTTTTGCTAATTTCCACAAAGGTACCATATGGGCTAACAATAGCGGGAGACCAGAGGACACGTTGATTGTTTTGTTCCTAAGGGTTGTCAATAAACATTTACTGAACTGGAATGGAAGGACGGTGAGCAGAACCAGCCAAGAACTTAAAAGGACCTGAAAGATTAGTCAGGAACATTCACTCCATACCATGTTCTCCCCTCCAACCTCTTCAAAATCCTAACTACTTCCTCCAGATCTTTCCTTACCAAAATCTACTTCATAACAAAGTCTGATACACTTAATGATACAAAATTCTAAATCATACACAAGCACTATCAATGCTGTGTGTATTTACAAAGTATCACAACTTTCAGCATAAGGCATAAAGTGGCTAATGCTGGAAGTTTCTGGTGGCAAAGATGAAACATACCACCTTACCCTATGAATTTAATATATAATGATTACATACCTTCCTGCCAGTCCTGAACAAGAGGAATGCCTGAAAATTCTCCTGTGGCAAAGCACTTAGAAATCCTGGGTAAAACAGAAATGCCTTTTATAGAACATACAGCCAAAGATTCAAGAAGTAAAAGAAATCACTAAGGGGAAAAAAGTGTTCAAGTGTGCCTGGACAACGGCCCTAAATTTGCTGGATCATTGCTAACTTCACTAAGAGGCTTGTGTTTTACAACTCAGGGATAGATGATAAAGCTTGGACCTGGGGACAGGAAGTTGGCAGTGAGATCTCCTGCATAAAATTAGAACTCCTAAAGAGCTACAAACTCAGAGAGTGGGTGGACCAAAATAAGGGACACAGCAGGAAAACCTGTATAACAATCTCAACCTGGGTTCTGGTGGGATAAAAAAAAAATACTGGAGAATTTATAATCTGTCCTTCAAACTTGCAATTTGCCCTAACACTATTCTGTTGTCTAATAACCCCAAACTGAGAAAAATGATATAAAATAAAAAGAAGGTTCTGGCTGGTAACATCTCTGAATCACTAGGCAGAAGGAAAACTGAAACTGATTTATAGAGACATATGCTAACTAATAAGCCCTATTAGAATTCCCGGAAATAAAGCACTCCCTGCTTCCACCCACTTCCATCAAAACTGAGCTCACAATCCCAAACTATAAAAACTACAAGTAAACTAACCATTGCAGAAAAGGCAACATACACAATAAGCAGCAGGACTAGACTCCCAAGAACTTCAGATAATAGAATGTACAACACCAAGATTGAACCATAACCAAGGCCTTTGGTTTGTTTAAAAAAAGAACAGCAAGGCAGAGAGGAATATGAGTTTGGTGAAGGAAGGAAGGAAGAAGGAAGGAAGGAAAGGAGGGAGGAAAGAGAGGAAGGAAGCATAAAGTCATAAAATGATACGGAGGAACCTTAAATGCATATTGCTCAGTGAAAGAGCCAATTTAAAAAGGCTACATACTACATAATTCCAACTACATGACATTCTGGAAAAGGCAAAACTGTGGGGGCAGTAAAAAGATCAGTGGATGTCGGGGCTCGGGGGAAAAGAGGGAAGGAAAATAAGGACATGTTTAGAAGAGTAGAACTATTGATTCTGTAGGATACTGTGATGACAGATACACATAATCAAATGTTTGTCAAAACTCAGAATGTAGAACACTGAGAGTGAAACTTAATGTAAAACTATAGATTTTAGTTAATAATGTACTTAGTTCAACAATTCTAACAAATGGAACACACTCATGACAAGGTGTTATACGTAAAACTTGGGGTAGGGGGTTGGGAGGTATATTTGGGAACTGTGTACTTTCCACTCAAATTTTCTGTAAACTGTTTCTGCTTTTAAAAACCTATAAGCTTTTAAAAGTCTATTAATTTAACAAAAAAGTCTTTAACCATTTTTAAAACTGGATTATTTGTCTTTTTACTTTTCTCTCATTCTGTGGATTAACTGTATTATTTTTTGATGTCCTTTCAAAAAGTTGGATGAAATCTTATTTTTCTTTTGTCACTTGTGCTTTTGGTGTCAAATACAAGAAACAACTGTCAAATCCAAAGCCTTAAATAATTATTCCTGTATTTTCTTCTAACATGGCACACTTTATTACATTTAATATTTATATGTTATAGCATAATTTATTATATATTTATATTTTAATATAAGCCGTATCTTTTAATAAATAACATATTCACAGGAATTATGTGTTTATAATATATATTTATATTATGTTGATATATTTATATGTATGATCCATTTGGAGTTAACTTCTTGCATTCAGTATTAAGGATCAAGCTTCATTCTTCCACAACTGGATATCCAGCTGTTTAAGACCTATTCATTGAAAAGATTATTCTTTTCCCCATTGAACTGCCTTGGAATTCACATAATCAATTGGTCATAAGTGTGAAGGGCTTATTTCTAGATTCTGGATTCTAGTCCATTACCTTTTTGCCTGTTTGTTTAGTGACTTTCCTAGAATTAATTCTGTAAAGTCTATGTTCTTTGCCATGTAAGGCAACTGGAGTCTCTGCTTGGTTGGCTTAACGGTCAGCTACGTGCTTGATGTATTGAAGAGATTTATTTAAATGCCTGAATGAGTCTCTGCTTTTGCCAAGCAGCTTTGTGTATGGGGCATACTTTCAGTATTTTGGTAGGCAGTTTAAAACTCTTGACTTTCACTTCCTATGTGTGCAGAGCCTCAAGGCATACAAGAGATGAGGGACTAGGGCCATCTTAGGTCATTCCTCACCAGACACACAGCCTGTTACCTTCCAGAATCCTAGGAATACAGAAGTATTCAAAGTTCTGTAGGACATCCCATATCCCAGTTTTTCTTTTTTTAATCTTTTTGGCCAGTCTCTTGCTAGCCTGACTGGTAATGCCTCCTCGGACCACTGTCACATTAAACAATTATCACTGATTGTTTCTGACAAATATACTGGGGACACAGCTTTTATCATCATGAGCTCAGAGTCAAATAAAGACAGGTCTTGAGAATGGAACTTTGCAGAAGTTGCCACAAAGATCAAATAGTAACAATCTGCTAGGGATGAGCTTTTGCGGAGTTCCCAAACCTATTCTGCTTCCTCTGCTGGCTGCTAGGCTGCTGGTTTTCATAGGCTACTACTGTAGTTTCAAGGCTGTTTGTTTTCAAGGTTACTGTGAAGCTGGGGAAGAGACAGAAAGTAGGGCAAGTTAAAATGGCACCAAGTCCACTGTTCTTAGGGAGGCTCATCTGTTTTCCCTGAGCAATACTTCTTTGGATTGTAGCAAGCCTTTAGTTAATTTCCAGGGCTTTGAAAAAGTTAATCTTAGGGCACCTGGGTGGCTCAGTCGGTTAAGTGTCCAACTTCGGTTCAGGTCATGATCTCACGGTTTGTGGGTTCAAGCCGCGTGCCAGGCTCTGTGCTGACAGCTAGCTCAGAACCTGGAACCTGTCTTCAGATTCTGTGACTCCCTCTCTCTCTGACCGTCCCCTGCTCACGCTGTCTCTCTCTCTCTCTCAGAAATAAATAAAACATTTAAAAAAAAGTTAATCTTATTCGCTCTCTGGTTTCAAATGCTGATGACTTGGAACTGCTAATTTCTAACCCTAACTCTCCCCTCAGTCTCACAGTGTATGAATACGGTTTGCTGTTTCTCTCCCTTGTGTCTTGTTCATCCTTGTATCCCTACTGCCTAACAGAGTCCTCCAATGAATATACGTTAAATGACTGGAAAGTATGTCTATGTTATTTCTTACAATAATATGTGAATCTAAAATTATTTCAAGGGGTGCTTGGGTGGCTCAGTCAGTTAAGTGTCCGACGTGGGCTGAGGTCACGATTTAAGTTTGTGAGTTCGAGCCCCAAATGGGGCTCTGTGCTGACAGTGAGAAGCCTGCTTCAGAGCCTGTCTTCCTCTCTCTCTGCCCCTCCCTCGCTCATACATGAACCCGCACACGCTCTCTCTCTCTCAAAAATAAACAAACTTAAACAAAATATATACTTTTGTTTTAAGAAGAAAAGAAAAAAAGGTCATCTTGGGTATTGCCGAAAATGAACTGTAGGGATAGGAACAAATGTAATTAGAAGACTTTCATAAAAATCAGCCAATTAAATATCCCTGCTCTAACAGGTAGCCGACTGGCCTAAGAGAAGGGGAGTAGAGACAGCATATCTGCCTTATTTTCACGATTAGGCTACCAACGTAAACTAGTATTCTGGCCTGTGCCATTACTGGAATATTTTATCATTTATCTTTCTCTTGATTACTGGTTTTGAACTTAGTATTTTCCTGATCTGTTCCTTCCCCCACCCTGATCAGTTCTGAGTCATAATGCAAATAATTTGTTCCTCATAATAGACTTTTTAAGCTGAAGCTGATGTTTTTCAAAAGAGAATCAAAATGGATTCCAGGTTATCCAGATATTAAGATTCTTCTCACTTGTATCCTCAAACAGGAGAAAAGTAGGAGTTATAGTTAGCAAACCTACATTTCATATAACCCTGGGTCTACCTCTGGGAGAATCATCCCTATTAGGTTCATAGATATAACCTGGAAAAAACGCCATGGTTCTAAAAATCAGACTTCTTTTCAACTACAGTAATATCACAGACCAGCACTACGTTAACCAGTGGTTACTTGCATGTTTCTTAAAGAAACTAATGGTCATTGATGCTTCTAATTAAACCCTATGGCCATGTGTACGTAAGCCTGAAATGTCCTACTAAGTTCTTGAAAATTACACATCTAACTCTCCATGACTCCCTAGTATAATCTTACATCAACCAAAACACCCACACATAACCCAGGAAAGCGAGACTAGATTTAAGATCCAGATGCAAACTGTCCTGTGAAGATGTCTCTTCAAAGCTATTTGAAAGAACCCTGCCTTAGGAGATAAAATACTTAAATAAGCAAATCCTCAACTTTCCCATATACCCTTTCTACCTTTAATGTATTTATTTATTTATTTTAAGAACAAGCAAGAGCAGGAGAGAGAGAATGAGCAAAAGCAGGGGAGGAACAGAGAGAGGGGGGGAGAGAGAATCCCAAGCAGATTCCACGCTGTCAGCACAGAGCTTGACATGGGGCTGAATCTCACGAATCATGAGACTATGACCTGAGGGGAGATCAAGAGTTGGAAGCTTAATCAACTGAGCCACCCAGGCACCCTTTTAATGTATTTTTAAGAGTACATTTCATTCTCCATACAATAAAGTAAAATTATTTACATTTTAATTTAATTTTATTTATTTTTTAAAAATTTTTTAAATTTATTTTTTATTTATTTCTAGGAGAGAGAGAGACAGCATGAGCAGGGGAGGGTCAGAGAGAGAGGGAGTCACAGACTGAAACAGGCTCCAGGCTCCGAGCTGGCAGTCAGCACAGAGCCCGACGCAGGGCTCGAACCCGCGAACCGCGAGATCTTGACCTAAGCGAAAGTCGGACGCTTAACCGACTAAGCCACCCAGGCGTCCCATTAAATTTTAATTTTAAATGTAATTATATACTTTGTTATTATTCCTTGTTCAGGATCTTAATCTGGATTCTTATTTAAGCTCCACCTGAAATTTCTATGCTCCTGTTTACTTTTTCTTCTACTCCCAAACTGAATCCCCAATGGATCCTGTTTAAATGTTTATTTGCTGTGTTTATCATCTATACCTAGTGATTATGTCAATTCCCAACAGTGCTAGACTAGTGAGTAAATTAGGTACTGTTTGTCTTTTCCTTTCCACATCAAGAAAAGAAAGAAGCCTCTCCTGTTGTGTCTATTAACATTAGGCACTGAAGAAACAGTTCATTCCTGGATAAAAACGGAAATGGACTCCTGCCTTAACTGTGCCAAGAGTTCTACTGACAGATTCCTTGGCTCTTCATAATAATAGAAGCACGTCATGTTAAAATCTCATTATCCTTCATGTTATACGTGGAAAACCTGATCTTTGCAAAGATTTCCCCCCTTGACTACTGAAAAAAATATAGGAAACATCCACTTGGGTCACTAGGTCATGACCAAGTCTGTAACTTTCATTAAAAATTTTTTGTATGTAGAACTAATAGTAACATCATTTGATTCTAAATGAAACTGGAACTTGAGGATTCCATTGAGGTTCTGGGTTTGGGCTTCTGAATCTTGGCTCTCAAGGTGATCCCCTCAACTAATCTTAATTGTATGTGTCTGGCTAAATCTTCCCCAGCAGAGGTTTCCTATTACACACATCCATTATGGTGATACCCACAGGAGCTAACATACAAGTACTTTTATTCCCAGCTGTTGCTCAAGTTAATTTGGCTCTTCTGAACTCAGTTGAAGTAGATGGCAAATGTATATAGAATTCTGCAACTTTAGAACACATGTTGATTTTAAACTCCAATTAATGGACATCTAGTGATTCATCAGTACTTTTTCAAAGCAAATTTTAAAGATTCTCTTTAATTCTATTGTCAGTTGCAAAAGAAAGCATTATTGGTTAAGAGACTAATCATGATGGTACCAGTATTCCTTTTAAAATGTTATAATGTGTGCTAAATGTTTTTGCATTGATATATTTAAGTAATTAATCTCAATCATTATAAAACTGGTTTAGGTCACACCTATAACTAAGTGTATAAATATGAATAGAATGATATACCATTAAGATGTTTCCTATTATAACATGGCTCGTTATGTTTACCAACTGGAAATAAGTTGTACAGTGGAAAAAAGGCTGGCCAGGAAGCAGGGAGATCTGTGTTCTAGCCTGGGCTTGGACTCTCTAATTAGCTTAATGCAGGTAGGGCCTTGGAAACATTATCATCTTGGCTAGTTTCATCATTGGTAAAACATGCAGGAGTAGACTAAATGATAGTCAATGTGTGCTATACACTGGAAAATCTGATTCTTGTAGAGCAAGGACTAGCAAACATTTTTTATAAAGTGCCAGATAAATATTTTCAGCTTCGTGGGCCAGAGAGTCTCTGTTACAGCTATTCAATTCTACCACTGTAGAGTAAAAACAGCCATAAACAATAAATGAATGGGCATGACTGTGTTCCAGTAAAACTTTATTTACAAAAACAGGCAGTTGGGTGGGTCTGGCCCACAGGCCATAGTTTGCCAACCTCTGTTGTAGAGAATCAAATCACATGTCCTCTAACTTTGTTCCTTACAAACTCAACAAATTCGTTGAAAGGAATTAATTATATTACTTCATTCAAGAAGAAATCCTGTTTTGTTGTCTTGTTATTAATAAACCAGGGAAGTCATGGACAAAATAAAGCTGATTATTCTCCCAAGCCCTCCCTGTTACCCATATCTTCTTTGCCATTCTGGTCATTTAGTAGAATACTGTCATTCTTCCAGTCTCCCAGTCCTTATAAAGTCTCTTGACATTAAGTCCTCTTGCTAACTCCAATCTCTTCTAAACCTAATATATCTTCTTTCTAAGCTTCCTAAAATACTGATATTGATATTGTCATTCCAATCCCTACCTTCAAAACCTTCCTAATTTCTACTGCATCAAGTAAGTTCTAATTCACTAGAGTTTCCAAAGCCTTCCCCTTCTCCCCACCCAACAGGTCTTATTTCTCACAAGACTTCAACATCCACTCTGCCATGGCAAGGTGTTCTCTAGTGGGCCTTAGCAACATACACATTCATTTCTCTGTCTTTACTACCAGTTATTCCCCAAACCATTCTTTCTACCCATCTGAACCCTACCATTATTTCAAGGTCTGAATCAAGGATCAATTTCTACAAAGGCTTATATGCCAGTCTACAAAGATTCTCCACACTTCTACTGAATTTAGGGGCAGTATCATACAGCTTAGTACTTATCTTCCTATATCTGTTGCTGGCAACCAAACTAGGCCATATACTCTTCTGTTTTTGCCAATACCTCACACAATGCTACAAACAAAATAAGTTTTAAATAAACAAAGGCTGAGACATTAAAGGAAAAGTTGTTACTGTTATAGAATGAAGAGGAATCAAGTCCATGATCTAGCATTTTTGCTTCTTCTGAAATTTTCTGGGTATGTGTGGTGCTGAATATAACCATTACTACAACTTAACTCTGATTACGTATCCCAAACAAAATATTACAACTGTTACTGGATATAAGTGGTCTCCTATCTCCTTACCCTTCCCAATACGGCAAATAAAAAAATTAGCATATGGACTTATAATTAGTCTCTTATGAATGAATGCCTATTTCCCTGCTAAATATTCTTCTAGAATGTAGGGATATCGTAGTGAACAAACCAATGTCTCCATCCTTACAAAGTTTTCAACCTAGTGGGAGGAAACAGAAAAGAAGCAAATATGATGTCTAGCAGAAGCAGTAATATAAACATAAAGAAGAAACAGGTAAATAAGGGGACAGAGAGTGACAGAGGCCATTTTAGATGGACTTCTATATATTTATAATAATGATAACAGGTATTGAAGGAAAAAAGGACAGAGTAGGGGGATAGGATACTATTTTTTTTTTCTTTTATTTACTTGAGAGAGCACGCATGCACACAAGCAGGCAAGGAGCAGAGGGAGAGGGAGAGAGAATCCCAAGCAGGATCCACAGCAGCATGGAGCAGAACCCAGGATGTGAGCTCACGACTGTGAGATCATGACCTGAGCCAAAATCAAGAACCAGATGCTTAAACCCATGGAGCCACCCAGGGACCCCGAGAGGAAACTATTTTAGAAGGGACAGTGAGGAAGGTCTCTGACAAGGCAATACTGAAGTGAGATGTGAACGAGCCATCCCAACTATCTTGTGGGGAAGGGCATTCTAGACAAAAGAAATGGCAACTACAAAGCTCTAAGGCAGGAATGTGTTTGGTTTGTTTAAACAAGAGCAAAGACAAGGTGGCTACAGAGCAGTGAGTGTTAAGTGGTACAAGATACTGTCAGAGATGCTTAGAGAAGTCGCCAGGAGCTATGACACACAGAATAAAGACTTCTGGATTTATTCTGAAGACTGGATTTATTCTGAAGAAGACGGAAAGCTGTTGATCTGGGAGTGACAAGGGCCCACTTTACATTTTAAAGAGATTATTCTGGTTATTTCTGGTAAGAATAAAATGTAGAGGGCAGGAGTGAAAGCAAGTAGGCGAGTTCAGAGGCTTCTGGATTAATTTTTGTAACACAAGGCCTAACACAGCATTTGGTACATAAACCCTTAGGTATTTATCACCTAGGATGATATATATTAGCCTGTATTTTTAATATTAGTAGTAGTATACCAAACTCAGGTTTGAATCTCAGCTTAACCACTTTAAGCTCTGTAAGCATGAACATATTACTTGATCTGATCCCCATTTTCCTCACCAATAAAATGGAGCTAAGAGTCGTGAGAATTAAATGTGACAAAATATGTATAAGGCATTCAGCATAGTGCTTAACATACAGTAAGGACTAAAAAAAAAAAGATAGCTGGTTATTCACTACCTTCCCCCCTCCACCTGCAACACTGCGACTGGACAGCAACTGACTTCATTTGGAAGAAAGCGCATAAAAACAAACAAAGCCCTAATATCAGGAAGATCAGGAGGCTAGTTATGGACATTAAAAGTCTGAGATGCTATTAGCCATACCAGAAGAGATAGTGATTAGGTAGTTGGATATATGAGTCTGGAGTTCAGAGGAGAGGACCGGGCTGGAGATAAAACAGCTGAGATTCAGACAACAGTTGGCATTTAAAAACAGGAGTCTGAAAGAAATCACCAAGGGAATGTGTGTAGGTAGAAACGAGAGGACACACAAAGACAGAGCCCTAGGGTACTGCAACATTTACTCAACAGAGAGATGAGGAGGAAGAACAGATCAGAACTTAAAAAGACTAATCAGTTAGGTGCATAGAAAACCATGAGAGTGGAATACCCTAGAATCCAAGCGCCAAGAGTCAGTTAAGCAGCTGACTCCTGACTTTGGCTCAGGTCAGGATCTTATGGTTCGGGAGACTGAGCCCCACGTCAGGCTCTGCGCTGGCAGCTTGGAGCCTGCTTGAGATTTTCTCTCTCTGCCCCCGCACCCCCCACCCCCGCTTGTGCTCTCTCTCAAAATAAATAAATAAATAAGCTTAAAAAATGTTTAAAATACAAAGTTAAGAAGTCAGATTGAGTAAGATGAAAGCTGAGAAATCATCATTGGATTTAGTGATGTGATAGACTGGCAGGGTGAATGCCACGTTATAACATGTTTGAGGAGAACAATGTTAGAAAAGTAAATTCATGGAATTCGTTCAAGAAATTATGCTGAAAGACCAGGAGAAAAATGGAGTGGTCACTGGACTGGGGAGTGGAATCTAAAGATTTTTTTTTTTAAAGATGGAAAAAGTAACAGCATAAATGCTGACAGGATGGTTGCAGTAGAGAAAAGCCCTGTAGCATTATCCTTGAGGGGGCGACAGCAGATGGGATGTGACAGTGAAGTCGGGTGGGCTGGCCTTCGGCAGGAGAACAGATGCAGTTATCTTTACTAATGGAAGAGAAGGTGTGCATGTGTACATACAGGTAGGTGAACAGACATCCTGGAAGCAGCTTACAGAAACCCCCTTCCAACCGCCTCAATTTCCTCAGAGAAATAGGGAGAAAGTTCATCAATGGAAAGTGTGATAGGGCAGAGGGCATTATAGTATTAGTTGGAAGAGAAAGGACACAGTATGAAATAGTACTTTATGAAAGTGGGAGAGCAAATAGCCTAAAAAAATACAGTGTGACTGATTACTAGTAAAGTCCGTAGGCTGGTCTTCTCCACCCCAGTTTGAACCCCCTGGTACAGGTAAAGATACAGAGCAGGTAAAGATTCTGGGATAATCAGGATGTTAGTTAGTCAAATAAGTACAATTAAGGGAGACATGAGTAGAGAAACTGAAGGAGTGATTACTATTGACTGACTAATGGAAAAGCAGAGGTTAAGGGGAAAGGAGTACATGAGGATAAAGAAAGCGAGTAAGATCAATAGACTTTTGGTCCTGGAGTGAGTGAGCTGGAAAAAGAGAATTGCATTTGGAATAGGATATTATAAATAAAACTGTTAAGTTGAAATTGTCATTAAAGTTAAGAATTTGTATAGCATAAAATCAGATCCTTGGGATTATTACCTTTAATAAGAAAGGTTTAGCAGAGAAGTAAAATGAGAATCCATATACCAGATCTAAGAGAATTATAGGTAGATGATAGAATACAGCTAGAAATTCCTCATCTTTCTCTGTGTAATTTATCAAAAACTATTAGAAAAAGTGAATTCCAGTATTTTAAAGAAAAAGGTTCAGGTTACAAAAATGCAATGTGATCGATAAAATAATTTTTAAAAAAGATTCAATTAACTTATTATTTTCCATGGTACCCAGCTTGTGCATTTAATTATAGTTCAAAATGTATCCATGGGTTCTAAAGTACCACACTTCTCTGCTTACAGTTATATGATGGAAGTACCTTAAACTAAAGCTAAGTGCCATCCTTACTTTAGTTTATCCCTTGATGTTATTAATTATTAATGAAATTAATAATTTCTGTATTTCCCAAACACATAGAAATCATTACTTAAAAGAAAAAAATCTTTCATATTTGAAAATTTCAAAGCAAACTATTGCCCAAACACATAAATACCCATCTGCATATTCTTTAATTATCTATTTTCAAATCCACCTACAAGACATAACTTTATATTCAATCTGTTGAACAGCTATATACAACTAATATGGCACTTTTAAGTAGCCAGAAAAAAATGATTCATGGTTTTCATCCTGCCATGCAACGTTTCTCAAAATCAATTCATAGTAAGTGTGCGTGACAACAGCACTTACTTGCTTTACTCACCTCCTTAATAGCATCTTCATTCGGGAGAATGGAACATAAGCATGTGATATAGGCTTGCTGGAAAGATGACACATTTGAAATTTCTTTAGATTCTGCACACAGTTTTGATAAAGCAGTGGCCTGAGGGATGCAGTTAGATTTCAATAAATGTTTTATTCGCATCTGCAGAAAGGAAGGTCCTTCTTGTGCAATCAATTTATTGACTAGGAAGAAAGGAAAAATAAAAGTTTGATAACATACCTCATAACATGTCAAGGTTAAGATGATAGTTTGATATATTTTGTTGTTGATTTTTTAGTGAATAAACACTCAGTTGGTATAACTTCAGAAGTGTATTCTGATCTCAATACTCATCTAACAGAGCAGATAGCAAGATAAATTAATTTTGCTAATGATTCCCACATTACTTGTAATTTTATTCTAAACACCAAACCTCTTAATAAAACTACTAATACTTTATCAAAATTAATTATTGGACTTCCTCCTCCCTCACTTTCTGATAAGGATACTAAGAAATATGGAAATGAACTATAAAGCATAAATGCAAGAAAAAAGAAGTAGCCTATGTAATATTAACAACTACCACTTGAACACTTTTATGAGGCTCCAAGTTTCAGGCCAAGTGTTTCTATATATCTCTCATTTATTCTTCACACCACCACCAAGGCAAGTATTATTATCCCCAGTTTAAGGTTAGGAAAATTAATATTCAGAGAAATTAGGTAACTTGCCAAGGATTCCAAAGCCAGTGGTGTTCTTTCCTCTAAACCAGGAATTTCTCAAAGTGTGTTCCACCGACCAAAAGACCTGAGAGATAGTCCTAGAAAAAAAAAGGATTCCTTGGTCAAATCTCTGAACAGTCCTGCAATAAAGAAAACTGTTCACTTTTATTTAACCCAACGTCTCCCAAACTGATTTGACCAGAGAACCCTTTTACACATATTATTAGTATAATGTAAAATATATGTTCCTGGTTCAGTACACACTTTGGAAAATGCTGCTCTGAGCAGTACTAAATATGAAGCATCTGAGCGCTGGTTTTTACAGTGTTCTAGACAATCCCACGATTTATGAACAGCAGATACTCAACAGGTGTGTGGCATCGTTAAACACTATTATTTAAAGAAGAGAGGTAAGAGTATCGTATGTCAAGACATAAACAAACTGCTTTGGGTGTTCCACCTAAAATGGTGTTTCTCAAACTTCAAAGTGCCTTCTGAATAACCTGGGGTACCTTATTATGCAGATTCTAATTCAGTAGGTCTGGGATGGGACCTGAGATTTTGCTTTTCTAACAAGTGTCTCAGTTCTAGACCCGTGCTACTATGTATACAAGCATGATATCTATGGAGTAGAAATCATTAATATTAATGATAAACCACTGTGGGGACAGGGATAAATGACCAGCCCAGTCTTTAACTACATCAGAACCATCTATACAGCTTTTTACATTCTTTTAAAAAACAAGTAATATCATACATGCACATCACATAAAATTCAAAAACACACACACAAAAAATGTATAAAGCTGCCTCCTTTCTGCCCTAACGCCAGTCCCCCAGTCTCCTTCCCCCCAAAACAATAATTGTTTCCAATTTCTTCCAGAAATATTCTGAGTACAGAGGACCTATTTCTTTTCCTGCTAAATATATCATATATATAGGTCATTCTCTATAGGTGGAAGGTGCCCATTTCCTGTGGTAGCTCAATAAGGTCTAGATTCTAGAGCTCCAACTCTGCAGATTTTGATTTAGCAGGGGAAGCCTGGGGAGCGGGAAGAGGAGGATACAGAATGTGTGTGTGTGTTGATTTTAAATTCCATAGATACTCTAATATGTAGTCAGGGTCAAAAAGTATGGCTGGAAAACAGATCACTTTTACGTGGATTTTTCCATTTTAGTCCCATAGGCACTAAATTCCACAAAATGAACTCATAATCACATCTCCCTATCAAATAGCTCCTCATTCCTTACTTCTAATTTCAGTAATGGTATTCTCTCAATCATACGGAAATGAAAGTTTGGCATTATCTTTCCTTGCCAACTGCATCCCTCAAATATTATTATATTCTTATTATATGCTAGCAATTCTTTTTAAAACTCCCCAATCAGGGGCGCATGGGTGTCTTGGTCAGTTGAGCTCTTGATTTTGGCTCACGTCAAGATCTCCCAGTGCGAGGGATTGAGCCCCACATCAGGCTCTGCACTGCTTTGGATTCTCTCCCTCTCTCTCTGCCCCTCCCCTACTAATGCTCTCTTATGTATCTCTCAATATAAATAAATAAGTATTAGGGGCTCCTGGGTGGCTCAGTCAGTTAAGCGTCCGACTTCAGCTCAGGTCATGATCTCATGGTTTATGAGTTTGAGTCCGGGGTCATGCTCTAGGCTGACAGCTCAGAGCCAGGAACCTGCTTTGCATTCTGTGTCTCCCTCTCTCTCTGCACCTCCCCCACTCACGCTCTGTGTCTCTCTCTCTCAAAATAAATAAACATTAAAAAAAATTAAAATAAACAAACATTAAAAAAACCCACCCAATCTAATGCTTTCATATTATTTCCTGCCACATCTGTCACCCCAGTATCCAATTCTGCCTAACATCAGAGTCTGCTCTGCCCTATCAGACTATAAACATTTTCACAAATCTCACCCTGAAAACAGGCATGTTATCCATACAACTCACCCTCTTCTAAATTCTTACAAACATTTTCACAAATCTCACCCTGAAAACAGGCATGTTATCCATACAACTCACCCTCTTCTAAATTCTTACAGCATTAAAAACACAATTCTCACAGGATTTTACTTCCTTCACTGTACTTACTTTTCTCTTTAAGTACAAAATAAAGGATTACAGCGTACAGAGATTACTGTCTCAGGTTTTAAATCACCAATGTGAGGTTGAATTAGGACTCTAACCCATACTAGCTGTGAGACCCTTGGACAAATTAACTGATCTCTCTGAGCCCCAAGTTCCTTCATCTGTTAAAAAAAAAAAAATTAGTAATATCCACCTTACAGAGCTGAATGAATCATAAATGAAATACCAGTAACACAGATAAGACATGTGGCACAGGGCCAGGAACAGAGTAAATGTGCAATACTAGTCACTATGATTTGTTTCTGTCTTCTTACTACACCACCAGCAATTTGTGAATACCGTGTCTTGTTAGCTTTTGTGTTCCCTCCAGCATTAAGCACAATGCCTTACACATTACAGAGGTTTAAAAATACATGTATTTAGCAACTGAGTGGTTATCATTCTTCAATCAAAAACTTTTTAGTATCTCCTCACCTGTGTTCAAATTCCGCCTCCCAATTTTAACTACGTGGCTTTAGGCATATGTAATGTCTCATCTGGCTTATGGACTAAATGAGGTAAGGAAAGCACTAATATGGTACTTGTCATCGTTTAACAAACACTCTAAATTGTAGAGGTAAAAGTAATTTACTCAATATACAATTATAGTTCAACCACTATATCAATTTATAATACACAGACCAATCTTGCATTTTAAAATTCATTTCAGGGGTGCCTGGGTGGTACAGTCAGTTAAGCATCCAGATTCTTGGTTTTGCCTCAGGTCATGATCTCACAGTTCATGAGTTCAAGTGCTGCATCAGGCTCTGTGCTGACAATTCAAGGCCTGCTTGGGGATTTCTCGCTCTCCTTCTCTGCCCCTCCCACACTAAGGCACTTGCATGCTCTCAAAAAAATAAACATTTAAAAAATAAAAAAAACAGGGGTGCCTGGGTGGCTCCGGTGGTTAAGTGGCTGACTTTGGCTTAGGTCATGATCCCATGATTCATGAGGTCAAGCCCTGCATCGGGTTCTACGCTGACAGTGCAGAGCCTGCTTGGGATTCTCTCTCTGCCCCTCTCTCAGTTGTGCTCTCTCTCTCAGGATGGATAAATAAACTTTACAAATAAATAAACTTTACAGATAGATAGATAAACTCATTTCAAGTTATGTATCTTAACTTTGTTTTTTAAAAAGAAATCTATCCATACATTCAATATTTTAAAAACATACAATAATGTGTACACTGAGAAATCCCATTCCCAATTGGGATTCCTTCTGTATTTTTTTGTCATTTTAGTATAAAATAAGTTTTAATCATATATGCTTTCTTCCATCTAGATTCACCAATTGAACTGTTTTGTCATTTCTTTGCTTTTCTTTTCTTTTCCTGAACCATTTAAACGTAAATTGCAAACATCTTGATACTTCATCACGTAAAAAAATGGTTAACATTTAAGGTCCAATTAAAAGCAACCATTTTTTTCTTTTCTGACAGGAAAACTTGTTTTTATTTTTACTGGAGGCTCAAGTGCCACCTGACAATTCATAAAATGGCTTCAGAAGTAGGGGGTAGAAGCAACACAAAAAATAAACTGGGGTGGGAAAGAAAAAGAACCAGGAGGAGGTATAAGAGCTAGTTCCTTGTCAGCCTGATTTGGGAAAGGAGTTGGTGACTCTGAACCAGGATGTATTCCTTCCTTCAACCTCTGGTAGGGGAGGGAGAGAACAAAAGGAGAAGGCTGTGGCTTTGGTCCTCCTGAGTCTCATAATGTCATAAGTTATGGGAAAAGGTTGGGGAGGGGCTGGGGAGGGGACAGGTCAGTTGGCAGATGGTAGCTGGGATCTCTCTATTATGGTGGGGGGGGGGCTCTCTGTTGTTTATGGTGGCTGAGGTCTCCTAGTCTTTTTTTTTTTTTTTAATGTGTTTTTATTTATTTCTAGGAGAGAGAGAGAGAGACAGCGTGAGCAGGGGAGGGTCAGAGAGAGAGGGAGACACAGACTCTGAAACAGGCTCCAGGCTCTGAGCTGGTAGTCAGCACAGAGCCCGACGCGGGGCTCGAACCCACGAACCGTGAGATCATGACCTAAGCGAAAGTCGGACGCTTAACCAACTAAGCCACCCAGGCGCCCCTGAGGTCTCCTAGTCTTCAGGCTGCCTGGATCCAGGTGGCTTTTGCCATTGCCACTGCGAGGAGGTGTAATTTTGTGACTCTTGGGGCTCAGGATGGAAACCATCAGTGGGACCGTGGCTAGGCTTGGTCTCTCCATCTCTATTGTCTGTGGTAGGCTGCTGGGGTGGCCTGGGGTGGAAAGGCTTTCAGTACCTGGGCTGGAATCTGGGTGGGAGAACGTGCTATTTCCCTGCTGATTATGCCAGGTAGAAGTGCCAACAACGGATTCTTATTATATACTTCAGTAATAAACTTTTTTGAGGGGTGGAGAGATCACAAAATCCAAGAATTCAAGGCAAGAAAAATAAAAACCTTACAGACCCTTTTTAAATTAAAAAAAAAAAACCAAAAAACTGAAAAGCATTTATTGAATTCCTTAGAGGATAAAAATGTGTACTTTTTGTGCTTCTGATTACTATATCATTGAACAAAAGACAATCACTGCTTTCTAGTTTCAAATATATGTTAATACTTGGGCTACAAATGGCAGTGGGGCTATAAAGGAAGCTTGCTTTCTTTAATTTTTGTAATGTTTATTTTTGAGAGCATGCGTTTGCATGTGTGTGCACACAGCAGGGGAGGGGGAGAAAGAGAAAGACAGAGAGAGAGATAGAGACAGAGACAGACAGAGGGACAGAGGCAGAGAGGGAGAGAGAGAGAATCCAAGCAGGCTCCACACTGTCAGTGCAAAGGTCGATGTGGGGCTCAATTTCACAAACCATGAGATCATGACTTTAGCCAAAACCAAGAGTCAGCTGCTTAACCAACTGAGCTACCCAGGCTCCCCTCAAGGAAGCTTTCTAATCTGCTAACCTGAAATTAGAGTAAGGGCAAACTGAGAAAGCAGGCAGACTATATAAGCTGCCCACCATTTATATGCTGTTCCCCACAGAATAACTGCTTAGATATGTAGCTGTTACACATTCAGTCTTATAGATAATGGGTACTTCATCTTTATTGAATAGATAGGATAGATGTTAGGTGAACAGCACTTCTGTCCATTTCTTGACTTTTTTCTGGGTGAAAAGAAATTAAGTACCATTAACTCCTGAGGTGGGATGATATATTTGATTCATACATTAAGGGAAAATGAAGTGGGGACATTTAATGCCACTGTAGCTTTCTTCCTGTTGGGCTTAGGCCTGCCTCTAGAGAGTAACAGAATTAAGTGTTTCTCTCTGCCCTAGTCAGGCTTCATCTGGACTGGGATCTGCCGAATTCTGGGATTCTTCTGAAACTATTTGGCTCTATTCCTAAGCAACTTATATTAATAATAGAGGTGATACTGTAGCCTCCATCTGCCTGTATCTACAAAGGGATGACATATACTGGAAACCTGAACAGAAAACAATAAAACCAACCTCTTTTCTATTTAACAGCTCTTTCCTTTATTCTTTTTTCCCTTTTTGTCAGTGTAACTAATAAACAGGAGAATTAGCAGAGGAAAGGAACCAAGAGAAAACTCGTAGTACCCTTCTTGCTCATCTCTTCACTATAAAGAAAACCCAAACAACATGCGTACAGCAGGCTGTAGGCATCAACATTCAAATGGTCTGTTCAAGACCTAAATTAAAGATATACCCAAAGTTAAGCTGTTTCGAAGGGACACATGCACCCCAATGTTTATAGCGACACTATCAACAATAGCCAAAGTGTGGAAAGAGCCCAAATGTCCATCGATGGATGAATGGATAAAAAGGATGTGGGGTGTGTGTGTATACACACACACACACAGAGACAGAGAGACAGAGAGACAGGCAGAGAGAGAGAGAGAGAGAGAGAGAGAGAGAGAGAATATGTATTACTCAGCAATCAAAAAGAATGAAATCTTGCCATTTGCAACTACGTGGATGGAACTAGAGGGTATTATGCTAAGCAAAATTAGTCAGAGAAAGACAAATATCATATGACTTCTCTCATATGAGGACTTTAAGATGCAAAACAGATGAACATGAGGGAAGAGAAGCAACAATAATATAAACGCAGGGAGGGGGACAAAAACATAAGAGACTCTTACATATGAACAAACAGAGGGCTGCTGGGGGAGGAACGGGCTAAATGGGTAAGGGGCATTAAAGAATCTACTGCTGGGGGCGCCTGGGTGGCTTAGTCGGTTAAG